>NC_141605.1:40549951-40889951 GCF_047967505.1 Dipteris shenzhenensis | reverse complement strand
AAGAGAGGAGAGAGAGAGAGAGAGAGAGAGAGAGAGAGAGAGAGAGAGAGAGAGAGCAAAGAGAGGAGAGAAACAGAGGGGCAAGAGAGAGAGAGAGAGAGAGAGAGAGAGAGGCACGCTGTCACAGCAGCACGAGAGAGAGAGAGAGAGAGAGAGAGAGAGAGAGAGCAGAGAGAGGAGAGAAAGAGAGGGTGAGAGAGAGAGAGAGAGAGAGAGAGAGAGAGAGAGAGAGAGAGAGAGAGAGAGAGAGAGAGAGAGAGGAGAAGTAGAAGTAGAAAGAGAGAGAGAGAGTGGGAGAAAGAGAGGAGAGAGTGGGAGGGAGCACGAGAAAGAGAGGAGAGAGTGGGAGAGAGAGAGAAAGAGAGAGAGAGGGGCGCGCTGCCGCGGTAGCCCAAGAGAGAGAGAGAGAGAGAGAGAGAGAGAGAGAGATAGAAATAGAGGAGTGGGAGAGAGAGAGAGAGAGAGAGAGAGAGAGAGCAGAGAGAGGAGAGAAAGAGAGGGGCGCGTGAGAGTGAGAGAGAGAGAGGAGAGAGTGGCAGAGAGAGGCGCGCTGTCGCGGCAGCACGCTATAGAGAGAGAGAGAGAGACAGAGAGAGAGAGAGAGAGAGAGAGAGGAGAGAAAGAGAGGAGAGAGTGGGAGAGAGAGAGACGAGAGAGAGGTGAGGCGAGAGAGTAGGCGACACGAAAGAGAGGAAACAGAGAGGAGGGGAGAGAGAGAGAGAGAGAGAGAGAGAGAGGAAATGAAGAGGAGGGGAGAGAGAGTAAATAAAGATGAGAGGAAACAGAGAGCAGAGGGGAGAGGAAATAAAAAGGATAGGAAAGAGAGAGAGAGAGAGAAGAGAAAAAGAGAGGGAGAGGGGAGATGAGAGAGAGAATCGTACTCGCATGAGAGAGAGAGAGAGAGAGAGAGAGAGGAGACGAGAGAGATAGACGAGAGATGAAAATTTAGAGAGGGAGGGAGCAAGAGAAAGTGCAAGAGAGAGGGATAGAGAGAGTAAGAATGAAAGAGATAGAAAATCTTACCAATGAGGAGCAGAAAGGAGTGGGCGACGATCAAGGAGGGATAAAGGAGAGATGTTTTGATGGAGGGATGTGGGAGCTATGATCAATGAGGGATATTAGAGGAGAGATAGTGAAGGAGAATGTAAACGTGTGGAAACTTGCAAACAAAACTATCTACCTTGGTGTGTGATTTAGTCGAAACTTAAACAAACAAAACTATAAACCTTGGTGTTTGAAAAGAGAAACGTGTGGAAACTTGAATTTCAAATTTCCTACCTTTTTTTAAACTATGAACCCTTGTGTTTGAAAAGACAAACGTGTGGAAACTTGAAAATTGTGTGAAAAGACAACCTTGTGTTTGAAAAGACAAACATGTGAAAACTTGAAAAGTGTGAAAAGACAAACGTGTGCGAAAAGGCAAACTTGTGGAAACTTGAATTTTAAAATTTTCTTTTTTCTAAAATTTAAAATGAGTTTCACTTTCATTTTCAATTTACTAGTTTAATTTCTCAATTAAAATATTTGAAATATAGTAGAAAAAAATGCATTTTGTGTTGGAATATAGAAAGTATAATTTTAAATTTATCACATTTTTTAAAATTTTAAAGGTAGTTTAACTTACATTCGTATATTATTAGTTTAATTTATTTCTTTTTAGGGAGCATTAATATATTCTTCTATGTAAAGGTTGAATTTTTTATTTTAAGTCTTATTTTCTTAATTTTACATTCAAATTTTTATATTTTTTCATAAACTTTAAGTTAAATTAAATTTATTTATATTTCAAAATTTGTGATTCAAACTAATAAGAATTTACTTTGTCAAAATTTAAACTTCTTATGAATGTGAATTTTAAATTCTTATTAGTTTTAAGTTAAATTAATTTGAATTAAAAAAGGGTTTGGGGGTTCGGGTTTAAGGTTTGGGGATTGGGGGTTTAGGGCTTGGGAGTTAGGGCTTAGGGTTAGGGGTTAGGGGTTTACGGTTTAGGGTTTGGGTTTGGTGTTAGTGTTTAGGGCATTAATATTTGGGGGTTAGGGTTTAGGTTTTGGGGTTCAGGGTTTAGGGATTAGGGATTAGGGTTTGGGTTTAGGGTTTAGGGTTTGGGAGTTTGAGGGTTTGGGTTTACGGTTTGGGGGTTAGGGTTTAGGGTTTTGAAATTTGGGTTTGGAGGTTTGGGTTTAGGGTTTAGGGTTTGGAGGTTAGGTTTTAGGATTTTAGGGTTTGGGGGTTAGGGTTTAGGGTTTTGGAGTTTGGGTTTAGGGTTTGGAGTTTAGGGTTTGGAGCTTAGGGTTTAGGGTTTAGGGTTTGGGGGTTTGGGTTTAGGGTTTAGGGTTTGGGGGTTAGGTTTTAGGATTTGAGGGTTTGGGGGTTAGGGATTAGGGTTAAGGGTTTGGAGTCAATTTAAATTTTTAGTTTTTATTATTTTTCATAAAGTCAAATTTAAATTTATTAAGATTTTAACTTCTTATTAATGTGAATGTTAAATTCTTATGAGTTGTAAGTAAATTAGTTTTTGTAAATAAAGATTTTATCTTTTTTAAACTCGCAACCTGAGTATATTAAAAAGAATAATGGAAAATAGATTATTTCTTGCTTTTAACTTGCAACCTAAGCATATTAAAAAGAACAATGGAAAAGAAATTATTTCTTGCTTTTCTTCGCTTCGATGGTTGGTGTAGTCTAGATTAGCATCGATTAGTTTGACCTTAGAGGAGAGAACTCCAAAAAAACCAATCAAAGCCATGCTCAAAATTTCCCGACTAGTTCCTACCATTCGTTCACATTTGGTTTCACACTCACAATAACCCTACCATTTAAGCAACGATCAAGGTTTTAAAGCTTTCAAGATGATCGAAAGTTATATCAGTGGACACTACAGATTACAGTTGAATCAGTTATGGGACTGGACAGAGCATATTATATTTGTACCAGTTGTGGGAGTTGACAGAGCATATTGCACTTATATCAAAGAGACTTTAGATTTGTATTCGATTGTACTTAATTTCAGTTTACACTATCCACGAGTTCATTGTAAATCCTTATTTTTTTTCACATTTATGCATGTATCTAAGCCTTGTAAATCCTTTTAGGCTATTCCCAAAGCATGAAATTGACACTTATATGATTGGGAAGAATGAAAACTTGAGGTGTATCAATGGGACTCATTGTACTTTTGATTTATCAAAGTAATTATAGTTTTCATGCAAAAGTATTATAGTTTTTGTACCTAAAATTTTTGTTGTGCTTTGATATAGGATGGATCTTGAGGCTACAACATTTGTCAATGGTATGACATTGAAATACAATGGAAGAATTTATGCCCTAAAGGACTTCACAAACTGGACCATTGTTAACACAACAAAGAAAGCATGGTTCTTGGTATTAAGCAAAGGAAATCTCATTCTAGTGATGATAAAGAGAGAGTTGGAGAAAGATGAGCGGGCGTCAGATGTATCTTTCTCAAAGAGCAATTTGATTCAAGGGGGCACCTTACTAGGAATAAAAATTGAAAAAGATAGCAATACAATGATGATTTACACAAAGCCAAGAATGAGCAACAGATCGTTTCTTCTTTCAAAGAAAGATGCAATGCACTTTGTGATGCCGCCGCCAAAAGCACCTAGATTTCCTGAATTGGTTCTTGCATTGGAGATCCTCCAACATGTGTGGAAGGAATTTCCCATTGAGGAAGCAAGAAAAATGTAGTCAAAGATAATCCTTGAATACTTTCAGGGTGTCATTGAACAAGGTTCAACTTCATTGGAGGGACCTAAGGTGCAAGAATTCACACATGAGGAAGGAAGTGATGAGACACGCCATGTAGACCTGGTTCATGGTAATACAAATGAGAGAGGAACTAGAGGGGATGAGACAACACATTGTAGCATTGGATGAGGGTCTTGTACATGTGGATGCTTACAAGGGATCTACATCTGAGACAGGAATTGAATTGGATGAGACACGACATGCATCAGATGATACAGGACATGCACATGCATCTCAGATAGGAATTGAATTGGCCGAGACACGACATGCATCACATAAGATAGGACATGCACATGCATCTCTCATTCATGGTATTACTCACTTAGATGGTGTAACTCATGAAGTTGATGGAATAACAGAACAAGTGCAGCCCTTGAGTATATTTGAAGTTGAGGCAATAGAAGAAGAAGTAGGGCAATCTAAAGCGGTTCACATAGAGCCCCTAAAAAATAAACCCTGACGTCAAATGCAAAAGGCGAGTACTTCACGAGCTATAGTTCCAAGTCCTATAACTCGAAAAAGAGGTCGTTCATATACAAAGAAAGGGCAAAGAAGAGAAGAGGAAGAACACGAAGAGGATGCGGAGGGTCTTGAAATGGAGTCAGATTCAGAAGCAAAGATGTTATCAATGAAGAACCTAAATCTTCGCTTGAATGAGGCTGTGATAGATGAGGATCCAGGATATATATGGGGCCAGAAGTCTCAAGTTATACATACTTCAATGGTGGTCAAAGCAAGTATCTTCACCAACAGTAGGACCTTAGATATTTTCTATGTTGAAAATATTTTTCAGGCTTTGATTGATGGAAAAAAACCAGTTGTTTCTAATTTGGTACTCCATCCAAGGGCATTTTGGCTAGTCAGAGGAGATTCTAGTCAACAATCCATCGATTTCTCTCAGCCTATAGATTTTGAGATGCAATTCACTAAGTTCCTCGGAAAACAAGTTCCCTCACTTCAAGAAGGATAGAGTTTAGTGAATGATCCAGAATGACATATAAAGGATGCCAAGAGAAATTTCTTAGCTCATTGCACATTTGAGGCAATAGATGGTCAGCACTATGCCTATGCTTGTAATGAGCATTCTAGAGAGGCATATAATAAAGGAGAAATTACTTATCAAACCTTCGTGAGTGTGCCTCAATTCCACTACTATTCTCCATGCATTTGTATCTTCAAGAATGAGAAAAAATATTTGATTGAGTCGGAAATACTTAATCATGACATTCATGCACTATGAAAGATCACCTCCACTTCAGAGATGTTGCTCAAAACTAGGACCATATGGAGAGCTTTTCATTCTCCTGTGACCACTCTCAAAAGAACTGCAACTAAAGTGGAAGTGGATAATCTTCTTGACTTCTACACATGCTTGAGTGCCATTGTACCAAGGGGAAAGCAGGAAAGAACAGAGGTGATTACAAGCTTTAAGATAGTAAGGGACAGGTATCAAGACTACACAAGCATACTTTTTCATAGTGATGAAGTTTTTCATCAGATCAAAGACATGTGTCTTGCATGTGAGAAGGGAGATGTCACATGTGAGGCTCCATCATTGATTAAATACAAGGCAAAGAAGATTGAGAAAAAAGAGATGATGGCTCGGATGTGGAGGCCTCTAAGGGATAAGAGAGAATGCGGTCTCAAGATACAAAGTCTTGAAATCTTTTTCTTGTGCATGAAGAGCCCTTACACAACAACACAAAGCAACTATAGACGCGCTTGGTAGACGCGTAAAATAGCGGGCGCATCTATAGGCGTTGCTCTAGTAGAGAAATTACGGGCGCGTCTATTAGCGCGGCTAAATGCTCGTCTATTTTCGCGTTTATTTGCGCGTTAGACCTGAGAAAATACGGGCCCGTCTAACATCGCGTCTATTAGCGTGTCTATTTGCGCATGTATTTGCGCGTTTATTTGCGCGTTTACACTGAGAATCAGACGCGTGGTTAGACGCGCTCCAGAGAATACAGAAAGTGAGATTTTGGTGTACATCATTGCTTTCCAAACATTGCCCATGATTACCAAAGTACATAATTTTTTGCAAGCCCACATATACAAGAATTAAGGGAAATGAGGAGAATGAGACAATATGTAAAATAGTTTTGCCAATATCAATTGTGGGGCTACGGTTCAATCTCATCCTCAATGAGATCAACCCTTGCCAAACTATCTACTTCAAAATCCAAACAAGTGTTTAGATCTACAAATACATTCAACCCACTACTACTTGTGCCACTCATGTGCTCATCGAAATCAAGATCTCCAATGGTAGGCTCGTCCTCACGGGTAATGCCGGTCTCAATATCTATATCTCCTATCTCATGATCATCCTCCTCTCTTGTATCACGGTCATCATCACGTCCATGGCCATGATCATCCTCCATACGCTCCATATTAGTAAATGTACTATACATCACTTTGGAATGTGGCAAAATAGGTATGACATGCCACCACCTATTATTATCCACCATTGGTTGATAGACAACCTAATTCAAACACAAATACAATCATGTTACTTTTCTTGCATCAAATATTTAAAAGCGAGTATTTTTATGTGTGTGCACAGTACCTGTTCACATTGTTGCGGTAGTATTAGTGTGTCCTTCCTACTTTGCCAAAACTTTGTGGAGTCAATAGTTACAAAGCCACTTGCATGGCGTTTGATTGTTGCATTAGGGCCTCTTTCCACCACGTCCTTAAACCACTTTACATCCAAAACATACACAAAGAAGCGTCGAAAGTCAAGCATAATGATATCTTGGATTATGCCACAATAATCATCCATGACTCCATTGGCTCCCTCAAAGCTAGCAATGACGCCGCAATCTTGTGTGTTTCTCTTATCATCAATCCGTTGTGTTCGAAAATGCTTGCCCTCACACCATATAGCATTGAACATAGTGCACTACACCAAGAAAAAATCAATGAAATAAGCAATCTAAATTATAAAAACCTCCTAACTTATGCATAACATTCTATATACCGACCTTGCTCATGCATCCCCTAGCATACTCCCATTCTTCCATTGTGATATGCATCCCCTCGTCTTTCTCTGCTTTCTCCATTTCATCAAGTAGCCAATCCACATGAATATCCTTTGGAAGTACTCTTAGACGCTGAGGGTATGGCACACGAGATCCGTGGTGTGTACAAAAGAGGGCCCTTTCTTCTTGTCTTCTTGCCTTTGCATCCTCGTATCTTGTCACCCATCTTTTCATCACATCACTATTAAGCACGCAAAAGAGGTTGATACTATTACACAACTCCGTGTCTATTACTTTGTTGCGTCCTTTTCCTTGAGGCACAATAGAGGTCATCCTTAGGTCTTCATCATCTCTCCATAGTCGTGGGAGAGAGCTATCCACATCAACAAGAAACTCAGAAATATATACAAGTGACTCTTGTACCAACCAACCCTCGGCCATGCTACCTTCGGGTCTTGCATTTTGTCTCACGAAGCCCTTCAAGGTCTTCATGAAGCGCTCGAGGAAGAACAACCATCGTGCATGTATAGTACCGCATATAGCAATCTCATCCACCAAATGCACTATGAGATGTAGTTGGCTTGTGAGAATAGAACGTGGAAATGTCTCCTCCACTAAACAAACCGCCTCCACTGACATAACTCGAGCATTCTCAAGCGTGGTGGGATCTATTTCCTTTGAGCTCACATACCTCACAAGCTCGCCCATCTTGTAAATACAATCTTTCATGTCCTTTGATGCACTACGTGAAATGCTAGTAGGTAGTATGAACTGAACCCACGAGGAGGTGGTTGATTAGTTGCTTATAGCTATTCACTCACAAATTTGAAAGGAAAAAGATATTATGCATATAAAATACTTACTTGGAGCATCTTGTGCCAATCATGAGATTTCAAGCCATATAATTGCTCTACACCTCTTTTCTTGCTCTTTGTAAAGGCTCCCTTCAAACACCTCATGCATCCAGTGGGAGTACGAATTGTAGTAATTGTAGTAATAGCGCGCTTCACCGTCGCCATCTCTAGCTTTGATAACATCCACGGTGCACGAGGTAAAAAAACACGCCCATTTGGTCTCTCTTGAGGCCAAGCTTCACGCATCCTCCCTGTGGTATGTAGATCCTCCCTTATGCCTGCCGAATCTCGTGTCCCATTCAAATGCTCCCAAATGGTAGATGCCACATTCTTGAAGATATGCATGGGATCGAGCAGGTGATTGATCTTGAGGTGGGACCAATATGGTAAACGATAAAAGATGGAGTATCTAAACAAAATAAAGTGTTAGCGTGCAATCCTCACTTTCAACCAATATAGCGAATCTTTACTTCCAGCCAATAGTTACAAATCCTTACCGGCTCATGCCAAGTGGTGGAGGAGTCGTGGAACCGTCCCAAATTCTCATCCAATCTCCTGCGGTGAGTGATTGTGGGAGGACTTCATTCCAAGGGGCAACATATCTAGGATGATCAGGTGGGAGAAATCGATGGTGATTCTCATAGATGACCTTATTCAATGCATCTACCCGTGAGGCAACTAGCGAAGGACCACAAACAGGACATGCATGGTAACCCGATGTAGTGAGACCTGAAACAATAGATGCAATTAAGAGTGGAAGGTGGGTTTAGGGTGCCACGTCCTTGCCTATTCATAATTAAAAAATGCAATGCTTACCTGAACACTCGCCATAGCCTGGGAAGTCATGCATCGTCCACATCAAGACTGCTTTGCAGTTGAAGTCTCGTGACGAGGGAGGCCTGCTCACATCATGCACCTCGATACCTCTCCAAAGTATCTCTAGCTCATCAATCAAAGGCTCCAAATAAACATCAGGGTTTTTGACTTTATGTTTCCCTGGAATTAGAAGGGACAACATGACATGTCCTTTCTTAATAGCCATAGAGGGTGGAAGATTGTAATTCACCAATACCACTGGCCATACACTGTAAGACGTGCTTTTGAGACCAAATGGGTTCACACCGTCCATACCCAATCCAAGTCTCAAGCTCCTAGGTTCTTCCTTGAAGCGTGGCCATGTGTCTTCAATATGCTTCCACGCAGGAGAGTCCGCGGGAGTTCTCCACTTGCCATCGGTTGATCGATGGGAGGAATGCCATGACATGAGCTCTGCAATAGATTTGCACTTGAACATATGTTGGATGCGAGGGATTATGGGAAAATGTCGCAATACCTTACGAGGCACGTCCAAGGTTTTGAGATCTGCTCTATATCTTGCCTCTCCACAAGTAGGACACTCTCTTGCATCCTTATGTAGTCCACGAAACAAAACGCAATCGTTGACACATGCATGGATGCGCTTGTAATCTAATCCTCCAAGAGAGGTCACATGTTGCCTTGCCATATCTCTTGAGGTCGGTAATTTATTCTCCCTTGGAAGCATTTTACACAATAGCCTGCACGTGAAGACCATAAATGAGGAAAAGCATTCGAGTAATTGACCCACTAGCATAATTCACCATGTTTGCAATATCGACTTTAAAGCTTACTTGAGTAATGCATTCAAACTTGCATTGCTCCATCCATAGATGGTTTGCAAGTTTAGTAACTCAAGGGAGGCACGTAGAATAGAGAATGTGCACCCCTCAAACAGTGGAGTCGATGCTGCGGTAAAAAGATCATCCTGCTCCATGCTATTATCCCTCCCTTGATGGACATATAAATCCCGCACCATATCATCAAACACCTCCTCCTCCACGGCTTCATGAGGTAATGGTGGAGGGCACTCCATGCATCCGTAACGGTCCCTCCTGAAGATCCCACCTCATATCGCCGACGCTTCGCCTCCTCACGACGGGCATAGGGTAACATGTGCGGGTGTGGCACTGCATCCTGTATCAAATTAAAACGGGATTATTATAACTCAAACATATGAACACCCATAGGTATCTCAATCAACCTTAACTTACAAATCCTTACCCTGTTTACGGTCACATCCCATTCTCCTCACTTTGAGATATGATTGAGCGTAATCCTGCGTGCACGATACATGTTTCCTCGACATCGATCACACAGACATTTGATTTTTTGCTCCAACCACATTTCGCGATGGTGGATACGGAGGGATTCATCCTCACTGGAGCTGCTTGTTGAAGATGGAGACATCCTACAAACAAACAACCACCAAATTTGCTCTTCTTCAAATGCTTAACTTAAAAACTCTGTGTCGCGTCTATCGCCGCGTCTATCATCGCGTCTAAATGCCCGTCTACTCTGTGTATTTAAACGCGCCCATAGACGCGCTAATAGACGGGACTATAGACGCGCCAATAGATGCGACTATACCCGCGACTTTTAAACCTGCTTTTCGGCGCGCCGCTCGCTTTGCTTTTCTTTTAACTACTTAAAGTTCGCAAGCAGCTTTCTTCCTTCTTTATTAGCAGTTCTATAGATTTGAAGCTTAAGAGAGAGCCTCCCATACACAGTTCCAAGCTTTCACTCAAGACAAAGGGACCGTACCTACACAGCTTGCTTCCAAGTCTAAAGAAGAGGAGGAGTACGAACAAGGAGAAGAAACAAGTTTGGAAAAGAAAGATCCTTCCATACCTTTTTCCAAGTAAGTCCTTTTGAAGTTGTTCTTGCTTGCTCTTTCCAGTTTTGTACTTTTTCGCATCCACGAAACGCAGCATCTAGGTATGAGCGACACGTTCTTTTGTCGGGCGAAACGTCCTTTTCCACTTTTGAGTATTCTCGACTGTAGGAGCGCGTGTATAGAGGCGTCTGAGGGCGCGTCTAAACGTACATCTACAGGCGCGTCTATATGCGCGTCTGGCTTGTTACAGACACATACAGACACGTATATAGACGCTCAAATAGACGACTTGTTAAACGGAGTTTTAAACGAATTGTTAGACGCGCTTTTAGACGCGCTGTTAGACGGATGTTTGTTAGACGGATGTTTTGATGGATTGTTAGACGCGCTTTTTAACGCACTGTTAGACGGATGCTTTGACGGACTATTAGACGCGGTGGTAGACACGCTTTTACTTGAACTGTTAAACGCTCTGTTAGACGCGTTTATAGACGCGAAGAATAGACGGGTCTATAGACGCGCTCTGACAGAGCTTTTTTTTTTTCCCCCCCCTTTCTTCTCAGCTCCCAAAGTAATAGATTTGTTTATTTTTTTCCAGTTCAACATGTGGCCAAGAAGTGCTTCTAGCTCACCTGATCCGCGTGAATCGATATGGAAGGATTTATATAATATTTTAGGGCACCCTCCTAGTCCTGCGGAGTTATACGGGTACATGACGGGTACCCTTAACACTCCCAGAAGTTGGCACTACAGACTCCGAGCCACCCCACACCGCCTGAGATCACCCCAGCGGAGTCCGCACAGCCGTCTTATGCCCCGTCTTATGCCCCTTCCCCCGTACCGTCTTATGCCCCTTCCCCCATGCCGTCTTATGTCCCTTTTGCCATCCCGTCTTATGCCCCTTCCCCCATGCCTTCAGGAGGCCCTTTTGCCTCAGCGAGCCGTCGACGTACTCCCCAGCCGTCGAGACTCGGTTCTCCAGCTACGAGTGGTCAGCGTAGTCCCACGCAGTCCCCAGCTACGAGTGGCCAGCGTACGAGCTTGACACGACAGAGTGGCAGGCGTAGTAGCAGGGAGAGCGGTGGCGGATGCATGGCACAGTGCTTTGGGCCATGTGGCGGTGAGGAGGATGATGATTCTGATGATTTAGACGTGCCTCTGGGTGATGGTACGATTTATTATGACATCACCCAGACAGGAGGCATCTTGATGGATGCGCGGGGGAAGGATGTAATGGCCTTCATGCGCTCTGTAATTGCTAACAATTACAGAGATTGCTTTATCCACTATAAAGACCACCCAAAGAGGTTGGCTGATGAGACCCTCGCTACTGTTCGCTCTAGGTATCCTAACCCCCCCAATCGCCAGTTCACAGATAAATGGGGGAAGTCAAAGATTGTTATGATACTTAGCAATAAAAGATCTTCCCTTAAGAGGCAGGCACTAGCGGAGCTTGCCAGACTTGAGGCAGGTCAACCTCCAAGGGGCCCGCCCCACACCGCTCAGAAGCGTGAGTGGAAGAAGGCAATGAAGTCAGCGAGGGAGGAGCCCAGTCTGCAGCACGTGGAGGCACGGAGGATCCAGATGGAGGAGTATGGGAGCGCGCATTTTGGAGCAGGGGGTGTTGAATCATGGGAGGCCCAATTTGTAAGTATCGATCTCAAATTATATTGCTTATGTAGTTTATTAGGAGGTTGGTTGTTTCTTTGTACTAATCCCTCCACAAAGTGTATCGCGGTCATGCAGCTTGAGATCGTGGGCAAATACCCTACTCCAGTGGAGACAGCCTACCACCACCACCATCGCAGAGGAGATACATGGAGGCACTTCTATGATGACGGGTTGATTACTGAGGAGCAGTATACCCGAGCTACTGGACAGGCCCCCCAGGTATTTGAAAGTAATTAAATAATGCCAAAATTATAAGTAAAGATTTGATTTTTCATACATTGATATATGTTGTCCCTTGTTTACAGGGCGCCCCTGCCCAAGACGACGAGGAAGACGAGGAAGGAGGTGCAGAAGGGAGCGCAGAAGGCAGCGCAGAGGGAGCGTGGAAGGCAGCGAGGATTAGTCGTAGAAGTAGTGCTACTATTCTTTTTTATACTTAAAGCCATTGGCTTGGCTTCGTGCCTCTTGTATATAGACTCCTCTTATTTTTTGTACTTGAAGCCACATGACATGGCTTAGCTTCCTGATTTTTTGTACTTGGAGCCACATGACGTGGCTTAGCTTCGTGCTATATGTATATACAAGCACTTTTTGAGCTTTCAATTTTATTGTGTTTTGGAGTTGTAATATTTTCTTTGGAATTGTAATTAAAATGAGGTTGGCTGTAAGAATTGAATTATAGAATGTGGATATGGGATTCTTGTAACAATATAGCATACACAACATACACAGTATTCTGTAAATTTTTTTTTAAAAAAAAGGCGCGTCTATAAGTGCGTTTACAAACGCGTTTATATTCGCGTCTGTCTGTTCGATCTGCGTCTATACGTGCGTCTATCAAAGCGTTTATATGCGCGTCTATTTACGTGTGTATGAGCGCGTCTATACGCGCGTAAGTCTGATATATAGACGCGCTAATAGACGCGGGTCTCCTGACGCGCAAATAGATGCGCAAATAGACGCGCCCGTAAGTTTTTTATTTAGTTCATGAAACGCGTCTGTGCGCGCGTCTATGGGTGCTTTGTCTTGTTGTGTTACAATGATCACTCCTTACAGAACAACATAAGAGGGAATGCAAAGAGATTGCAACGATGCTAGAAGAGCATGAAGCTCCAAGTCCCCTCCATCGCAACGCAAATCACTATGAAAGGCCAGCAAAAAGTGCTGATCTTTTAATTAGTATGATGGAATTTTTGCTGCCGTTTGGATGGGAAGTCACATTGTGTCGAATGGGACATTTGTTTGAAGCTCTTATCAGAAAAGGACACCATGTAAATATTATTGAGAGCCCTGCTTGCTTGGAATACCTTGATACTGTGGCTTCTCTCACAATAAAGTATGATAAGAAAGGTCCGATCTCACATGAAGAGGATGCTGACATAGACATGGACATGTATGATGAGAGCAAGAAAGATGATGAAAATGCTGAAAGCTCTAGATATGATAGTGAGGACACCAACGATAGTAAGGAAGATGAAGGAGATGGATATGACACTAACCTTGCCTCAGAAGGTTACATAAAAAGACCACGAAGATATCTAGAGGTATGAAAACTTATCTTTAATTTTCTTTATTTATTTAAAAGCCTTTTTTAAATTATAATTAATTTAAAAATTTGAATCTCATAATTATTTTATCCTTTTATAGGAGGAGGAAAAGGAGGAGGATGAGGAGGACATAGCTCGAGTAGAGAATATAGGAAGCTCATCTCAAGAAAGCAAATCTCTGGCTATCCATCGGATGAGTCTAGAAAATAATCATACCTTGTAGCAGATGGAGAAGTCATTTCAAGTTTGAGAACAACCTCTTACTTTTCTATTCGATGAAGAGGACATTTCAATACTTTTAAACTTCAAGAAAGAGGTTAATGACAAGGTCATAATAGGCATCCTTAGGTTTTGACAGAAACTTTTTCTTAACTTTATGCTTTTGTATTTCCATTGGATCAAATGAACTAGTATTCTTTTCTTTTTATTGCAGTATGGTTTTAGAACAGCTTCCCCTATATATATAGAGATGTGCATATATGGTTGATCCTCTTGTTTCTAATGTACTTAGCAATAAGCAAAAGACCATAGATGATGTTTTTAAGTGGTTGCAACCTATTGATTTGACTGCGGTGCAAGTTATCTTTATTGCATATCACGAGGAGTGAGTATCAATTCCTACTTAGCTTATCTCTTACATTGTGGGGGCGAGGGAGCATGCGAGCGAGCAAGAGAGAGAGAGAGAGAGAGAGGGGGGGGGGCAAGGGAGCATGCGAGAGAGAGAGAGAGAGAGAGAAAGAGAGACATAATGCAATCTAATATCTGTATTTATATTTTAATATTATTCAATCTATACATATACATATGTGTATATCAAATAATAATTATTCTTAATTGATAATGCAGCTCGCATTAGAGCTTGGTGACTGTGGACATCTTAGCCAAGCAATGTTTCTTTGTCAATTCAATAGCATCTATCTATGGCAGTGTGTCAGAGTAAGTGTCACCTACCTATGTCACAATTACGTCAATGAGATGCATCCTATGCAATGCGCACATTCATTTATGTTATCTATTTTGATGTGTAGATCAGCTCAGAAGTTGGTAGGTGCTATAGATGCACTTATGCAAATGGAAGGTGACTTAGAAGATCAAGGGGATGAGCATTTTATGAGCAAAATCTTCCGAGCGTCCGAGCGAAGGAAAAAAAAAGCTTCCAACTATGCATAAATATGGCAAAAATCGATCAGAAGAAAACATAGTTTCACTTAGAAATATGCAAAGTATTATAGAAATGCCTATTTTATACAAAAATCTTTAGGTGAATCTGTAGGAATGGTGAGAGCATAATGGGATGGCTTTTGAAGAAACCCACATGTAGAGTAGACTTCTCTATGAAAATTCCCTTATGATCCTTCTTACAACTTTTACTTAATAGGAGGTGACATTGAAAACCCTCTCTCAACCTATCTTCATGAAAGAGTTTCTTCAAAGAAAACTCATTGAAGCAAGCCATCCAGGTAGTTTCGCCAGCGAAACCCCTTTGAAGCAAGTCTCCCAAGGTAGTTTCGCTGGCGAAACTACCTTAGACAGCACTTTTAAAAGTGACATAACTTTCATATCCAATGTCCAAATATAGTCATTCAACCACTCAAATTGATCGGAACACCCCATTTGAGCACATCTATGGAGATATATTTTGGAAAATCTTTCATATATAGTATTAAATATTACATGTATTTTATGAGAGTGATATATAAGCCTAAGTTAATACTTATTTATAGTAATTTAAACTTCTTTAGAAACATGTCCATAAATATGCTATAAAAACACTAAAAAGATATTGCCATATGATATAAATGTGTTAATAAGTAATTATATATGCATAGTATTATTACATTGAGAGTGATTATGAGGAATGTTTCTTAAAGGAATCAACACTTTTTAAACGTAATAACAGGGGTACAAAGGGATGTCTCTAAATAAGAAAATTATGTTGTGTAAAAATGAATGAGTGATTAGTCTGTATATTTTTATGATGAAGGGATCTAGTTCTAGTGAAAATAAAAGTGTAAAAACCATGTTTCCTAAAGAAAAACATTTTTAAAAATCTCTTGAAAAACACACTCGGATAAACCTGCTCATAGGTTTTTGCTCGTAAAATTGACACACCCGAAGATCAAATAGAGTATGTAACATGCCCCGCAGCGAAGCAGAATGATGACCACAGTTGTGGGTGGAGAGTCGGATATAACTGCTTTTTGCTCCTTGCTCAAATTTTTAATTTGAGCGGCGGTGAAACCTCATTGTCAACATATATAAACTTGCATCTACACGCATTTATGTCATCTATCATTAAGGCATTTATTGATAATGTGGTGGTGGAGCATCCAGAGGAAACATTGGTTGCTATGCCCATAAGTTGTCCTAATGTAACTGCTATATTGGACAAAATGGGGAGCTCTTTTGAGGTCAAGGTTATCATTAGCAAGCGACCTCATGTTTTGACATTTGGTAGCAAGGAAGTTACAATCCTCTCCGACCCTTTGAAAGAGGCTAATGACAAAGTCATGATGGCCATCCTCAGGTTTGATATGAACATCTCTTGGCTTGATACTTCAATCAGTTGATTCAATTTGCTTCTGACATTAAATATTTATTTATTGTTGCAGTACAGTTATATCTCACTTTCCTAGATCAGTGCAAAATCACGTGTGTATGCTCGACTCTTTCCTTTCAGCTGTACTTAGTGATACCAAGAAGACGGTAGATGATGTTTGTTCAATGCTACAACCTTTAGACTTGAATGGCATGCTAGTCATCTTTATGCCATATTATGAGAAGTATCATCTCAATCTTTCTTTTACTCTTTTATTTGTAACATTGTGTCAACAATTAATACTTACTATTGTGATAAATCTCATCACTCTTTATTGGTAAATGTAGCTCACATTGGAGCCTGGTAGTATGGGATCTTAATGACAACCATTGTTGGTTTGTCAATTCATTTACAGGCTTTCACGGGGTGTTCAAGTAAGTGTTCTTTTATCATATCATTATGAACATGCATCTTACTATTTACTACACAAATTCACTTTGTCATATGTCATGATGGACAGGTCTGCAAACAAGTTAGTATCTGCGATTATGAAAATCAGGGAGCATCAAGACCAACCAAATTTCCAGACACGCCTCGCAGTCGAGCAGAAAGACAAGTTTAGTAGTGGGTGGAGAGTTGCCTACAGCTTCATGTTGTTCCTCAATGAAATTTTTGAACATGTCTCAATAAAAGCATATACAAAGCTCGAGCTTCAACATTTTATGGCTAAGACTGTTCACTACCTAACTGCTACCATTGGGAAACAACATGATGGACTCAATGAAGAACCTGAGGGAGCCAAAGAAAAACAAGAGACAATTCAGTCTCCTTCTGCATCACAGCCTCAAGGAAAAGCATTACAGTCTCCACTTGAATTTCCACTTGAATTAGAGACTCAATGCATTCTTCCTACACAAGAAGTAGAGACTCAATGTGCATCTACAACATCACATCTTGCAAAGGAGGAAGAGATTGAGTCTATCCTGATTGCACTAGAAGTAGAAACTCAATGTACACCATCCACACAAGAAGTAGAGACTCAATGTACTCTTAGAGCATCACAGCCTCAAGAGGACTCATCAGACTCTATTCACTTGTAAAGCATGTAGAAAGAAACATGAGTTCTTGAATATTT
This sequence comes from Dipteris shenzhenensis, assembly GCF_047967505.1. Taxonomy (NCBI): domain Eukaryota; kingdom Viridiplantae; phylum Streptophyta; class Polypodiopsida; order Gleicheniales; family Dipteridaceae; genus Dipteris; species Dipteris shenzhenensis. The sequence continues at coordinate 40,872,758 of NC_141605.1, read as the reverse complement.
TTATCTTGTTTGTGTTGACTAATGATAGTGTTTTTTAAACTTATGTTGAATGTTACAATACATTAGGATATTTACTTATGATATTTATTCAATTTGTATTATTATTGTATTAGCAATTCTAAAAAAATAAATTGTATTAGCAATTCTAATATGATATGCTCAGCCCTACCAGGCTTGTTGCAAAGAATACAAAACTATTACAAGCCACAGAGGCCAAGATCACACTAGAAGATCTCATCATTATAGTATCTCTTATCTTCTCAACAATCCAATCTTCCACAGACTCCATGTCCATATCCTCAACATAATTACAATGAGGTAAGAAATTCAAGCAGTCATGATGGACAGGCCATAGAGGCCGAGATCACACAAGAAGATCTCATCATTAGTATCTCTTATCTTCTCAACAATCCAATCTTCCATGGACTCCACTTTTGTGTCCTTAACATAATTACAATGAAGGAAGAAATTCCAGCAGTCACAAATTGTTTCTTTATAATCTCTTTAGGAGGCCTTTATTGTTCTTTCAGCATCCCGATCAAATCGGCCATACCGAGTGCTTCGATAATGTAGGTTTCTTAAGAAGTCCAAGAGATCTTGTCGTGCTTTTATAATACATTGTAAAAGTCTTTTGCTCTCTGCTATCTTCTGAGTCTCCTCCCTCTCTGTCCGCCTCTGTGCATCGAATTCCTCTCTCTCCATTCGTGTTAGTGGAGAGCCTTGTCAAATTCTTGCATCTCTCCTTGCTCCTTGGTCAGCAACCCATTGTTTGAGACTGTCGATTCCAGACTCCACGTCTCTGACGATGCCAAGGACATCCATGGTGGGTGGAGAGATTATAAATTAAGAGCGATAAACAAAGAATGTGCTTGTAGAAGGACTAATGGTTCTGTGAACAGATACAGGGCAAGATTAGTTGTCAAGGGGTACGCACAGACATATGGCATTGATTATGAAGAAACATTCAGTTCGGTTGTAGGATGGCAACCGTAAGAGTAGTCATTGCTATGGCTGCATCAAAGAGATGGTCTTTACATCAGATGGATGTAAAGAATGCTTTCTTGCATGATGATTTGCAAGAAGAGGTCTATATGGAGTAGCCACCAGGTTATGTTCATGCTGTTCATCCTGAGTTTGTTTGCAGGTTGAAGAAAGCCTTGTATGGCTTGAAGCAAGCACCTAGAGCATGGTCTGACAAGATAGGACAGTATCTTGTCACTATTGGCTTTCAGATTTCCAAGGCAGATTTCTCACTTTATGTGAGACAAACAGAGAAAGGCATTATGCTGCTTGTCATTTATGTTGATGATTTGATCATCATAGGTGATAGTGATGAAGATATCCTTCATGTGAAAATGCTATTGAAGCAGAAGTTTGAGATGAAGGATTTGGGAGAGCTGCGTTACTTCTTGGGCATTGAGGTGATTAGATCCACAAGTGGGATATGGCTCTTGCAGAGGCAGTATGGATTGGACATGCTGTCCAAATATGGGATGACAGGCTGTAAGGCTATTTCAGTTCCTTTGGAGTAGAATGTGAAGTTGAGCACAGATGCAGGTGAGCTTCTGGAAGACCCTACTATGTACAGACACATAGTAGGAAGTTTGATTTATATGACTATTACCAAGCCAGATTTGAGCTATGCTATTGGGTTGGTAAGTCAGTTTATGCAGGCTCCAAGGAAACCACATTTGGATGCGGCTAGACGCATACTGAGGTATGTGAAGTCCACATTGTAGTAGGGACTAATTTATGAGACTGGGGTTCGAATACAGTTGCATGGATACACTAATGCTGATTGGGCTGGTAGTATTTCTGATAGACAATCTACAAGTGGATATATGTTCTCTTTTGGGAGTGCTGTAGTCACTTGGAGTAGCAAGAAACAGCCTATAGCTGCCTTGTCGAGCACAAAGGCTGAGTACAGGGGTACAGCAATGGCTGCATGTGAGGTAGCTTGGTTGCATAAGCTACTTTATGATATGCATCAGTCTACAAATGGGCCAGTTGTCATTTATTGTGACAACATGAGCAATATACACTTGGCAAATAACCCAATCTATCATGCTAGAACAAAGCACATTGAGGTGCATTATCACTATGTGCGGGAGAAGGTTCTAGTAGGTTTTATTGATCTAGTTTGTGTTAGCACAGAGGATCAGGTAGCTGACATATTCACGAAGGCATTGGGCGCAGAGAAGCTGCGCAAGTTCAGAGACCTGCTTGGTGTGCAGGAATTGGGATTGAGCTCGAGGGGGAGTGTTGAGATATCAAGCTCCACTCGTGATATGCCAGGGTGACCGTTGTGCATTTATGTCACTGACTTGTTAGTTGCAGATGTGGTTGGTACACTGCCCATGAATAATAGCTAGATGACAGCTATCTTTATGTACTCTAGTTAGTGGCTCAGTTAGTATGCCACCTTAGTTAGCTGAGTTGGTTTGAGACCCACATATAGGGTTCACCTATTCTTTTGTACTTAGAGTTCTTTTGGCTTACACAACTAAGAAGAGGAAAACTATTTTCAGCCTCCACCTTTGTGTATATTCCCCCATTGTGTATGTGAGAAAGATACAAGTGAGACTCCTTCCTTCTCTCCCACTCTCTTCACATTCATAGCAACCAGAAATATGGTTTTCCTTCGATAGAACAGGTCTATTGAGCCAAAAATTGATGCATGAAACCCAAAAACAATATCCTTCAAATAAGAAAACATATATACTCCATCATACTTTTGCCATTATCTTGGACAACTCATGTAGTGGAAGACCTATCTTGTGGCTATAGGGGTTTCCTTATGAACTAGCTTGTAGCTCATGGATCAATATATAATAATATATAACACTTATTTCATTAATTTTGCAAAGTTATCCCCCTCTTCCAGACAGTTAGTGAGGTCATCGAAACTCTCCCCGAACTGTGGCGAGTCGTTTGTCTCTCCATTGTTTGTTACTCCATCTGAACGTTGAGGGAAAACTTGAACTCGCTCCCATGTCTTCATAGTTGCAATGTTCTCACAATCGTCATGATCCCCTACGATGCACGCACTGCAGAAGCAAGAAAGTTTTCTTGTTTTAATCAAACTTGTCAATGTACAAATTCATTTTTACATATAGTTTTGGACTAGTTTTTGGATAAAATTTAAGGAAAACCCAATTTTCAAAGCACATATAAAAACATAAAGACAAGCATTTTTTTATATTTTTTTAAAGGAGATGAAACTAAAATTATAAAATTTAATGCAGCCTAGATAAGTTACAAGAAAAAATAAGATTCAGCAGTTGTAAACTCTCTTAATATTTAATGGTGTTAATGGACACCTTCAAAAGTTACAGTATTAAGGAAACTCTCACCATATTTATAAAGGTGTTGACAAACACCAAAAGTTATAATAAGCATGAGATAAGTTACACAAAAAAATAAGATTCAGCAATTGTAAACTCTCTTAATATTTATAATAGTGTTTAGGAAACACTTTCAAAAGTTACAAGTGGAAGTAGCAAACTCTCACAATTTTTATAAAGGTGTTGAAAAACACCAAAAGTTACAATAAGCCTCTCACTGGAAGGCAAATCTATTTTCTCTCTCTATCCTAAATTCAACCCATTCAAGAGCTAAGCTCATCTCATCCTCATCAGTGTAGTTGAAATTACAGAAGAGAAGTAAGGATTGATGAATTTTCTCCTACATAACACTTTGTTTATTCCAAATGGCTTGCGCTTCCTGGGGTGGAAATCTTCCATAACGAGCCACACGCGAAGATATCTCACTTTGAAAGTCTATCAGCTCTCTCCTATATGACTGTAATTTATCTCTTTTACTAGTAGCCATACTTATTTTTCTTTTCTCCTTCTCTAAGCCCTTCTGACAAGCAAAGTCCTCCTTCTCATACTGGGTTAACGGAGCTGGATTTCGCTTTCTCTCCTCTCTCTTTCCCCGGTTCTCGGCAATCCATAGTTTGGTGCTTCCAATGGCTTCCTCGATGGAATCGATTACTTCAAAAAGATCCATGGAAACGAGAGGAGGAAGGTAACGAGAGCGAGGAAGGTAACTAGAGGAGGTAAGGCAAGATGGAAGGAGTATGCTTGAGGAGAGGAGGTAAGGCTGCGGGTAAGATGGAAGGAGTAAGCTTGAGGAGAGGAGTAAGGTAAGAAGAGTAAAGTGGAAGAAGTCTTTGCTACGGGCGAGATATAGAAGACGAACGACTACTAAGGGGTTTATAGAACTGCAAACTCATAATGTGGGATGAAAGGAGTAAGCTTGAGGAGAAGATTAATGTAAGAAGAGCAAAGTGGAAGAAGTGTTTGCTGTGGGTGAGATATAGAAGATGAACGACTACTAAGGGATTTATAGAACTGCAGACTCATAATGTGAGATAAAAGATTTAGAATAAAGAATTAGTAGAGGCTGATATGACTAGATTATCTGAAGTAACAGATGCAAGACCGTAATGCGAGACATGTGAGACATGTAAGACAGTGAGAGTACATTGAAATCTATAAAATAAAATGATGGGATGCAAGACCGTAATGCGAGACATGTAAGACAGTGAGTATATTGAAATCTATAAAATAAATGATGGAACACAATAATGATATAATTATTAGAATCTCATCATGAGATATTTTTTAAATATAATAAGTTAGACTTGCTGATGCAAGACCGTAATGTGAGACATGTGAGACGATAGATTTTGAGTACATTGAAATCTATAAAATAAAGTGATGGAACACAAGAATGATATAATTATTAGATTCTCATCATAAGATATTTATTGTATATAATAAGTTAGACTTCAAAAAAAGTAAAACCGATTTAATAAATTTAGAGAGGTGAGTTGTCTATTGAGTGAAGGAAAAAATAAAAGACCGTAAATGTGAGAGACACATGAGATGATAGATTTTGAATCGGTTTAAATCTATGAAATAAAGTGATTGAAGACAAGAATAATATAATTAGACTCCCTTCTTTTGTCCATTCATTGTGCTTCACCTTATAAACCCACTTGCAGCCAATTGCATTCTTGTCTTTAGGCAAAGGCACCAATTCCCATGTAGCATATGCTTCCAAGGCATCCATTTCTTCATCCATGGGTTTCTCCCATTTTTCTTTTCCCATGGCTTGCTCAAAAGAAGTGGGTTCTGGTTCATGTATCACTTTGACCATATAGGCATAGTGAATGGCTGTAAATCCATCATATTTCAGCCTATCCATAGGATACCTAGCTCTAGTAGACCTGCACAAAATAGGCTCACTACCAGGTGCTCTCAAAACATCCCTTGTCTTCCTTACTCCAGGTGTAACAACAGAAGGAATACCCAACTCATCATCAAGGCTATGTTCTAAGCCATTGGATTCACCATCCACATAAGAGTGACCTGCATTCACATCAACCATGGGTTGATCTACTTTCTCTTTTCCTTTTCGTGATACTTGCATACCACTATCTGCATTGCTTTGAGGAGATCCTCTTGATCTTAATCTGCCTCTCCATGGTGAAGTATGTGAACCACTGCTAGAGGACACTGCAGGTCCACTAATATTTTGTGATTGCTTCTGTGAATTCTGTGCAGCATTACCATTTTGTGCATCTACATCATCAATCACATTTACTGGTTTATACCAACTGCTCATCTCATCAAAGACAACATCTCTGCTCACTGTAAACTTACGAGTAGAAGGGTTATAGCATCTATATCCTTTTTGCTGCAGAGAAAACCAATAAAGATGCACTTCTTAGCTTTTGGATCCAACTTGGATCTTAACTCATCTGGCACACAAACATAGGCAATGCAACCAAAAACTTTCAAATGAGAAATATTTGGTTTCCTACTAGTATACCTCTCCTCTGGCGTCATGCCATGTATTGCTGTAGTGGGAGTCTTGTTCATTATGTAGACTACTATAGCAACTGCTTCAGCCCAATAATAATCTAGCAAGTCTATTTCATTGAGCATGGCATGAGATACCTCTCCAATATGCCTGTTTTTCCTTTCTGCAAGTCCATTTTGCTGTGGGGTATGATTGCATGAATATTGCTGCTTTATGCCATGCTCTTGCGGGAAACTTACAAACTCATTTGAGAGGTACTCTCCCCTTCCATCTGATCTTAGGCATTTTATTTGCAGGCCTGTTTCTTTTTCAACCGTAGCTTTAAAAGCTTTGAAATGCCCAAACACTTCACTTTATTTTTTTCATAAAATACACCCAAACTTTTCTACTGTAGTCATCAATAAAGGTGACAAAATAATGACAGCCTCCAATAGATGCAGCTTTAGTAGTCCACACATCAGAGTGGATTAATTCCAATGGCCTCTTACTCTCTTAAACATGTCTAGGAAATGGTTTCCTTGCGTGTTTTCCAAATTGACAGGCTTCACATACGTTATGCATTTCTGCAACCTTGAACTTAGGCAATCCTGCAACAATATTTTGGGCCTGCATTAATTTAAGTCACTGTACATTAACATGACCAATGATTTTATGCTAGATATCAATATCTGCAACTACACCAATCCCATGTGCAAACATTGCTGCACTCAATTCAGGCATGTTTGCATCCAACGTAAACATCTTGCCCTTCTTCCCTTTTGCTATCAAGCGACCTTTATTTTTCATATCCTCAACAAAGCATCCATGAGGATTAAATCTGACCTGCAAGCCCTGCTCAACCATTTGACCAACAAAAACCAGGTTCTTGGTGATATTTGGGACATGAAATACATCAGACAAGTATTTCTTTTTTCCATCCTGCATAGACAAAGGAATTTTACCAATCTACACAATAGGATGTGCAGTATCATCACCAGTCTCCACAAATCCTAGTCTTTCCATTTTCCTTGCATCCTGCATCCATTCTGCGTGACCTGTCATGTGGTTTGATGCACCTGATTCAACATACCACACATCATTGCTTTCTTCTGCACTTGTCACAGAATTGGTCATGTGCTGCACCATAAACAAATGCTCATTTTTGTCATCACCCTGTCTACTAGAGGATGCATAATTGCCTTGCTGCAATTTTCCAGTCATGATGTCATTCTGCTTTTTATAGCAATCTTTAACCAGATGATCGATTTTACCACAGTAGTAGCATTCAACATTGTTGTTTGCATTTTGGCCTCTTTGCCATCCATCACGACCTCTTTGGCTCCCCCTGCCTCTAAAGTTACCATGTCCTCCTCCATAGGACTGGTTTTCTTGAATTTGCTGCATATTCTGATTTCTGCCACGGCCTCCAAATCGGCTTGCTCTACCTCTGCCTCTACCTCTTCCAGCATTTGAGTAGAAGATAGCTTCTTTTGAAGTTCCTCCTGAAGAAGATGCACTTTCTCTGCTCTTCAGAAATTAGAAGAGCAATCAACTCCTCAAAATCAGGAAAATTCTCACGGACGGCAATGGATGTCCGGAATTGTGCATAATCTTTTCCTAAACCATTCAAGGTCATAGAAACTAAATCATCATCTTCCACTGGCGACCCAATAGAAGCAAGTGCATCTGCAATCTTCTTCACCTTCATGTGGTAGTCATTGATGCTCATATTTTCTCTCTACACATGCAACTCCTGCTTGAGCTACATTTTCCTGGCTTGCGTATTTGTGCTATACATTTTTGTCAAAGTATCCCACGCCTCCTTCAGCGTGCTTGAATCCTGAATATGCACAATCATAGAATCTGAAATACTGATAGACAGCCGATACATAACTTTTTTGGCTCTCTCATGCCAGATTTAAATGCCTGCAACTCCTGTTGATTGGGAACATTAGGAATAACTGGTTCTTGTTTAGCTCCAGTAATGGACTCCCAATAGCCTTTTCCCTTAAGGAAATTCGTCATTCTAAACTTCCATGCTTGGAAGTTGTTCTTGTCAAGATTTTCAGTGACAATCTGTGAAAGAGCATCAGACGCCATTACAGAACACTGCAAAATACTCTATCACTGCAAAAAAACACAACTTCTGCCTCACAAGGGCAAATCTGCAAAACTGACGAGAGTGGTATTTGACCACACAGTCACTTCCTAGTGATGATTATGCATCAACAGGTAATAAGAATGATTCTGTCACTCCCAATATCTTTGCTCACAGGCATACGATGTAATTTCTACGATAACTTTTCACCGACCTACAGAATAGTGGTCGCATAGCAAAAACATGGCACTTTCCTGAGTGCCTGCGAAAAACTTTCGCCACCAAAATGGGCCCCGTAGCATATACTACCCTCTCACCACACCGCGAAGGGCGTCCCAATCGAAGACAGTGCACTCTTGCACTTTCTGACTGTGCTACCTGCAGAAATTTGCTCCCAAACTCGGGAAAAAAGGAAAGCAACACTGATCCTCTTACTAGGACACCGCAAACTTGGTTTGCTTTCTTGAGCTCCTTACCACGAACCGAGCTCTAATACCATGTGAAGAGAGTGGGAGAGAAGGAAGGAGTCTCACTTGTAGCTTTCTCACATACACAATGGGGGAATATACACAAAGGTGGAGGCTGAAAACAGTTTTCCTCTTCTTAGTTGTGTAAGCCCAAAGAACTTTAAGTACAAAAGAATAGGTGAACCCTATATGTGGGTCTCAAACCAAACTCAGCTAACTAAGGTGGCATACTAACTGAGCCACTAACTAGAGTACATAAAGATAGCTGTCATCCAGCTATTATTCATGGGTGGTGTACCAACCGCATCTGCAGTTAACAAGTCGGTGACATAAATGCACAACGGTCACCCTGGCATATTACAAGTGGAGCTCGATATATCAACAATGAATTGTCAAGAACTATATTTTGGATCCATTGGAAAGCCAAAAGGTGTACGTTTTGAGGCTAGTACTACGAACTAGAGTCAATTTTCATTTGAAAATTCTATTTTTAAGTTGTTGCATATGCAATTTGTGTTGTTCATTTTTCAATTAGGTTATATGTTCAGTAGTTAATTTCATTGATCCTTTAAATACTTGGTTTCAAATGATCCTTTTGTGACACAATACATGCAGAGGGGTAGGGAGGGTCTGAGTGACATTCTGTGCTCACTTGCTTAGGTATTTTTCATTTGACTATGTTGCAAATATTTCCAAGAAAATCACAAATGTGCATTGCATGATGTGATAGTTGTTGAATACTAGAAGAGTAGAAGCACATATAGTATTTCAATAATTTGATGCTTGTGTGTCACAAAATATATTTTTCTCTTCCAAAGGCACTTACCCAAGCATAGATTCAAATTGGGACTCCAAATTAACGTAATGTTAAGTGAATTGATTTGCATTGCTATAAATGGAAGGATATATTACATATACTATTTCTTGGTAGATGAAGATAGTAAGAAGAAGATTGCAAGATAATTGATTAGTGTGGCTCCCTAATACACTGGTTTCTAGAGCTAGAAAGCACTATTTTGTGACAAAACTGTGGCCCTTTCTAGTTTTTGACAAGGCATTATTGACGTAAATAGCCCCCCTTGATGACAGGAGCTCAAAAGCTTGAAGCTCGGAGCTCACCAGACTCACAACCCCCTTCCCAGCAGACCTTTGAAGAGTACATGATTCATCATTCCTATGTTCAGTAGTTTGGGGCACAATGAATTGCGACATTCGAATAGACTAGCACATGAACTCTTGCAAACCGCACCCTCAAATGCTATATTGCAAGCTATAGGGTTTTTCCACAGATGGCCATAGTTTTTGAGCTCCCTTCCCTCCATTGGTCATTCCCTCCTTGGGGGGGTACCTCAAAGATACAATCCCAATTGTACTCCCGTGGGAGCTCCTCCACTTGCACAATTCACCTGATCCTTCTCGCCAAGGTGCCTAGACTTGTTGATGCACCTTGAGAATGTATGTAAGCTACAACACTGCACCCAAGAGATATTGCATTTTTTCTTGCTTTGGAAATCTCTAAAGAGGGTTCATCCTTGTATATTTTCACTATCTCTACTCTGGATTGCATTAGAGGCTTTTCATTAACAATTGAAAAAGGCGTCCTCCTGGATGAACCAACCTTGTCTACACTTTCTTTCCATGGCAATCTTGAGGAATTTTTGCTTCCAATTGATGTGAGCCCTTTACTCCCTAGCGATCCCATAATATTTATTGGCAATGGATGCAGTCTCCATTTTAATCATGGCTACATTGAAGCAAGAGTGGCTCAATTTTTTTTCTCATGAGACAAATGTGGTTTTCACCCAATCAAAAACCATTGATTGGCTCATGATAAAAAAAAACTTAGAGAACTTTGAGCCATTGCAGTTGCCTCAAAGTAGATCAAATTGTTTTAAGGAGTCAATTTATGTTTTTTGCTCGATGAAAAACCACAGATTGGCTCATGAAAAAACAATTGATGCACTCTCACGCATACCATTTGAGGCAAACTATGAATTTTTTTTTCTCATGAGCCAATTTGTGGTTCTTGCCTGGTGAAAACCATAGATTGGCTCATGAAAAAGAATTTTTTTTGATAGTCTAACATGAGAAATGGATTTGTTCATACCATTTTGATTATTTCGACTATAAACATGACCATATTTGGAGTTATACGGCCAAAATAAAACTGGCTATTGACTAGCCACAACCAAGAGGTGGCTTCACCCCACAAAAACCACAAATTGGCTCATGAAAAAAAAAATGAAGCACTTTGATTCATGGAGGTTGCCTTAACGTGCTTAAATTTTTTTTCATGCAGTTTAGGCAACTGCTATAGCTCAAAGTCCATCAAATGTATTTTTTCATGAGCCAATCTACTGGGTAAAAGCCACCTCTTGGTAGTGGCCGAGAGACAACCAAATTTATTTTGGCCATAACTTGGTCAATATGACTCCAAATATGGTTATCTTTGTAGTCAAAATGACCAGAATGCGATGAACAAAGCCATTTCTAATGTTAGAGTGTCAAAAAAAGAAATTTGTCATCATCCATTATTGGTCTTTTGCCTGGGGTTTTTGCCAGGTGAAAACCACAAATTGGCTCATAAGAATTTTTTTTTGCCACGGTTTGCCTCAAATGATATGCCTCAAAGTGCATCAATGAGCCAATCTATGGTTTTTTCTAGGCAAAGACCATAGGTTGGCTCATGAAAAACAAATTGATGCACTTTAGGCAAATTCTATGTTCAAAGTACTTCAATTTTTTTTTTACATGAGCTAATCTGTGGTTTTCACCGAGTGAAAGCCACCTCTTGGTTGTGGCTAGGGACACAGTCAGTGGCCATACCTTGGTCAATATGACTCCAAATGTGATCATGTTTATAGTCAAAATGGTATGAATGGTATGAACAAAGCCATTTCTCATGTTAGAGTGTTTTTTAAAAACTTCTTATGAGCCGATTTGTGGTTTTCGCTAGGAAAAATCCATAGATTAGCTCATGAGGAGAAAAAATCACCACAGTTTGCCTCAAATGATATGCCTCAAAGTGGATCAATTGTTTTTTTTCATGAGCCAATCTATGGTGTTCGCTAGGCAAAAACTAGAGATTTGCTCATGAAAAAAAAATTGATGCACTTTAAGGCACCTGCTATAGCTCAAAATGCTTCCAATTGCAAAAACCACAGTTTGGCACATGAGAAAAAAGAATCGAGGCACTTTATCTCCAATGTAGCCATGATTAAAAAGGAGACCGCATCCATCACGGATAAATCTATGGAATCACAAGGGAGTAAATCTTCCACATCAATTGGAAGGTGGATCTTCCTCAAGACTACCACAAAAAGAAATTGTAGACAAGGTTGGGTGATCCAAGAGGATGTCGTTTCCAATTGTTGATGAAAAACCTCTAATGCAATCTAGAGTAGAGATAGACACATCTCAGTGCATTGTAAATTATTGTAGTTTAAGCACTCATAGGAGGGAGAGGTGTTGCTCATGCTTGCCAAGATAAATAGGTAGAATTCCACTTATGAATGTTCTGCTTTGTAGTTTTGTGTCTACTTTAATCAATCATCTCACCCATTGCATCTCTGTGTGCAAGCTTGCTCAATTGCATGTCCCACACACTATAGTGCATGGCATATAAAAATTTGGCACTACAAATAGAGACACGCTCATGTGTACTTTGCTTGCCAGTGAGAATAAAAGACTAGTGGAGGTCATGCTTGTGAAAGAGGAGTGCACACACTAAGGCTTGGTGCTGATAGTTGTCCTTGCACAATTTGTTTTTAGGGTAAGTGCCTTAAAGATGTTTGTTTCTTGCATGGAAATGCTTTGTACAACCCACATGTTATTTCAAGAAAGTTACAGGTGTTTCTTATGCAGGAGGAGTGCCATTGTAAGTATAAAGAGGAGATGGACAAATTGGACACCTCATCCCTAGCATTAGAGGAGTGCAAGAGGATAAAAGACAAAGCACTAGAGAAGGTGGAAGACAAATAGAGGGCTAAAGGGTATAAGATACAGTCTAATGTCAACCTAGGAGGTGTTCTCCATAAATTGGGAGCTGAAAAGAAAGATCATGACGGAGGATAAGCTTAGCATGTTGGGCTTGGCCAAGATAGCTCTAGAGAAGTACATTTCCATGGAGTCTCATATTTATAATTGTGTTCTATGCTGCAACCACTATGGCATTTTTTAAGTATTGAACTTTATAATGGTAGGAAAAAGGAGGCGTCGTGTGTGCTCGCCAAAGATGTAGCACTATAGATGGAGCTTATTATGCTAATAGATAATCTCCAGATAATAAGGAATGGAGGCAGTACATAACCAGGGAGACTTATTGAGTTGATTGAGCATGGGGATCTACTAGATGTAATGGCTTGTAGGTGGTTTTGCAAGCTTGTGGATGAGGGTAGTGTCAATGAGATGCCACAAGAGTGTAATGAATGGGTGGTCAAGAAAAGGCCCCCGTCCATATATTTCCCAACTTATAGTGGTGGAAGTGCCCTAGTCGCTTGTCAGAGTGGGAGGTGGAGAGATGCCCATGGTGGCTAGACTACTCAAGGAATAAGGTCCCTCTGATCAAAAAGAAGTTGCACAAAGGTATATTTGTCTTGTTCCAACTCAAGTAATACATATGTGTGTCATTCGTATATCAAGCCTTGTAATGGACCTCATCCTTGCCTTTGTGTGTGCTAGACTTTATGGCATGGATGCATTTATGCGAGAAGAAGACAAAGGATTTTGGTTCCACCACAAGGAAGGAGAGACGGAAGGCCAGGCATGTTGAAGACAAATACCTCTCATAGAGTCTTTAAAAGATGGTTTTTTATTTGGGAAGGTGCGCTAGCTTAGAGGACTTCCCCGCACTAGCCAGTGGTGTTGGGGGAGCCTCACTAGTTGAATAAATTTGCAGCCCCATGTCTCAACAAATGTTGAACGAGTCTTTAAAAGGTGGTTTTTTATTTGGGAAGGTGTGCTAGCTTAGAGGACTTTCCCATGCCAGCCAGTGGCATTGGGGGAGCCTCACTAGCTGAATAAATTTGCAACCCCATGTCTTAGCAAATGTTGAATGATGTAATCCTGGTGGTAGTGGACTGCTACCCTGGCAGCCTCTATTTCATAGACTCCAGCCCAGCAGTTCGTTGCTAGACTAGTTCAACTTGCTGCTGGATCATTTATTGCTGAAATGCAGCACTTTTGGCTTGGGAGCGGTGGAGACTTGCAAAGCAGGTTCCACCTAGTGCAGCCTGCCACTTTTGCCCAACAGCATCCAATAGCACTAGATAGGTGGGGATGCAAATCAATGGGCACCTGCTCAATGGGCAACCTCCCCTATTGAATCTGTGACTCGAGGCCCTTTTAAGAGTCCCTAAATTTGAAGGTTGCAATATCCTTCAAGAGGGGTTTCTCCCTAATAATGGAATGAACATTAAAAAAGAAGTGCCACTTTGCCTCGAAAAATGATTGAAAATAGCTGAAGGAAAGTAGAAGGACGACTTCTAAATCATCCTTCTAAACTTCATCCTTCAAAATGAAACTTTAGGGTACCTTCAAATTTGAGGACTAAGCTAAGCTGTAAATTAATTTGATAAAGCGCATCATTTCTTCTGCTTCGATTGTGTTTTCCACAAACCGCTGCATGGAACTGTAACGTAGCTCGTGAGCAGATAGCCAATACTGAGTGGAAGAGCACTGTGCAGGACCCAGATGTATGATGGCGTCGATGATTCTTAGGTGTTTGGATTGGCCGTTCGATTCTGTGAGTGGTGGGCTGTTACAAACTGCAGCTTTGGCAGTGGTGGTGTCGGGGATAGTTGTGCAGATGATCACGGCTTAGTCATGGGCTCGTCATAGACGTCGGCAGCGACGGCGGTGCTCTTTGTTGCTGTGATGATGCGTCGCACCCAACACTACTGAGAGACGTAGCTTCTTCTTGTTGACGGAACATGACTTAAAACTCACTATCGATATGATCTGCTTTGCACTTTAACAGTGATGCGGGGCTGCGATCAGCTGTCATTTCCCGATGGCTCGCCCATGTTTGTGGCTCCCATTCCATAATTTTTTGTCTTTCCAGCTTCAAAGCGGTCGGAATGGAGTGCATTCGCAAAAGCTCTTGCCTCGGCTGCACAACGAGTATATTTCGATGGAGTGTCTTCGGAAAAGGAATGCGTAAATGGAACTCTTGCTTTATTTACTATGTGATATTAAGCCAACTATCTCGGCCTCGATAGTCATAACCTTCTACCGATGAGCCCCGTGACACCGATGAGTCAAGTTGATTACGGTCCTGCCTCCTGACAGTCGCTGCCAGTTCACACGATAGATTTTACCTTCCTTAACTTGCATGTGATCAGTTCATCAATACCGATTGCTTCTCAAGCAGCATCGCTATAGCATACCTTTATTTAGCTTCACCTGCATAATTCTAGCAGCTGCGCGTCCTAGCGTACATTTATTTACTATATCTGGTTGACGCGCATCATCATTTTAACTTCTCTGCTGCTCGTAGAGCTGACTGTAGGGAGTGAAGCTTGGCTCGAGAACAGGCTTTGTTTGATATCGGACCAGGCTTCATTCCCCTCAGCGGGCCCTTCGCGAATTCGGCTACGTTCGAGCTTTAGGATACAAAAAATCGTCGCAGCATTGTCATCTATGGGGTGAAATGTGAAATATGCTCTGATTTCGTCCCTCAAAATTTTCATTACTATATATGCGTTGCGCTTGTGACGAGCTCTTCTATGTGCTAACAAGAACTGCCTCTAACCTTGCAGTGGCATCTCAAATAAAAAGTACCTCCAACATTCCAGTGGCATCTCAAATGGCAAGCGCGTTCACCACCCTACACCACTATGGCCCATGAGGATAGGGCGAGCTCTCTCCTTCTCTCTCTCTCTCTCTCTCTCTCTCTCTCTCTCTCATTTCATAGATTTCATTAAAGACTTTGTTAATTCTTACATTCGTAAAGACAAGTAGGGGTAATAGGCTTGATCCCGGTTGTTCAAAAATGGGCCTTATTATGCTGGTGGCTACATCGACGCTACTTTGCTATCATCAAGATTACTCCTCTTATTAAGAGTTGTTCGTCCAAAAGTCGATGTTTAAGAGTACGTTCTGTTATGGGCTTCACCCCAACGGATTCAGTACTCCCACTAAACCTCAATGCCATCCTTCCGTGGTTTTTAAGCAAATTTTTTGAGCATTACTCTTGTAAATGTTGATGGTTCAAATCTCGTACGCATGGCGATAATCAATCTAGTAAGCAACTTGCTGCACGAATTGCACCTACTCCTACCCACCTTAAAGCTGTTGTTTACAAGACCATCTTCTTCTAGCGTTGGTCTTTAAATGATGGGTAGATGACCTATTGATGGTAAGCATAGAAACTCTCTCTCCACATTTTGAATGTTGAACCTAGGTCGTGATAAATACTTTTCCATATTGACGAAAGGAAAAAGTGTCCAGGAATTGAAAAGTGCGAAAATGTATGGCCTCAAGACTATACTCTCCAATTGTTAGTTTGGAAGCAAACTTCAAGCAAAGCTTTGGATTGCAAGCCAAAATGTATGCGGTGAAATACTAGTTTTGCTCGAACCTTGAACCTACAACCACGCTATGTTAAGGGTGTCCAAGGCATCACATGTGTTTCGTTGCCAATTCGAATGCGATTCAATATTTCTAAGAATTTGTGGTCATTTTGGCGCATTGGCTTCTTTAGCTCATAGTACATTATGTGGTCTTCCCAAATGGATGGGAGCATAGATAAGGCTGCGTCCTTGCTTGAGAAAATCCATGCGTTCTTCGTTGGGCTTGCTTGGCATAAGTCCCCAGAGAGTAGCACATCCACACCTCCAAATGGCTGTAAGTGATTGTGTTTGATCTCATGAATTTGCTCATGTGATACTTGACCATTCCATTACTACACGATTGGTATTTTTTGCACCTCTACACAAGTCACTCGCCAGTCTACAAGTCTTGATAGTCTCTGGGAATCCATGGCTTCTAATCATCACTGATAAGCAATCTAACCCTTTAATTTTTTACCTTTCTCAGCTCCTTTGCAACATTTTGCCCCGTCTATCCCCTACACAAGCTTCAAGTTTACCCTCCAGTCTGCAAGATGATCTTATCAATATTAGAGCGAAATAAGCATTGAAAACAAGCTGTATAAATTTCATAAGCATAAAAAATGCCATTGGCGTTAACGTTCCTAGTTCCATCAAGGGAGCTTTAATCTATGAGAATATCGATGCCATTTGCGACGGTTATTTTGACGCTTTCTTATCCATGCTAATTACAATGCTTTCCAGAGTTTGAAAAAACTGTTCAAATATGCTTTCTGTCAAAAAGTCATAAAAAATGATATCAATGGCTATAGTGGCTATCTGCAAGAAACCAAAGGAAGCCTCCTCCGTGACAAGCAACAAGGCAAACAAAACGAGAAGCCACCTTGAAAATTGCACCCAATAGCCCCAACAAATTCTTGCTATGATCAATCAAACAAGGTCTCCCCTCACACTAATCTACTCACCGCTAATACAAATAACAAAAGCCAATTGCTAACTTTCCAAAAGCCCAACGTTGTGAGAATCTGCTATTACAAAATCCCACTCAATAGCTACGTAGGTGAGAAAATCTATTACCAAGAAATCAACAACCATGAAGCCATGAAGGTATGCTAGTAGGAAGGTCTATTGTTGCAAATCTACAAAATTTCCTAGAAATAGAAATAATAAAGTGTGCTACAAGCCAAGTTGAATATGCACTTCATCTCAATAGAGAAAAAGCCATGCCCACCCAAAAAAAAGACTATCATTTCGTTCATCCACTTGCTTCATAAACCAAAGTTGAATTCACATTTTGTTCAGTAGCACATTACACAAGCTTGCCCTTCCAATCCTCAATACTATTAATGCACTACTATTGAAGCTAAAAGGCACCACTACTACCCAAACAAAACACTGTTATGAGTAACCTATTCAAGGCTACTACTAGCTATGAACAAAGCACTGCTATAACCAAAACTAGAACCCTCCAAACTATTTAGCATTGCTACATTAATCTACAAGGATGAACCTCCAACTTTCCAAGATCAATGAACATGGAAAGGAGAGCAAACAAAAGCTACCAAGTTGGCTAAAATTGTTTTGAGCATAGAAAAAGCAAGTAGCCTAATTTGATGAGAGTAAACCAAAGCTATAGCATGAGAACAATCTCCGTGGGGGAAGGAAAAGCTAAGCAAAAAGGCTAGAACAAGATGATGAATTAGGTCATCAATAGTGCCTAAAGCTCATCTATTGCAACTCCTACATACCTTTGTGTGTGTGTGTGTGTGTGTGTGAAAGCAAGGTAATTCTTTTTCCATTATATATCATGAAAATATACCAAAATGCATAGTACTTAGATGAAGAAAAAACAAAAGCTGTTGTTATATTTTTCAATAAAATATATAGTTCGTTGCATGATTACGTGCACCACTACCAAATAATTGAAAGACTGACGAGATGTTTTGGGTAGTTCTTAGATTTCAACAACAAATTTTGTTCCCTCCTGATCGTGTTGTCAGCCATTCCTACAAGCTGAAGAGCTTCATATTCACCATCTGTGCTTTAACGTCCAGCTTGTGACTTTAGTTTTCCCACAGCAAGGACTCAAACATGCCTGAACTAGAGGGTAAAGTCTTGATGGAAGTAGTTTCTGCTTATCACTTTCTACTGTTTATGAAGTTTGACTTGCAGATGTTGGCATAGACTAAACGAGGCCCGATTTCATTTAAGTTTAACACATCATTTCTTGAATTGATAGCATTGATATAGCAGTTCATCCTACTTGGAAGGAGGAGGAAGTATGCCATTCGAGACCTTTCAGTAGATGGAGTGCTTGTATTGAAATGGTTACTAAGATTGCTAAAGATTTTGGGAGAGAGAGCAGGAAGAATGAGGAGACAGGGGAAGGCAACGGTTTGTGTGAGTTTGTAATTGTTGTTGACTATTGTTGAGAATACATTGGATCCTATTTTTCCTTCGTTGCTTTCCTCGGTTGAGCTTTTCTTGAGAGCTATAGAGCATGCTAGGCTGGGTGCAAGTAAGGTTCAAAGTGGCTTCAAGAAGGTGACACACCATTGGCATTCTTCTTTAGAGTGGTTAGAGAGAAAAGTATGCTGAGGGCAATCTAGTGTATGAGGAATCAAAAATAGCTGAGATTTTCATGTATTATTTATATAGCATTGCGGGTACTAGGCCAATTGAAATCACAAATTACAAGGTAAAGATGGATGCATTCCTAAGCAATTTGCATGATAGGTGGTGATGCCTTATGAGGCTCTGCTGTTGCAAAGGCCCTTCTTCGGCTGAGATCAAATATGTTCTTTGGACGAGATAAACGGCTGAGATCAAATATGTTGTGCTCTCTATGGCTAGAGGTAAGTCACTTGGGCCTGGCAGTACACCTTATTGAGTTCTATCAACATAACTTGTGGAGGATATGATGGAAGTAATTAACTAGTGCTTTTAAGAGGTGTGATGCCTCAGAGTCTTAATATGGGTATGATAAAGCTCATTCCTAAGGAGCAGAATAGATGGTTACCATGTCGTTGGAGACCTTTATCGATGTCAATTGTGTGTGCAAAGTTATGGTCAAGGATTTGGCCAATAGAATCAAGTATATTCTGAGTAGGGTGGTGACATACAATATGGTTTTGTATATGGAAGGAACATAGAAGATGTCGTTCTAAATATATTATTGGCTATTGATCATGAAGTGAATCATAATGAATCATATTGACTTTTAGTCTTTCTGTCTTTACAGAGATCATGGCAGCTAATGCAGCTTACAAGAAATTGAAGAAGATATCACAAGTTCAGGTCCCAGTACAAAAGAAATTTTGCCAGTATACACGAGAGTTTAATGAGGAGTATGGGCTCAGTATGGTTGGAATAGATCCAAGGGAGATATGAACAGGTTCGAAAGACATCACCCTTGCAGACTGGGAGTCTATATTTGCATGTCCCAAACTAGTTTTTTGGGAAGAAGAAAATAAAGTCATATCATGTATGTGATGATCTTGCCGAGAAGCTTGTGCAGCGTCACTACGAAGTCTATCAAGAGGGGCCGCCCAATTATGAAATCAGGCTATTTTTTGTAAAGTCCTTTTCCTTGGAGAACTACAAGTCAGCGTAAAGAGCTGAGGACATGGATCCTTTCACCATTGCATGGGCTCCATTTGCGGAGAGTGCAATGGAACATACCGAGGTCCGAAGGCATCTAGGTGCAAAGCGCAAGAGGTGGGAAGCGAATATGAGATCTTTACATGGTGTGTAATTCCCTTCACCCAATGTAAAACCTATTGTTTCCACAACACTAGTGAAAAACCTATTTTATATGAACCCAGAATTCCAAAAAGAACAGGAAGATGGCATTGTTGGAATGACAAGTGCAGCTGAGATTAGGTTGGGACATCTGAAGTTGGTGCTTGATGAGGAACGCCAGGTTCTTGAGGTCGCTAGCCGAGACTTGTATAGAGCAGAAGGCAAGTGCTTAACTGTTCAGTCTTGGATAGGATGTTGATCGAGAACGGTTGTTACAAATGTTCCAAAGATTGCATACCAAAGACGATGTACAGGAACTATAGAAAGGGTTGATGATGCCAAGGTGAGTCTCCCAAATGATTTTATTTTATTTTATATTTATGCTATATATCACTTTAATCTAATCTCTTAGGCATTCTACATGAGCTATATATCTCATACAGTTTGTTATGTATAATATCTCTGATATATAGCATGTAATCTATTCTTTCGAGCATTCTTAATGAGCTATATTATATAGCTCATACTATGTGCTATACATTATTTCTATTATATATTTCTTTATTTCATCTTTCAATCATAGTGAATGAGCTATGTAGCTCATACTGTGTGCTAAGTACTTTATCTCTGTATATACACTCACTCTATTCTCTCAACCTACTTTATCTCTGTATATATACTCACTCTATTCTCTCAGCCTACTGAATAGGCTTCATAGGTCATGCTATGTGCTGTGTACATTATCCCTTATATATAGCACTCAATCTGTTCTTCCAAGCATACTATATGAGATATATAGCTCATACTGTGTACTATGTACATTATCTCAGCTATATAATAAGTAGTCTATTCTTCCAAGCATACTGAATCAGCTATATAGCTCATGCTATGTGCTATGTACATTATCCCATGCTATATAGCATGCAATCTATTCTTCCAAACATAATATAGCTATATAGCTCATACTGTGTGCTATGTACATTATCTATGCTATATGGCACTCAATCTATTCTCTCAGGCTACCGAATAAGCTACATAGTTCATGCTATGTGCTATGTACCTTATCCCTGCTCTATAGCATTCAATCTCTTCTTCCAAGCACACATAACAAGACAATGCAAGTACAGATGCACCTGATAGACATGCAAAATAGCGGATACGTCTATAGGCACAGAGAGAATAAATGAAAATATGGGCGTGTCCACTAGAGCGTCTATTTGCACATCTACTAGTGTGGTTATTGTACTGCATCTAATAGCGCATCTACACTGTGTTTTAAATGTGTTTATAAACGCGCAACAGAGAGTAGAATTTTACTGCAGGCTGATAAATGTGCATCACTGCTTTCCAAACATTGCCCCGGCCCCATGATTACCAAAGCACATAATTTTAAAAAAAATATCAATGCTATGCACGTGTCACACACGATAATATACTTTTTGCCAAATGCAGATATACAAAAATTAAGTGAGGTGAGGAGAATGAGACAATATATAAAATAGTTTTGCCAATATCAATGATGGGCTACGGTTCGATCTCATCCTCAATGAGATCAACCATTGCCAAACTATCTACTTCAATATCCAAACCAATGTGGAGATCTAGAAATACATTCAGCCCACTACTACTTGTGCTACTGTGCTCATCGAAATTAGCATCACCAATGGCAAGCTCATCCTCATGGGTAATGGCCTGAATATCTGTATCTCCTATCTCATGATCATCCTCCTCTCTCGTATCATGATCATCATCACCTCCATGGCCATGATCATCCTCCATACGCTCCATATTAGTAAACGTACTATACATCACTTTGGAATGTGCCATAATAGGTATGATGTGCCACCACCTATTATTATCCACCATTGGTTGATAGACAACCTAATTCAAACACAAATACATTTACATGTTATTTTCCTTGCATCGAAGGTATCAAATATTAAAAAGTGAGTATTTTTATATATGTGTATAGTACCCGTTCACATTGTTGCACTAATACTAGTGTGTCCCTCTTGCTTCGCCAAAAATTTGTGGAGTCAATAGTTACAAAGCCACTTGCATGGCATTTGATTGTTGCATTAGGGCCTCTTTCCACCATGTCCTAAAACCACTTGAAATCCAAAAAATACACAAAGAAGTGCCGACAGTCAAGCTTAATAATATCTTGGATTATGCCACAATAATCATCCATGGCTCCATTGGCTCCCTCAAAGCTAGCAATGATGCCACAATCTTGTGTGTTTCTCTTATCATCAATCCATTGTGTAATGCTTTCCCTCACACCATATAGCATTGAACATAGTACACTACACCAAGACAAAATCAATTGAATAAGCAATCTAAATTGTTGAAAGCTCGTAACATATGCATAACATTCTATATACCGACCTTTTGCATGCATCCTCTAGCATACTCCCATTCTTCCATTGTGATATGCATCCCCTCGTCTCTCTCTTCTCTCTCCATTTTGTCAAGTAGCCAATCCACATGAATATCCTTTGGACGTACTCTTAGATGCTCAGGGTATGGCACATGAGATCCGTGGTGTGTACAAAAGAGGGCTCTTTCTCCTTGCCTTCTTACCTTTGCATCCTCATATCTTCTCACCCATCTTTTCATCACATCACTATTAAGCATGCAACAAAGGTTTAGATTATTAAGCAACTCCATGTCCATTAATTTTCTCCATACTTTCCCTTGAGGCACAATAAAGGTCATCCTTAGGTCTTCATCATCTCTTCATAATCATGGGAGAGAGCTATCCACATCAACAAGAAACTTAGAAATATATACAAGTGACTCTTGTACCAACCAACCCTTAGCCATGCGGCCTTTGCAGGCCTTGCATTTTTCATCACAAAACCCTTCAAGGTCTTTATGAAGCACTCGAGGAAGAACAACCATCGTGCATGTATAGTGCTGCATATAACAATCTCATCCACCAAATGCCTCGGGGAGGTCACTATGTATAAACCCTCTATATCACGTGCGTTCAAGGCCTATATTTAAAATCCCTTATCTGTAAATTTTTTCATTAATAAAATGTACCCCTTTTCTATACAAATCTGTAAATTTTTTCCAAAACTATTTTAAATAGTCCCTTATGTATATTATTTCTGTAAATTTTAAGAATAAAAAATATCCTTCTGTTGAACTCACGCGATAGGGTTACATATGATGAATGACCCCTCCAAGCCAAATGCACTATGAGATGTAGTTGGCTCGTGAGAATAGAATGTGGAAAGGTCTCCTCCACTAAATAAACCACCTCCACTGACAAAACTCGAGCATCCTCAAGCATGGTGGAATCTATTTCCTTTTAGTTCACATACCTAGAAAGAAAAAAGTGCACCATATTAGCAATATGAAAACCTTGCATCACACATTGATACGATTCACATTTTGTATGGTGTGAAGTACCTCACAAGCTCGCCCATCTTGTAAATACAATCCTTCATGTCCTTTGATGTACTATGAGAAATGCTAATAGGTAGTATGAACTGAACATGTGAGAGATGGTTGATTAGTTGCTTCTAGACTCACAAATTTGGAAGGAAAAAGAGATGTCGAGTCATACTTACTTGGAGCATCTTGTGACAATCATGAGATTTCAAGCCGTATAATTGATCTACACCTCTTTTCTTGCTCTTTGTGAAGGCCCCCTCCAAACACCTCATGCATCTTGTGGGAGTATGAATTATAGTGATAGCTCACTTCACCACCACCATCTCTAGCTTTGATAACTTCCATGGTGCATGGGGTAAAAAAACATGCCAATTTGGCCTCTCTTGTGGCCAAGCTTCACGCATCCTCCTTGTGGTGCATAGATTCTCCCTTATGCTCAAGGAATCTCATGTCCCATTCAAATGTTCCCAAATGGTAGATGCCACATTCTTAAAGATATGCATGGGATTAAGCAAGTGATTGATCTTGAGGTGGGACCAATATGGTAGCCAATAAAAGATGGAGTATCCAAACAAAAGATGGTGTTAGCATGCAATCTTTATTTCTATTCAATATAGCACACAATATTTACAAACCCTTACCGGCTCATGCCACGTGGAGGAGGAGTTTTGGAAAGGTCCCAAATTTTCATCCAATCTCCTGTATTAAGTGACTGTGGGGGGACTTCATTCCAAGGGGGTGTAGCCATTTTTGGTGAGGTTCAAGGACTTTTCTATATATAGGTATCTTGCATGACCCATAACTTATGCATTGCTCAATGGAATTTGGCAAACTTTGTCTTCAAGTTGTAGTACACATTCCAAACTTGAACATGAGAGCAAAAAACTATTGAATAAGGATATGGAACAAGACTGTTAAAGCATTATAAATGCTATGTTGCATGTAAAGCATGCATCTTGAAGACTATAGGATATAGCAATTTATTCAAAAACATCAAAAATTGTTCTATACATACATGCAATCAAGTAATCATTCTAGAGTACACTGTGTGAGCTTCTCCTCAACCAAGGACACACCTAACTGAGATCATTATGCATGGGTTAATGGGCCTCCAATGTTGTGCTAAAGTGATGCATACCCATTTGAGGGCACGCTCCATAACTTTCTTTTGATTTTTTGAAAACCACAACGGATTGAAAATTTGGAATCCAAATTATTGGGACTAGTGCATGGTGGTCTTTAAACATTGATAGTTGTTGTTGGTATTGGTATCTAGATTCACCCTAAAATGGAAGAAGTTGGAAAAGTGCAATTTGTGCATGTGTAAAGATATTTTAATAAATCCAAGACTATTTATAATTTTGAATTGTTTCTTTTTCCATGCACTTGCTTGCTATATGGCTCATAAGCATGCCAAGGGTCATTGCATTTAATAATACACAGCATCAAATGTGATAGCGTGACCTTTGGCCTATTTGTATTTTGAAGCATTTTAGGCCACATTGCACTTGTTTGGGATATCCAATTCTGCTGACGTGTATTGTCAGAGGGGGAAAAACCGATGGCTGAAATTTTGCTACTCCCATGAATTTCAAATTTTCATGCCTCTTGCCCAGCAAATCTTGGAAGATTAAGTACCTACAACCTGCCCCCACCCTGCAACTCGCACGCACCTCGGCGTGACCTTGTGCAGACTTTGGTTTGCCATTGTCTTCTTTAGGGTAAGTTGTCTTCTATTCTTTGCTTGCCTCACCAACTAGCTTCTTTGGGTGTATTCTGGAGTGATCGTGACCATTGCGTCAATGGCAACATGCAGCTCACCATGGATTGCAAGAGAAGCAAACAGAGGCTGCGAGACAGGAAAGCCAAAAAGCTAAGTCAAGGCATAAGGAACAGAGTGCAGGTCGAGGAAAGCACTAGCACGATATCGAATCGGCAATGGAAGACACTTTTGCAACGTTGATCTACGGAGGGAGAAACAACAAGAACAAAGAAGAGTCCTTGTAGAGCAGTAGCAAGACGTGGTTACAGATGCACGCATTCGATCATTGCCATCGGAGTGAAGAACATGAGCTGTGGTGTCATGATTGGTGGAAGCATTTGAGGTAGCAACATCAGGCCATTCAGGTGATTACCAGTCTCGAGTATTCACAAGCTTTAGCCTGCACCCTAAAGTTCATAGAGTAACAACCCTACCAACACCTCGGGAGATGCACGCCCAAGAGGCGATGCTCTCTAACCTAAGAAATGGCCTACAGAAAGTGAAAGGGGTGCATAGCTTAGATCAACTAGCTGCAAAGAGGGCGATATTAGCTATGTTGGTGTCCCCTGAAACAAAGGAGAAATGGCTTGGGCACACAATCTTGAAGATGTTGTCAATTAGAAGGACCAAGGTGGCTCTAGTGGTTGAACGTAGAGCAGAAGCAATGCACGATCATCCTGATCCGAGAAGTCTGTGGGCTTCAACAGAATGCAAGAAAAGGAGAGATAGCCTAAGTGCGGAAGTCATTGCTACAGTGATGACGTTTTGGCACGAAAATATGAGAGTTTTTCTAAATAGAAAGGACATCTGTAAGAAGCGGATGGGATGAAAGGTATTTGAGGAGCACATCATACACATGCTAGATACAATGCAGGTCATTGGTGCCTAAACCAGCCCGGTGGTTGTTTGTGATTGAGCTTTGGGATAGTTTACTTGTTTCTTTTCTTAAACTAGGCTTGGACTAAATGTGATTATCCTAAACCAGCCCGGTGGTTGGAACATCATGCAACCATAGGCTGGTTCAGCTCAATTGCTAGTGATGTGATTGTCCTAAACTAGCGTGGTTGAACAAACAGTAGTTGTTGTCTAGCCCATTGGCATGGTTGAGAGCAGAAATTAACAACAATATATTTCACAATATAATGTTATTTTACTAAACCAGCCTGATGGTTAGAACATCATGCAATCGTGGCTGCTTTAGCTCAATCACCAATTATGTGATTGTCATGAACCAGCGTGGTTAAATAGACATTAATTATTGACCAGCCCGGTGGTTGAAATTATTGTGTTTCTTAGTACTTAAATTTGTTAAATTTAATTTCCTGCTATTCGGGTCATATACCACTGTTAAATTGTGGAATTCAAAAATGAAAAGCAATATATTGTTATTTTCTAATGGTGAAATTCGGAAATGAAAAGCAATATACTTGTTATTGTCTAACATGTGAAGTTGATACCGTCAGGCTAAACTATCTCGGTGGTTGAAATTGTGACAGTGTCCTAAACCATCCTGGTGGTTGAAATTGTGACTGTCCTAAACTAGCCCGGTGATTGAAATTGTGACTGTCCTAAACCAACGCGATGGTTGAAATTGTTTTGCTTCATTATATACTTTAATTAGACTGTGTTTTGTATTGTGGATTAGAATCCGGACATTTCAATTGGGCAGGGGAGATTTGAGCATTGTAAGCCTTGGTACGTTAGGAAACTCAAAGACATGAATGTTTGTTGTTGCAAAACACACATCTAGCCCAGCAGCAAGCTATGAATGACTTGAGATCTAGTTGTGTTGGAGCATTGCTCCATGGGGATCGATGCCCATCCCTCCCCAATGAAGCGTATTCTGTAGGCCACCTGGATCCTTATTATGTGTTGCAAGGGAGGGCATGTTTTGTATCATGAGGTCTCTATGGGAGCTAGTGGTTTGTCCAAAGGGAGACTGTGAGTGGCATAGGATTGA
The DNA here is from genome assembly GCF_047967505.1 of Dipteris shenzhenensis. Classification (NCBI taxonomy): domain Eukaryota; kingdom Viridiplantae; phylum Streptophyta; class Polypodiopsida; order Gleicheniales; family Dipteridaceae; genus Dipteris; species Dipteris shenzhenensis. The sequence continues at coordinate 40,845,964 of NC_141605.1, read as the reverse complement.
ATGCATTCACGAGGCATTCGCGGCACATGCAAGCATTGTAGTTTGAAGCTGAAGAAAAAAACATTCAATGTCTGTCCAAATGAAATGAGGGAAGACAACCATGTTACTCTAAACTGGAGGAGATTTGAAAATGTCAATGTTGAAGGATCCGATAAAAAGAGATGGCTACTTTCATATAAGAGCACCCAGCCAAGGGAGTGTTGACTCTGTGCCAACATGAACTTATGAAGAAAAAGAAGGTGTTACAACTTTGTGATACAACTTTGTGTTACAACTTCTAGACACAACTTTGTGTTACGACTTTGTGTAACAACTTTGTGTTACAACTTCTACATGAAGAGAGAGAATGTGTTACGACTTTGTGACACAACTTTGTGTTACAACTTCTACATGTAGAGAGAGAATGTGTTACAACTTTGTGTTACAACTTTGTGATACAACTTTGTGTTACAACTTTGTGATACGACTTTGTGTTACATGCAGAGAGAGAAGCTCTCCAACTTGTATAAATACCCCATAATGGAATGAAGCCCACACTCTTGGGGCATTGTGTTGAGTCTACTTTGGTATTCCAAGCATTTGTCTCAAGTGTCCATGCTTCCTTGCACCGCACGTCCAAAAGCATGTCCTAACCTTGCAAATCCTCCTCCCCTCTCCTCCAACCTTGCAACCCATCCTCTCCCTCTCCTCCTCCCTCCTCCTCCTCCCTCCTCCTCCTCCTCCTCCTCCTCCTCCTCTCTCCTCCTCCTCCCTCCTCCTCCTTCCTTCTCTCTCTTCTTTCCCCCATGCTCTTACACCTTCTTCCTCTCCCACTCCTATGCTTTCCTAAACCCTTTGTTCCTGAACCCTTAAACTCCATGATCTACGAGGGAGACGAGTTCTCCACCATGTACTCTACTCTGAACCTTGGATCCTCCTTCTAACCCTGGACTCCTTCTAAACCTTGGAACCTCCTTCTAAACCCTGGAACTCTTTCTGAACCCTGGAACCTCCTTCTGAACCCTGGAACCTCCTTCTAAACCCTGGAACTCCTTCTAAACCCTGGAACCTCCTTCTAACCCTTAAACTCCTCCTAAACCCTACAACCCCCAATGAAGGCGAAAGCCTTCATTACTTCAACAAAGATGATTTACGTTCCTTTTACACATGCATGCACTTTGTTTGCTTACCACACTTAAGCCTACGTCTCTCACCGGAACACGACTCGAGGTCCTAAGCTACACATATACTACAACTGACAATCCCAATATATCTGTAGGTGACAAAAAGCCTCGAAACTCTGCAAACATAGAATACCCAGCTCTTCCTACGAAAGTAGTAGGAAAGAGCCAACATTTGGCACCGCTGCCGGGGAGACTAGTGTCTCAAGTAGTGAGTAAACATACGTAGGTATGTGTAAAACAAGACACTACTTTGAACTTTCACGAACATAACACTCAAGGGCAAGGAGAGTAAATTTTTTTTCCCATTTCTAGCCAAACATATCAACCCCAAGCATCAACCTTGGGTTACTACCTTAAGAAATTTTCTTAATTTCTTAAATAGAAGCCACATTAGGCTAGGTAGTGGACATGGATGCGTAGAGCTTGCAATTTCGATCATTTTACCTTTTTTCAGAAAAGCAAACCGAGCTCTCTATAAAGAGTTATGGCTCGGGAAGAGTTTAGGGTTAAACCCTAAACCTAAACCCTAAACCTAAAATCAAATCCTATAAAAACCTACTCCACCCCCTCATTCTTCATCTTTCACTTTTTGCCTCCATTCTCTTCTTCATTCCGAGCCCCACGCAAGACACTCCTCCCTCTCCATCGACCACCCCCTTACTCCTATCCTCGCATTGTAAGTGACTTCGAGCCCTTCTCGCAGCGATAACCCAGCCTTCCACCCACCGTCCATTGTTCCGCAACAATCCCGTTACATTGAGAAAGACTTGGAGAGCGTTCAGGTGACCACTTCTCCCTCCTTTTCGATTTCTGTCCGTCAAGTTTTTGTGCTCTTTTTTCCCCCTCCCATCTCCACCACCCCCTCCCCCTCCCATCACCTCCACCTCCCCCTCCCCCCTCCATCTCCACCTCCCCCTCTCCCCTCCCCCTCCATCTCCACCTCCCCCTCTCCCCCTCCCCCTCCATCTCCCCCCTCCCCCCTCCCCCTCCATCTCCACCTCCCCCTCCCCCTCCATCTCCACCTCCCCCTCCCCCCTCCATCTCCCCCTCCCTCTCCCCCCTCCCCCTCCCTCTCCACCTCCCCCTCCCCCTCCCCCCTCCATCTCCATCTCCACCTCCCCCTTCCCCCTCCCCCTCCATATCCACCTCCCCCTCCCCCCTCCCCCTACATCTCTACGTCCCCCTCCCCCCTCCCCCTCCATTTCCACCTCCCCCTTCCCCCTCCCCCTTCATCTCCCCCTCCCCCTCCCCCTTCCCCCTCCATCTCCACCTCCCCCTCCCCCTCCCCCTCCCCCCTCCCCCCTCCATCTCCACCTCCACCTCCCCCCTCCCCCTCCCCCTCCCCCTCCATCCCCCCCTCCCCCTCCCCCTCCCTTCTCCCCCCTCCATCTCCACCACCACCTCCCCCCTCCCCCTCCCCCTCCATCTCCACCTCCCCCTCCCCCTCCCCCCTCCCCCTCCATCTCCACCACCACCTCCCCCTCCCCCCTTCCCCCTCCCCCTCCCACCTCCACCACCCCCACCACCTCCCTTTCACTCTCTCTCTTTCTTTCTCTCTCTATCCCTCCGCCTTTCTCTCTTTCTCTCTCTATCCCTCCCCCTTTCTCTCTCTTTCTCTCTCTATCCCTCCCCCTTTCTCTCTCTATCTCTCTCTTTCCGTCCCCCTCCCTTACTCTCTCTCTCTCATTTTCTCCCCATCCCCCTCTCTCTCTTTTCTCTCTCCTCTCTCCCCCTTGCCCCCTCTCTCTCCTTTCTCTCTCCTCTCTCCCCGTTTTCCCCTCTCTCTCTCTCTTCTCTCTCTCCTCTTTTTCCCCCCCCTTTCTCTCCTCTCTCCCCCTCCCCCCCCTCTCTCTCTCACTCTCTCCTCTCTCCCCCTCATTCTCTCCCCCCCTTACCCCTGTCAACCCCACCCCCCCCACCCCCCCGCCCCCCTCTCCTCTCTCTCCCCCTTACCCCCTCCCGCTTACCCCCCTCTCTGTAAACCCTGTCAACCCAAACCCCCCCCGGCCGCTCTGCGGCCCACCCCCCACCCCCCGCCCCGCCTTGCCGCTCTAATCGCCCGCCCCGCCCCGCTACCCGCCGCCCAACCCCCCCCGCCCCCGCGGCGGCGCACACAGTGCCGCCCCCCGCTCACAGCCCCGCGCCCGCGCCACCCCCCGCCCCACGCCTGCGCCACTCCCCCGCGGCGCCTCCGACCGCCTGCCCGCGGCGCGGCGCCACTACCCGCCCCGAACCCCCTCCCCCGCACCACCCTCTCACCCTCCCCTCTCACCCCCGCCACCGCCCGCCCTCCCCCCACCTCGACCGCCCTGCCCCCCACCTCCACCGCCCCGCACAGAACCCCCCGCCCCCTGGCCCTCACCCCCCGCCCCCGTCCCGCCCCATCGGTCGCCCCCCGCTCCCCGCCCCTCATCCTTGCCCCCCCCCTCACCCCCCGCACCCCCTCACGCCCCGCCTCCCCCTCCCCTCACCCCCTGCGCCAACCCCCCCGGTGAAAAAATCCCCCCCTGCGCGAAACCACCCCCCCCGGGCGCCGCTGTCGGGAAGCCCCCCACAGGAACCCCCCCCAAAAAAAATAAAAATAAATAAAAAAAATAAAATAAACCTAACCTAAACTAACCTCAAGTTAGTGACTAACTGCGGCTAGGTTAGTTGCTTAACCTACGTTAGGTTAGGTTAGTTAGTTAACCCTAGGCTAGTTAGCCTAACTCAGTTAAGTTAGGATAACTAGGCTGGGTTAGTATTAACCTACGGTTAGTTTTAACTACAGTTAAAGTAGGTTAGTTAAACTAGGCTAGGTTTGGTTATTTTTCACCTAGGTTAGTATTAAACTACGTTAGGTTAGTTTTAACCTTAGCTCAGTTAGTATAACTGAGAGTTAGTTACCCTAACTAGGTTAGTTGAACTAACTGTGGGTAGTTTAACCCTAACTAATTAGGCATCTAACTTAACTTCTTCTAACTAGATCAACTTGGTTTCAACCCCTCGGTTGGACTTAAAGTCCATTCACACCACCATTAGGACCCCCCAACGCAAAATTTACCCCTACTTTAACCCCTCGAAACTCATCCGTTTGGGACCCAAAATGAACCCCGTTTGAACCCAGATTTCACACACGGAAACACCACGTTACGAGGTATTTTTCCAGCCCATTGCATACCATTTAGGCATCCCTAGCACACGTTCATTCGTGCCCCCGTGTGGGCCTTATTTTGCACAAATTCACTCGTATTTTCACGCCGTGACCTCCGGTTATGCCGAAACATCCAATGAAGATCACCTAGAGGCCATCACCTTGAAGCTGAAAGAAGATATGATGCAGGCCATGGATCAAAAACTCCACTTGTCTCAGCCGCCAACTCAAACATATCCACGGCGAGAAAATGTCTGGTGCCCACACTGCTTGGCAAATCATACAGTAAATGAATGCCCAGTCCTAAGAGCAAGGATCACTGCACAAGCAAATCCATCGCCACGGTTGTGGTGCCATATCTGTGTCGTCGGCGGCCATGATGAGAACAGTTGCATCTTCAACATGCACAACAATCCGCCTCGACCACCACAATACCAAGCGACACCCATGCTAGTATACAGGCAACCGGCACTTGCACAAGCGCCACCAGCTCCGAGGCTAAATCCTGTTCCCGTTCGGACACAAGTCCCACAACTACTCAGGAATCCGAATCCACGACCGTATCCAAGAGCACCAAATCCAGCTCCTCAGGCAGTTCCCATACATCAATTACAAGCCGAGGGAGTAGACTCGCTATTTGAGTATGAAGCAGAGTACCCAGTGTACTATGTAGAAGGTGCAGAGGGTCTAATACCAGTCTATGCAAATCAAGTGCGACCCAACACATTTCGAGCACCAATCAAGTGTTACGGTTGTGGAGAAAATCATCGGATCGCAGAGTGCCCTCATCATGGTAGCCCAGCTACTTTCCAACCACTCTGCAGAGATTGTGGAATAGGACATGCATGTATGGATTGTCCCATAAAAAATAAGGTCCCATAACAAACAGAGGTTAAGCCTGACGTCCCCATCGGCATCATTGGGGTGGACCATCAAAGTCTGGGTCCGGCAAGTATAAGGTCACAACCTATCAATGTAATTACACGCCAACAGAAAGAGGCCACGAAGGACCCTATCATTCCAATCCAACCGAAGCGACTTCTGAAAAAGAAAGCACAAGTGCCTCCACCTATGCCAAGCAATGAGCAGCCGAGCTCATCCACATCAACTCCCGAGCCTCAAATAAAAGAAGCTCCATACCCGAATGCAGAGGTGGAGAAGGCTCGTTTTCAGGTACTTCAGCAATGGGTCCAAAATGAACAAGCTCAATTTGAGGCTCAGAAACAAGCTCAAGACCCAACCCATGACTTGGCCCCACATAGTATTGATACTGTACTCGAGCCTTTGTTCCAACAACAGACTCCACAACAGAATGTACCGCCACGTCAACTTGAAGGAGCCACACTCTCTAGCATCCTGAGTTGCCCTGTGTCAATTCCCATCGGAATCCTCTTACGGAATTGTCCCAATCTCTGGGAGAGTTTCAAAGGATGGATTGAACTCGCAAACCCCCTCCACCTATGAACGACATTGAAGATATCCCTGTGCAGATGGGTGAGAGAGATGACATACACAACATTACTGTGCCTTTGATCCACAAGGCATATAATGAAGTCCAAGCCATAGTGGATGGTGGAGCAGGTGTCAATGTCCTATCAAAGGAGCTCTACGAAGAATGGGGTCTCCCACCAATGCAAAAGGCTAATTTCAACATACGCCTTGCCGATGATTCATGGGCTAAACCCTTGGGAATAGTGAATGGCGTGTCCACAAAGATCGCAGGAGTCCGCTTTTCCCTTCAATTCACAATCTTGGATCTCCCTTAAAAAATCCTATCAAATCTTACTGGGACGTCCTTGGTTACGGGAAGCATCAGTCCTCCATGACTGGGGAACTGATAGACTGACAATCCAGAATCGAGACACTGCAGTCAGGGTGAATGTGGGGATAGGAGCTATTAAACCAATTGTTCCTAGAGCATTGGATGACACATCTTCCACGACAATCTCAAGCAAATCAGCTCCCTTGCAACAGCATGCCATAGCAGGTGACTCACAAAGCAATGTCAATAACTGGATACACACATTGGCAACCATCGACAACTGTCATTCATTAGACCCCATCTTCTCACAGATAGATGCTAACACACTACAGGTCGATCCTCCACTGAAACATGAAGAACCAATCGATCTAGAGATGCCATTCTTTATGGCTGACCTCGAATGGGATAATGAACCTGAAGAAGATACCCATACCAATGATGACTCAGATTTTCCTTGGGACCTTGAAACAGAGGCTGTGAATGCTGAAATTGAAGATAAAATCTTTGATAATGACCTAGCCATTCTGCATGCCCTAATGGCAGTCGAGCTCCCAAAAGTTGAACCTCCGCAGTTGAATAACAGTAAACACCATATTAGAGAATTTGGGAAAATCCTGATAAATTGGGAACTTTTGAGGGGTTGTAATTATGATTGCTTGAAATCCAAAGAGCACAAGCTCACAAACAACAATGGCTACTCAATCATCCAAGTAAGAAAACGAAAGAAATCAAAAGTGTACCTAATTCATGCATGTTCTCCATTTTCTCCATTTCAGAACACCACGATTTGAAAGAAAGCTCAAAGAAAGACTCTTGTAAAAGTAGGAATCTCGAACTGTGATTTGAAAGTAGGGTCTTTAGTATATGATTTGACTTTCAGATCTTCAAATTTGAAATTTGAATTCTGTATCTAAGATTTTGAATTTTGAATTTTAAATTTTGAATCTAAGATTTTGAATTTTTCAGATTTGAAATTTGAATCTTAAATTTTGAATTTTAAATTTTCAATGGGGAGATTCGGCCATGCGCCAAATCTTCTGGCTTCTTTCAAAACATACAAGATTTGGCTGTACGGCCAAATCTCCCTAGACCTTGGTGATTTCAAAGAAGCTATAAAGATTTGGCATCACAACTAAATCTTCCTAAACCTTGCTGCTTTGAAAAGATTTGGCCACACAACCAAATCTTCCTCGACACTCGTGATTAGAAAGAAGATAGCAAGATTTGGCTGCATGGCCAAATCTCCCTAGACTCTCGTGATTAGAAAGAAGCTAGCAAGATTTGGCCGCATGGCCAAATCTCCTTAGACCCAGGTGATTTAAAAGAAGCTAGAAAGATTTGGCATCACAACCAAATCTCCCCAAATCTTGATGCTTTGAAAGATTTGGCCGCATGGCCAAATCTCCCTAGACCCTTATGACGAGAAAGAAGCTAGCAAGATTTGGCTGCACAGTCAAATCTCCCTAAACCCTCGTGACTTATAAAAAGCTAGAAAGATTTCGCATCGTAGCCAAATCTCCCCAAACCTTAGTGCTTTGAAAAGATTTGGCTGCAAGGCCAAATCTCCCCAAACCTGGTGCTTTGAAAAGATTTGGCTGCACGGCCAAATCTCCCCAAACCTGGTGCTTTGAAAAGATTTGGCTGCACGGCCAAATCTCCCTAAACCTGTGCTTTAAAAAGAATTGGCCGCATGGCCAAATCTCCATAGACCCTTATGATTAGAAAGAAGCTAACAAGATTTGACCGCACACAAATCTCCCCAAACCCTGGTGCTTTAAAAAGATTTGGCTGCACGGCCAAATCTCCATAGACCCTCGTGATTAGAAAGAAGCTAGCAAGATTTGGCCGCACGGCCAAATCTCCCTAAACCCAAGTGATTTAAAAGAAGCTAGAAAGATTTGACTGATTTGAAAGAAGCTAGCAAGATTTGGTTGCACAGCCAAATCTCTCCAGACCCTAGTGCTTTGAAAGAAGCCCACAAGATCTAGACACCCTAAAATGTTAAGGAAGCATAATAACTTTTAAAACCATTTGAGCTTTAATATAGAATCTTTGATGATGATTATTCTCTCTCTCTCTCTCTCTCTCTCTCTCTCTCTCTCTCTCTCTTTGCCTTCCCTTCCTCTGCCTTTTACAAATTCTACTCTTTTCTTTTTCCTTCCCTTCATCTCCCTTATAGAATTCTTCTTGCTTCTCTCACCCCGCTTGAACCTCTTACTTACAATAATGAGGAAGTTTTTGCAACCAATCCAAAGCATCATGTGTTATATCTTATTGCAATTACTTTGTGATTGAAATATAAAAATCACAACTCATACATCTTAATCATAGGTTGTAAGCATGATTGGTTGGTATGCTTTTATTGCTTTGCTAGTAGTCAAAAAGCACCCCTAATATTGCTTTTAGGAACTCAATTAGCAAAAAGAATAGTTCTTCTAGTGCTTTTAAAATATAGGAAGGATTAAAAGCATAATAGATTTGTCCACCTATGCTTTGGGCACCCTAAACTAGTCCCTTATAGTAGTGTCCATGGACATTGCTTTTTGGTCCACTCAATCATGCTTTCACCCCATACTACACAAGCAATTTAAATTAAATTACATATGCAACCATTTCATATCCAAGCTACAATGACACTAAAAGCCGAATAAACGACCAAGTGTCAAAACCTATATATAATTACAATTAAGAATCAAAAGTACAACATCTAAAGTTGAATAAACTACCAAGTGTTCAAGATTAGACTATTATATTTTGTGACAAGCTACAACGACACCACAAGCCAAATAAATGACCATGTGTTAAAGTCTAAACAATTTCTTGATCATGTATACGACACCAAAAGCCAAATGAATGGCCAAGTGTCGAAGAAACCTGAGTAATGCAATGCAAACTATTATTGACATTCAATACTTTCCTTATGAACTAATAGAATTTTCTCTAAAGTTGAATTGGAAAACCCCTCCTATATTATAATCCTGTTAAATTTTTTCCAAAAGGTAAGTTCAAATACCCCTCCTTTTGAATGCATGTGGTACACTAATTTTTTTTAAGGTGAACCCCCCAAGTTTGGAGGTGAATGGAAAGCTCATCCATGACTAAAGGAGAGGAGGATATCCAAAAAATTAGCCCACATTTGCTCGCATGAAACACATTGAAAATCATTATCACTAAGTACGAGATTGTATTTTTTATGGCTTCATTGATCTCATCTATTATCCATCTGAGGACAATGTGGCGGATATCTTCGCCAAAGCCCTGTCAACAGATCTTTTCTTACGACATCGGCATGGCTTGGGGATCAAAGACATTCTCACAATGTCAAGGGGGGACTATACTTTTTCATTGTCATCTCTCCTAAACAATAATTTTGAAATAGAAAATGTTTAGACAATCTAGCTTGTAGGGAAACTCACCACTTAAGATAGAAATGATTTGTTGCAATATCAGCAAGTTGCAAAATAAACAAAAATTCACAAGGTTAAACTTACATATTTTCTACAAATAGCAAGAACATAGTATGTAGATGAATCTAGAAACATGCCCAAACTCATCCTTGAAAAACAGAACATAGTGTGTAATTTTGATATCATGATAAAACGTTGAAAACCATAATCTCCATCAGATATTGCAGGGTCTCGCTACTATGACATCCCCACCAATGTCATCAACACCCAACGATAGGTATAGACCATAATATAAGCATATGCTGTCACAACTACATATCCAAACACCAAAACATACTCGTGCATCCTACAAAGGTCTTCGTACTAAGTTTCAATCAGTAATCTAGAGGTGGCAGGTAGACTTATCCATGAAACAGGCTAGTACTAAAGGAGAAGGCTACTCAAATGTAGTCCACATTCTTTAGATCTAGCCTATAATTGCTTGTGCTCATAGTATTCTAGTCTCTCCCAAATGATCATTTCTAAGCAAAACATTTTTAGACTCTAAGAATCTATTTGATAAAGAAACAAACCAATTAAGAGAAAAAGAATTATCACAATACTGGTCAAAAACCTACAAAATGGATTAAAACTTCACAATGCAAAATTTTTATGTCTGTTAATATGCCATTCAAACATGTATCTAAATGAATCCAAAACATGCCCAAACTTAACCTCTAAAATCTTAACACATAGTCAAGCTAAAAAATAAGAGAAAAATGTAGTTATTGAAGTGTAGGTCATTGGGCAAATTTTTTAGGAATATAGCTATGAAAGTGAAGGTCATACTTCAAATTTTACAAATATAGAGTTACAATTTTAGTCTATCATTACAATTTTCTTAGGGGGTGCACTACTAAGAAACCTTATGTATCACTTGCATTCAAGAGGTTATTTAAAAACCCCCTCAACAACCCCCCCCTGCCAAAAATAAAAAAATAAAAAAATCCTCCTTACTAATGAACTAAGTGATTTTTTTCTTAATTTAAAAATTATACTCCTTACTTATAAACTAAGTGAACCCATTCTGTTATTGTAATCCTGCTAAATATTTTTAAAATTTTGAATTAAAGTACCCCTCATTTTGAATGCATGTGGTACACTAACATTTTGTGATGTGAACCCTGCGAGACAATTTTCAATGTCTAGATATGTGTAAGTATATCGATACTTCATATACAAGTTTTTACTAAGCTAGAATTTTAAAAATCTAACCTTATAGATGCCTCTAGATGATTTGTGCCAATCGATTTGAGTACTTGGAGGGCTCATTTTGGAGTTTATATGAGAATTCTATATGATTTTTTAAAAAAAGTTATAATTTTGGACTAGGCAACTTGGAGAAGCCTCTAGATGCTCCATTGGGCTAGTATTTGCCCCTATAGTTTCCTTGCACATGTGCATTTTCAATATCATGACGGTCAATAACAAGGTTGAAAACCATAATCTCCATCATGCATAGTAGGAACTAGCTATTATGACATCCCCACTGATGTCATTAGTGCCCAAGAGTGGGTATAGACCATAATATCAACATATGCAACTCACAAATAGATACAAACACACACACACACACACACTTTAGCATCCATTTTTGCAAATGTCTTCATGTTGAGTTTCTATCAGCACTTTAGAAGTGAATCGGAGATTTAGCCATGGGAAATGTTAGCACTGAAAAAGAAGGCTCATCAAAAGCTAGCCCATATTTAGTTCCTTCAAGCTATAACAGGGCTATAACTACTTGTGAAGGTATTTGGTTCCATTTTAGTGCAACTCTCAACACAAGTCTACACAGTCTAGCCACAATCTAGTGGGCTCCTTCACAGTGCAGTAGCTCCAAATGGTAGCATGAAGCTCCATACATACACCCATGGCAAAGTCTCGTAGCTACAATTGGGCAAGGTAACTCCTCCAGTGTCCATAGGGCCATCAATTGCTAAGCACAACGTCTACCTTCAAGCTCCATATGGCGCACTGCCACTTGGTAGCCAGCTTCACAGTCAATAGCTTCTCAATAGTGACGAACACTAATGACTCTACGTCCAATAAATGCCTCCATTCACAAGCTTCTTCCTGCATACAAATACGACTGCCCATGAGTATCCTAGCCTCAATGTGACCCATGCACCAGTTGAAGGGTTCTCATGCCACTTATATGACAAGAAAAAATGACCAGCTCAATGACTTCAACCACCACCTTCAACGAGTGCCAAATCACATGGTCCATGCTCCAAACGTCTGGTCAACCAACCTTTGCAATGAGCTCAGCACACACTAATGAGCTAAAGCACTCTATGCCTTGCTTCTACAACTTGCATACTCCACGGCCATGACGATGGAAAAAACAATGAAATCAACATCTTTGTCACAGAATCTTCATAGATTCTAGTGCCTCTCTTCTATACCAGGGTTGTGGTCATAGTCCTGACATCTGTTACATCACCACCAATGAGCCACCAATGGGCTTGGTAACTGGGTTACCACATGTTAGCCTCTATATCCACCATGTGGCAATTTTGATCCTACTACAATCATGTCATCACAACTCATCCAACAATGCCAGTTAGCTGACCATGATGCCATGTCATCATCCACATCATCATATTGCCATGTAGGCCATATCTTCCATATCAGGCCTAAGTGCCACATCATCAAGCACCACATCAATAGTGCCACATTAGCACTAACACATCAGCTACCAAGTCAATGTTGTATACAGAGCCTAATCCTTTTTCAGAGATTGTTTTTTGGTCGTGGTTTGGACTCAGGCATGCTTATCCCATTCCATGAAGGGGGGGTAGGTGGGGGGAAACACCCCCATAAGGATGTCTTGGGGGGGTCCAAGGGGGGCATGAGGTGGTTATGAGTTGTGTGGTCAAAATTGTAAGATAAGGATATGGCTCACATAGCAGAAAAGAAGTGGATATACTTCTTATATCTTGTATAATGTCACTTGCTGGGTAAGAAAGACATAGGATTGCTTGTTTCTCCATGGACCTAGCCCACACTGGGTGAACCACGCATATCAGTGTCTCTTTATCTCTTCCATTCTGTGTGCTCTCTATATTGTGTAATTTATGCATTCTGCTTCTTGCATTGTTGCTGCATTATTGCGTTGCACCGAACATCTTGTATCAAATCATTTGTTTGAGCAATGTACGTTGCCTTATTAGGAAGGAGATTCTTGGTTCAAGTGGGAGCAATGACGGAAGAAGGCAAGTTTAAAATTGATAAATTCAATGGCAAGGACTACCAGCACTGGAAGATGCAGATTGAGAATTATTTGTACCAGAAGGATCTTCGGTGAGCATCCTCTGACTTCTTGAACTCCTTTGGCTTGCCTTTTCCAGGCTTGTCTTTGGCCACTAATGCCTTCTCATTGGTTTGCGTAAAGATTTTCTCTCGAGCCTCCTCCTGGGGCCAAGCTCCTCAAAGGTGATTGGCTTAGTTCGTTGACCCACAGTGATCATAGTCACAAAACTTTTGAAACTCCGTGGCAACTTGTGGAGTGTGAGCAATGCCAATTGACTCGAGTCCACCTTCTGACCAATCGCTGCGAGCTGGTCCCACACGACTTTCACCTTTGTCAGATGATCATGCACACTATCACCCTCATTCATATCAAGATTATAAAGCTGATGCTGAAGAGTAATGATACGGGCTATATTATCGTTTTCATACAACTCCTTCAGTATGGCCCATGCCTCTGAAGACATCTCTGCCAACTGGTATGAGGAATCACAACATCTGCTATCATGCCAATTAGCATTGCTAAGGCTTGAGCATCCCTCTCCTCCCATGCACTGAGATCATCCGCATCTGCTTCAACTGAAACTTCACCTCTTTTGTCCACAATGTCCTCCAGCTTCTCCTCGGTCCCAATCACTATCTTCCATAGCTTCCATGCCAACAGATGGCTTCAGATCTTGACTTTCCAGATTGGATAGTTCATCCCATCGAGCTTTCCAGCTTCACCAAAATTGGGAATAAATGAAGAAGGAAGATGACTGGAGAAGGAGGAAGGACGAGCAGTGGGTGTAAAGGCTTCTGAACATTGATCCATCTCCGTGAATAGCAAACTGAAAAACTGAAGCAAAAAAAAAGATGTACTACCCTCCCGTGCTAGCCTGAGCTGAAAACAGAATCGCCTTTCTGCCAAGGGACTCCTTCCTTCAGAGAGTGCTTTGATGAACAAGAGTTCAGAGCCTATGGCTCTGATACCATGTTAGAGAATAGGAGGGAATGAATCACTCAAACCTCCACCCAAGATCTCTCCAACTCTTACACACACTCAACTCAGATAGATGATCACAGATAAACACTCACTCAGAAATAACTTGGACGGAGAGAGAGAGAGAGTACCAGCAGGGTCAGTACCCTGTCTGGTGGCTGACCAGATGGGCCCTAGAAAATCGGGTTGGCCCTCGTTGGGCCGCCTTGGCTTGCCACAGGCCCCTATTTAAGGGTGCCCTGTGCAACCAGTCTGCACAGCTGCAGGTGCCTCCAAGTGAGGCCTAAGCTCGGGGGGGTCACTCATCATATGTGACCTTATCACGTGAGTTCAACAGAAGGATATTTTTTATTCCTAAAATTTACAGAAATAAATATACATAAGGGACTATTTAAAATAGTTTTGGAAAAAAATTACAGATTTGTATAGAAAAGGGGTACATTTTATTAATGAAAAAATTTACAGATAAGGGATTTTAAATATAGGCCTTGAATGCACGTGATATAGAGGGTTTATACATAGTGACCCCCTCGAGGGCCTAAGGCCCCTGTTTCCCTGCTATTGCAGGTAGCAACCAACCCGTGTGTTGGTTGCCTATGATGCCGGCCTGAGTCTCTCTCTTTCCCCAGCCCTCCTACCTCTCACTACCCCTTGTCCCCTCAAATCGGGGGCTCACAGGTGGGCATAGTGAGTTTCTAACAATGAGGCACTCCTAACTTTTGCAGCATGTAGGGATACATGCCACAATGCATTCAACTCTTCAGGTGATTCCATTCTAACATCTATCATTGATGCTTTATGGAGCATACTTTAGACATAGTTTCCATCAATATTTTAGCTCAGTAGATCAATCTTCAAGACATTCCAGCATCGGCTCAATCATGCTACATTGCATCATCCTTGGATTCAGTTATGACCACCAATTTAGATCAGCAGATCATTCCTTAGCATGAGGACATTTATGCATCAGTGAAATCCTGCATTAGTACAATCCTGCATCAGTACAATGGATATCCTCAGGTTCAGCCATAGCACAACCTGGGGAACCTCAGGGTTGTAGCATACACTTATCATGGTCATATATAGTCCATACTTGATGTAGATTAGTGGTTGGATCCAAGACTACAGATCTATCCCTACATCAGCATTTGGCACCGTATGTCCCTTAGGGATATGTTATATATTTACAATTTTATTTCAAGGTTCTAGGCTTTTATACTTTCTGCACCTTCTTGATGAGCCTATGACAGATGCTACATCCCATACTGATGGATGTTTATCCATGCACATATCAAACAACTTTTAGCTCATGATAGTTGAGCATACAGGTTTGACATGCCACCATGCCTAGTCAATTTTACAGGCCTCTCCATCAATAGAGAAGAGTATCACACTTACACATTCAGCCCTAGTTTCTTAGCCCCTAGATCACTCTATCCACACTGCCCCCCACATCATATGATAGAGATCACTCTATTGTAGCATATCTTCGACATTGCGGTCAGTTCTTTTGGGTTGGTGACATGAGCTTGTATGTCACAACCTACTGGATCACATCTTCATGGCTACATCGACTATCTTCATATCCGAGCGTCTTTTTTATAGAGTAGTTGCAAAGTCCACGGCGATTTATGACATGTTCAACGTGCAACCATACATGCAATCATGTATGAAGTCATCTGTTGATCAACCAGTGTTTGATCCACGTGGACTTTCCTTTCTGCATATTTCCTTCCTCTTCCCTTCATCCTATATTATGGGTTTTATTCCCAATGGTGAAGGATAACCCACAAATTATCATGGGGAAATTCACTTTATGTACAAGATTCTCTATCTACAATATTTGAAGAATCATTGACATGGAGAAAAACATCATACATCATGGTTGCACCATGCTCAAGAGAGGTTGGGATAGCAAGAGTTCAATCTAGGGAGCATTTTGGAGGAAAATGCAATTTTCTTAGGAAACCAATCATTTGATATCTATAGGAAAATTATTGATGCGGGAAGAAAAAATCATACGTATGTACATACCATAATTATTTTTTATAAGAATTTAAAAAGCCCTCCTATCCATAAATTCCCCTCATAAGTCCCCCAACTACTTATATGGCAAGAACATGTTTCTATATGAATCTAGAAACTTGCCCAAACTTATCCTCTAAAATATATAGACATTATGGAAGTGTACATTGCTGGCAAATCTTTTAGGAACATAGCTATGGAAATGTAGGTCATAGGGTAAAACCTACCGGGATCTACCCCATTATAGAGTTAAAAATATTAGCCCATATTATAATCGTAGCCCATTATGAAGTATACCTAAACTTCATATAAAAGACATTTATAGAAAAATCTAACCTTATAGATGGCTCAAGATGACTTAAGCCAATCGATTTGAGTACTTGGAGCTAAATTTGGACTATAATGCTAAATTCATGCTAAGTTTTGGGCAAGTTTATCAAATTCAAATTGTAAATATTAGCATACCTGCAGAGAAGCCTTTAGATTTGCTCTTGGGTCGTTATACATCCCTTTTTTTTTCGAGTTTATTTCCTTGCACAAAGTGTAGTTTCAATCTCATGTGATAGTCACTAGCTATTAGGACATCCCCATTGATGTCATTAGTGTCCAACAGTGGGTATAGACCACCATAGTATGAACATGTGCAACTCGCAATTACATATTTGGTGTTCACACACCACGAGCACACCACACATAACTGAGCATCCATTTATATAAAGGTCTTCATCAATTTTGTCAACACTCCGGAGGTGAAGGGCAGACTTAAACATGTCAAAGGCTAGGCTCACTAAAGGAGAATGCTAATCAAAAGATAGTCCACATTGTCTTCATTCAAGCCATTGTGAAGGTACAAGATTTCATTTTAACATCTCCCAAAAGAGCATTTTTAAGCAAAAAGTACTTTGATATTGTAGATGATAGGGCAATACACCACTTGAGATAGAAAGAATGTATCACAATATCAACAACTTCAACATTTTTTAAAACCTAAAGTGTCCTTTTATCCCCCTTCCAAATATTTGGAGAAAAAACCCCTTACAAAATATTTTTTCAATCTACTATTGCAGTATCCCATTGGCATGGAGAAAAATGTCTATATCATGGTTGTAGCATGCTCAAGAGAGCTTGGTGTAGTGAGACTTCAATGCACTAAACATTTGGAGAGAAAAAAAGCCATCTTATTAGGAAACCAATCATTTGATACATTTCTTTGCTATGTACAATAGCCAATAAACTAGGAAACATTTATTGCTATGGGCAGAAAAAACAATACAATGTGAATACACCATCATTTGTACTCCTCTTTGGTGCCCAATAGTTATTGGGATGGGAATAAATTATTGGTAGGGGACGAAAAAACCATACATCATGAAGTCACCATCATTTTTATTCCTCTTTGGTGCCCAATAGTCAAAATGAAAATTTGAATTTAAATTTAGCATTGAATTGGGTTTTTTAAGATGCAAGGGTCTTGGTGGGTCTTGACTCTCGAACCAAACAAATGCAAAGGTAATTAGAAATCACCTTAATTAAAAATCAATTATTGTAAACTAGAATCTCCAATTGACATTAACCAAATTTTTAATTTAAAAAATCCCAAAGGGCAAAGAAAAAAATTGCAATTTGAAAATAAGATTTTTGTAAGGTGCATCATGATTCAAAGGGAACAATGCAAAATAAAGCTTTAACCTATCAAAGAAATTAAAAATAAGAACAATAATTATTTAATAAATTTCCAATAATTAGTAATCAAATCTCAAATTAACACAAGCCCAAAGCCTAATACATAAAATAATAATTTGCACAATATATGAAGGGCATTGTAAAGAAAATTGAAGGTAGAATGTTGTACATATGCTAAACATTTAGTGGAACTCGTTTATTACCTCTCCATTCCTCAACACACTAGTTCCTCTAACCTTCTTAAAGTTTCACCTCCAAGATATTAGTTACTTCTCCATCATAGCCTCCTTAGGAATTCTCTCCATCAACACACTAGTTCCTCTAATCTTCTTAAAGTTTCATCTCCAAAATATTAGTTACTTCTCCATCATAGCCTCCTTAGGAATTCTCTCTATCTTCACACTACCTCTAATCTTCTTGAAGTCTTATCTCCATAGGAACACAGTCCTATATATTAGTTGCTTCTTCGTCATAGCCTCCTTAGGAATTCTATCTCTCTTCAAAATAGAGGGAGATGGCTAGAGGATCCAAAATAGATAGCGATGGCCATGTGGGTGCAAAATCGAGAAAGCTGAAATATAACATGCATTCATTTAAAAAAACTTTCCTCTATAAATTTGGCATGGGATAAAACGACCCCTTTCTCTACACAAACGTCCTTTTCTTTCAATTTAAAAATTTCATATGTAAAATTTTGTAAATTTAGCTTACAATTTAGAATTAAAAAACCCCTCCATTTATTTGACATATTCCTAGGTGAACACGGATACAAGAAACCTGAGAACACAACACATTCAAGAAAATAGAGCCATATTGCGGGATCAATCATAATAGGCGCTGCAATGGAAAGAAGGGTGGACAGAACATGCGTCTCAAAAGTTCATAGTTTATATTTCAAATGTTATATATCAAAGATGCTGTGACGATTACAATGGAGGGGAGAATAGTGTGACAGAATTTGAAAGGGACGACGAGAGTTCAGTGTGACAACTAACGCAAAGTATATAATAACGGATGCAGAAGCGGCGAAGAGCCGTAAGAGTTACATGTGTAGAAGAAGCGGTTAAAGAAGGCGATCTGGTTCACTGAAATAAGAGCTAGAATCGAGGACCTCCGCCTCCTGGTCCTCCTCCACCTCCTCCAAAACCTCCAGGACCTCCCCCTCCTGGTCCCCAAGGACCTCCTCCTCCTCCTCCCCAAGGACCTCCACCGCCTCTTCCAAACGGAGCGCACAAGCAGCCCAGCAGTCCCTGCACCAACCACGAGAGACAGAAGCACGGGCAGCACAGACAATCCATCACAGGATTCCCCCCAGGTCCCCCCCCAGGTCCTCCAGGACCTGGCATTGTCGCTGGATCAGTAGCTCTCGAGATTCCTACCGCATAAGTCTCCTCGCCTTTCGCAAATCCGCTCACGCTCCTCAGGCAATGTATGTATAAGCAGGAAACAGCAGACGTACGCTTTCCCCACTCTTGACTCAATCCAATTCAATCGGCTTCTCTAGTAATTGCGCAATTACAAGTTCGAAGTAAAGCGGCCTGGGAATACAACGAAACTATGTGGACTCTCGCGAAGCTGTGGATTGATCAGCTGTGGGAATGGTAACCGATGTTCGCCCAACGGTCATATATGGAGCTATCCGCTCCGTGTTCGAACCGCCCAAAGGCGCGAGGTGGCGAGATCTGCAGCTTCCAACACGGCACAAGTCGGCATAAGGAGCATCACGCGTGGTGAGGAAGCGAGCTGTAATTCGTGCAGGACACGACATTCCGAGATGAGGCGGTGAAACGAGCTTCTCTCCGCATTCATGGAGGGGAACGGCAAGCTCCTCGACGTTCTCAGCAGAATTTCGTCACAGAAAAGGATGTGCATCGGGGCAAGATATATTATATATATGAGCAACCTTTCACACGCAGGGAGGAATTTGCCCTGTGTGAGTAACTAGTTAGTTATCTACGTGTGTATGTGCACTAAAACTGCCCATTGTATTAGTACTCCCACTAATTTTTGAATTTTTGCAAGGCTTTCTTTTTTAAAAGTCTCTCTCTCTCTCTAACTAGTATTGCACAAAGCATGGTCCGAAATAATAGGTGGCATTGACTTAGAGCAAGTTACTTCGTGTCCGTTTGAGTTAGTGGTTGAGACGAGTTTAAATTAGTTGTTCACATTCATGCAATTATAAAATTCGATGATAGAACAAGATCCTTTTAATGCTCCCACAATAAAAAACAATGCAATTATGTTTACAAAGAAAAGGAACTTCTATTAATGCTTAAAATGCAACCATACAAATTGGCAAAACCGGAAGGGTGCCAATCATGGCCAAAAATAAAAACGGGCTGAAAGAAAACCCGCCTGTTGCCAGAGATCCCAGCTCACTGCCTAGGAATTCTCTGTAACAGGGGCTAATAACCACAGTGGTGGACTATACAGCCAGCGAATCCCTCGCGGCGTGAGATCATAAAATACACCTGCAAGTCTTGCAGAAACTTGTCCGCCTATCGTCGGTAGCTCGAGAACCTGGAACACCGCGCTCCCAAATGGATCGCAATGTATAAATGATATCCTGCCAAATGGCAACCAGCGTAGCCATCGGAGGAACATGGTGCTGGCCCATGACCTAGCTGCAACGGACCACCCAGATGTTCCAGGCCGTGATGCTAGCCACTGTCTCCCAGACACTATCCTCTCTCAACTGAGGGGGATGGTGAGAAGGGGGGGGAGTAGCCAAGTGAAGCTCAATGCTGTGAATGCTTCGACCCTGTATCTGGTAAGCTGGCGAGACTGTGTTTATGGAGAAGGCGTGGCCCCCCTCTGTAAGCCAAGCTGCCATACCCCACGTGAAATCTCTCTGCGTGCTCTGAAGCCGTGCCACAATCCAAAATGCTCTGAGCCAGATCCTCTGAGCTGTTGGGCAGCTCCATAAGTAGTGAGGAATAGTCTCCATGGCTCCGACTGTGCATCTGTGGTAGCTGCCATCCACCCGCACCTGCTCAAGCCACGGGCCCACTAGGAGACCACCATGTGCGACCATCCAAAAGAAATAGGATAACTTCCATGGACATAGGCTAGACCACAGGCAGGCCCAAAATTTGGATCTAACCTCCTCGGGCACCTGCTGCGCACTCCAGTATCTCTCCCGTGAAGGGGTCTAGGCCATTGCGTCCATCTGGATGCGACGTCCTATCTGCGTGGTGTACAAGAAGAAAGACACCTCCTCCACTCTCTCTGAGAGACTTGCTCTGACCGGCCATAATCACTCTCCGGGGTCCCACTGTATCTTGCTGAGAGGGCGTCCCTCCCATAACCACCAAAGTCTCCAGCATGGCGCATCTAGGTCTGTGATGCAGGAAGGCTCGATCGACCACTCCTTGCCCAAACGTCCCACTACTCTGACCCTCTGCTAACCCACCTGGCCTAACACCCCGTGCATCTCCTGATCCCCTATGATCTAGGGCTATAGTAGTCCGCTCGGTCCCACATCATAGAACTATGTGCTCTGGGGACTGGCGGTTGTGGGCACAACTGAATCCTCAGAGGCACACCCATCCTAGAGAACTGTCCTAGCCAGTGTGCCAGAGTGAAAACCTGCAATCCCTCCCTCCAAGAGTCTGGAATAGCTGCCTTTATCTCCACCATCCTCTCGCCGGCCCCTCTCAGATGAGAAAGGACCTCCAATCATGCCTCTGCCTCTGCTGGGAGTCTAGACCATGTCTGCAAGGAGCGAGCCGGGCCGCTATCCCATTGTGCCCAGTCAATGTGTAGCTGCTGCCCTAGCATCAAACCATCCTGGTCTTTGACCTCTGGGTGCCAAATAAGCAGTTGGCGTGCAAACTCCTCCGTATACCGGGGGCTGACTCAGATGAGACCTCCTGAGATCCATTGCCAGACCCTCAAGAGACTCCTCATCAGGGGTGAGCCCTTCCCCATGAGAGGGGCCTCCGAAAAGATCCACCTGTGGGACGGCTGCCACACTGAACACCTATGCGGGGGGTGTAGACCGTGCTGCAAGAGAAGTTTCCAAGGCTCCATGCCTAGAGTGAGACCCCTAACTATCAACTTGACCAACAGGACTCTACTCTGCATCTTTGGATCTATAATACCCAGGCCTCCTTGTGCCTGTGGTAGTATCACTATCTGCCATGCTACTCTAGCTCTGGTGTTGCGAGTGCCATATGATCCTGCCCAAAGGAAGTTATACACCAAGCATCTCAATTGTCCCATGCAACCCCTATGAAAACACTAGCAAGAGGCTATATACCAGGCTGTGGCCAACAAGACTTGGTTAGCCACCAACGCCTTGCTTGCCAGAGAGAGTTTGGCTGAGCTCCAGTAAAGAATCTTGCGCCTCACGCTCTCAAGGATCGAGGCTATTTCACAACAAGACAAAGCAACTATAGATGCACTTGATAGATGCGCAAAATAGTGGGCGCATCTATAGGCGCTGCTAGAATAGTGAAAATACGGGCACGTCTAATAGCGCATCTATTTGCATGTCTAGTAGCGTGTCTGCACTGTGAATTACTCGGGGGGGTCACTCATCATATGTAACCCTATCACGTGAGTTCAACAGAAGGATTTTTTTTATTTCTAAAATTTACAGAAATAAATATACATAAGGGACTATTTAAAATAGTTTTGGAAAAAATTTACAGATTTGTATAGAAAAGGGTTACATTTTATTAATGAAATTTTTTACAGATAAGGGACTTTAAATATAGGCCTTGAACGCACGTGATATAGAGGGTTTATACATAGTGACCCCCCCGAGGTGAATTAGATGCAGATTTAGACGCAGATTTAGAGGTGCAGGCTGATAAATGTACATCATTGCTTTCCAAACATTGCACATGATTACCACAGCACATAATTTTAACAAAAATATCAATGCTTTTTGGCAAACCCACATATACAAAAATTAAGTGAGGTGAGGAGAATGAGACAATATGTAAAATAGTTTTGCCAATATCAATGATGGGCTATGGTTCAATCTCATCCTCAATGAGATCAACCCTTGCCAAACTATCTACTTCAAAATCCAAACCAATGTTGAGATCTACAAATACATTCAGCCCACTACTACTTGTGCTACTCATGTGCTCATCAAAATCAGCATCACCAATGGTAGGCTCGTCCTCACGGGTAATGGCCTCAATATCTGTATCTCCTATCTCATGATCATCCTCCTCTCTCGTATCACGGTCATCATCACCTCCATGGCCATGATCATCCTCCATACACTCCATATTAGTAAATGTACTATACATCACTTTGGAACCTGGTATAATAGGTATGACATGCCACCACCTATTATTATCCACCATTGGTTGATAGACAACCTAATTCTAACACAAATGCAATCATGTTATTTTCCTTGCATCGAAGGTATCAAATATTTAAAAGTGAGTATTTTTATATGTGTGTACATTACCTGTTCACATTGTTGCGGTAGTACTAGTGTGTCCTTCTTACTTTGCCAAAACTTTGTGGAGTCAATAGTTACAGAGCCACTTGCATGGCATTTGATTGTTGCATTAGGGCCTCTTTCCACCACGTCCTTAAACCACTTTACATCCAAAACATACACAAAGAAGCATCGAAAATCAAGCTTAATAATATCTTGGATTATGCCTTTCTCTTATCATCAATCTATTGTGTTCAAAAATGCTTGCCCTCACACCATATAGCATTGAACATAGTATACTACACCAAGACAAAATCAATTAAATAAGCAATCTAAATTGTTGAAAGCTACTAGCTTATGCACAACATTCTATATACCGACTTTGCTCATGCATCCCCTAGCATACTCCCATTCTTCCATTGTGATATGCATCCCCTCGTCTCTCTCTGCTCTCTCCATTTCGTCAAGTAGCCAATCCACATGAATATCCTTTGGAAGTGCTCTTAGATGCTGAGGGTATGGTACACGAGATCTATGGTGTGTATGAAAGAGGGCCTTTCTCCTTGTCTTCTTGCCTTTGCATCCTCGTATCTTGTCACCAATCTTTTCATCACATCACTATTAAGCATGCAATAGAGGTTGATATTATTAAGCAACTCCGTGTCTATTACTTTGCTGCATCCTTTTCCTTGAGGCACAATAGAGGTCATCCTTAGGTCTTCATCATCTCTCCATAGTTGTGGGAGAGAGCTATCCACATCAACAAGAAACTCAGAAATATATACAAGTGACTCTTGTATCGACCAACCCTCGGCCATGCTACCTTTGCGTCTTGCATTTTGTCTCACAAAACCCTTCAAGGTCTTCATGAAGCACTTGAGGAAGAACAACCATCGTTAAACAGTACCGCATATAGCAATCTCATCCACCAAATGCACTATGAGATATAGTTGGCTTGTGAGAATAGAATGTGGAAATGTCTCTTCCACTAAACAAACCACCTCCACTAACATAACTCGAGCATTCTCAAGCATGGTGGGATCTATTTCCTTTGAGCTCACATACCTAGAAAGGAAAAAGTACGCAATATTAGCAATATGAACACCTTGCATCTTGTAAAGTACCTCACAAGGTCGCCCATATTGTAAATACAATATTCACATTTTGTATCCTGTAAAGTACCTCACAAGCTCGCCCATCTTGTAAATACAATCCTTCACATCCTTCGATGCACTGCGAGAAATGCTAGTAGGTAGTATGAACTGAACACACGAGGAATGGTTGATTAGTTGCTTCTAATTCACTCACAAATTTGGAAGGAAAAAGATATTATGCACATAAAATACTTACTTAGAGCATCTTGTGCCAATCATGAGATTTCAAGCCATATAATTGCTCTACACCTCTTTTCTTGCTCTTTGTGAAGGCCCCCTTCAAACACCTCATGCATCCAGTGGGAGTACGAATTGTAGTGATAGCTGTGAAGATAGTGGGAGAGAAGGAAGGAGTCTCACTTGCGGCTTTCTCACATACACAATGGGGGAATACACACAAAGGTGGAGGCTGAAAACAATTTTCCTCTTCTTAGTTATGAAAGCCAAAAGAACTCTAGTACAAAGAAATAGAAGAACCCTATATGAGGGTCTCAAACCAAACTCAGCTAACTAAGGTGGCATACTAACTGAGCCACGAACTGGAGTACATAAGGATAGCTGTCATCCAGCTATTATTCATGGGCGGTGTACCAACTGCATCTGCAGCTAACAAGTCGGTGACATAAATGCACAACGGTCACCCTGGCATATCACGAGGAGCTCGATATCTCAACACTCCCCCTCGAGCTCAATCCCAATTCCTGCACACCAAGCAGGTCTCTGAACTTGCGTAGCTTCTCTGCGCCCAATGCCTTTGTGAATATGTCAGCTACCTGATCCTCTGTGCTGACATAAACGAGATCAATAAGACCTAGTAAAACCTTCTCCCGCACATAGTGATAATGCACCTCAATGTGCTTTGTTCTAGCATGATAGACTAGGTTATTTGCCAAGTGTATACTGCTCATGTTGTCACAATAAATGACAACTGGCCCATCTGATGCATATCATAAAGTAGCTTATGCAACCAAGCTACCTCACATGCAACCATTGCTGCACCCCTGTACTTAGCCTCTGTGCTCGACAAGGCAACTATAGGTTGTTTCTTGTTGCTCCAAGTGACTGTAGCACTCCCAAACGAGAACACATATCCATAGGTAGATCGTCTATCAGAAATACTACCAGCCCAATCAGCATCAGTGTATCCATGCAACTGTATCTGAACCCCAGTCTCATAAAATAGTCCACACTGCAATGTGGAATTCACATACCTGAGTATGCATCTAGCCGCATCCAAATGCGGTTTCCTTGGAGCCTGCATAAACTGACTTACCAATCCAACAGCATAGCTCAAATCTAGCCTGGTAATAGTCATATAAATCAAACTTCGTACTATGCGTATGTACATAGTAGGGTCTTCCAGAAGCTCACCTGCATTTGCGCTCAGCTTCACACTCTGCTCCAAAGGAACTGAAATAGGCTTACTGCCTGTCATCCCATATTTGGACAGCATGTCCAATCCATACTGCCTCTGCAAGAGCCATATCCCACTTGGTGATCTAATCACCTCAATGCCCAAGAAATAACGCAGCTCTCCCAAATCCTTCATCTCAAACTTCTACTTCAATAGCATTTTCACATGAAGGATATCTTCATCACTATCACCTGTGATGATCAAATCATCAACATAAATGACAAGCAGCATAATACCTTTCTCTGTTTTTCTCACATAAAGTGAGAAATCTGCCTTAGAAATCTGAAAGCCAATAGTGACAAGATAATGTCCTATCTTGTCACACCATGCTCTAGGTGCTTTCTTCAAGCCATACAAGGCTTTCTTCAACCTGCAAACAAACTCAGGATGAACAGCATGAACATAATCTGGTGGTTGCTCCATAAAGACCTCTTGCAAATCACCATGCAAGAAGGCATTCTTTACATCCATCTGATGTAAAGACCATCCCTTTGATGCAACCATAGCAATGACTGCTCTTACGGTTTCCATCCTTGCAACCGGACTGAATGTTTCTTCATAATCAATGCCATATGTTTGTGCATACCCCTTGACAACTAATCTTGCCTTGTATCTGTTCACAGAACCATCTGCATTGTGCTTCACCTTATAAACCCACTTACAGCCAATTGCATTCTTGTCTTTAGGCAAAGGCACCAATTCCCATGTAGCATTTGCAGGCATCCATTTCTTCATCCATGGCTTTCTCCCATTTTTCTTTTCCCATGGCTTGCTCAAAAGAAGTGGGTTCTGGTTCCTGTATCACTTTGACCATATAGGCATAGTGAATGGTTGTAAATCCATCATATTTCAGCCTATCCACAGGATACCTAGCTCTGGTAGACCTGTGCAAAATAGTCTCACTTCTAGGTGCTCTCAAAACATCCTTGGTCTTCCTTACTCCAGGTGTAACAACAGAAGGAATACCCAACTCATCATCAATGCTCTGCTGTTCTGAGCCACTGGATTCACCATCCACATAAGAGTGACTTGCATTCACATCAAACATGGGCTGATCTACCTTCTCTTTTCCTTTTCGTGATACTTGCATACCACTATCTGCATTGCTTTGAGGAGATTCTCCTGATCTCAATCTGCCTGTCCATGGCAAAGTATGTGAACCACTACTAGAGGACACTGCAGGTCCACTAATATTTTGTGATTGCTACTGTGAATTCTGTGCAGCATTACCATTTTGTGCATCTACATCATCAATCACATTTACTGGTTTATACCAGCTGCTCATCTCATCAAAAACAACATCTCTGCTCACTGTAAACTTATGAGAAGGGTTATAGCATCTATACCCTTTCTGCTGCAGAGAATAACCAATAAAGATGCACTTCTCAGCTTTTGGATCCAACTTGGACCTCAACTCATCTGGCACATGAACATAGACAATGCAACCAAAAATTTTCAAATGAGAAATATCTGGTTTCCTACCAGTATATATCTCCTCTGGCGTCATGCCATGTATTGCTGCAGTGGGAGTCCTGTTCATTATATAAACTACTGTAGCAACTGCTTCAGCCCAATAATAATCTGGTAGGTCTTTTTCATTTAGCATGGCCCGAGATACCTCTCCAATATGCCTGTTTTTCCTTTCTGCAAGTCCATTTTGCTGTGGGCTATGACTGCATGAATATTACTGCTTTATGCCATGCTCGTGCAGGAACCTTGCAAACTCATTTGAGAGGTACTCTCCCCCTCCATCTGACCTTAGGCATTTTATTTGCAGGCCTATTTCTTTTTCAACCATAGCTTTAAAAGCTTTGAAATGCCCAAACACTTCACTTTTCTTTTTCATAAAATACACCCAAACTTTTCTGCTGTAGTCATCAATAAAAGTGACAAAATAATGACAGCCTCCAATAGATGCACCTTTAGTAGTCCACACACCAAAGTGGATTAATTCTAATGGCTTCTTACTCTCTTGAACATGTCTAGGAAATGGTTTCCTTGCCTGTTTTCCAAATTGACAGGTTTCACATACCTTATGCATTTCTGCAACCTTGAATTTAGGCAATCCTGCAACAATATTTTGGGCTTGCATTGATTTAAGTCGCTGTACATTAACATGACCAATGCATTTATGCCAGATATCAATATCTGCAACTACACCGATCCCATGTGCAAACATTGCTGCACTCAATTCAGGCATGTCTGCATCCAACGTAAACATCCTGCCCTTCTTCTTTCCTTTTGCTATCAAGCGACCGTTATTTTTCATATCCTCAACAAAGCATCCATGAGGATTAAATCTGACCTACAAGCCCTGCTCAACCATTTGACCAATAGAAACCAGGTTCTTGGTGATATTCGGGACATGAAATACATCAAACAGGTATTTCTTTTTCCCATCCTGCATAGACAAAGGAATTTGACCAATTTGCACAATAGGAAGTGCAGTATCATCACCAGTCTCCACAAATCCTGGTTTTTCCATTTTCCTTGCATCCTGCATCCATTCTACATGACCTATCATGTGGTTTGATGCACCTGAGTCAACATACTGAGAGTGCTCTCAACGGAAGCAAGAACGGAAGAGGGAGAGAGAGAAACAGAGAGCCACACAAGTTTTGGTGGGTGTAGAACGACCCTAATCTTCTTTTTCATTCATTTATATATGTGTTTGAGTATTGTACATCACCGGGGTAAAGGCACAGTGACCTTTAACCCCCACAAACTCCCACTTAAAGGACAATGTGCCTTTAAGGGAGAACAACCAGTGAGCATACTATCCAATGCCCATCAATACACGACAATACTCAAACCGCTGACTAGGTAGACTCTTCGTCAGCATATCTGCAGGGTTATCATCAGTATGAACCTTGACAAGCTCTATGCGCTTGTCCTCAAGTACCTCCCTGATTAAATGGCACCTAACCTCAATGTGTTTGGTCTTTGCATGAAAGACCGGATTCCGTGCTAGCTGAATAGCACTCATGGAATCACTATGCAATGTCGGTACACTTGTATGAATCCCCAAATCTCCCACTAGTCGATCAAGCCATACTCAGCCTCTGAGGTAGACAAAGCAACGCACTTCTGTGCATGAGAAATCCATTGACAAAACATGTGTGCCTCAGGATCTATGGAGCACTCTAAGGTGGATGGAACCTGTGTGGAAACATGATGAAGAGAGTGCTCATGACATGTATCTCAAGTCAATTAGGTTCCAAGATAGATTAGCTTGGACTCATAAAGAGAATCTTGAGATAGTGCAAAGTGCTTGATTTATATTCCTTCAAATGAACCTCCCTTTTATAGGTGAGGGTACTTACATCCATTTGCTTGCTCACATGTGGGATATCTCCTCCATGCCATGTGGCAGCTTGCCCTTTGCTCATACCTTTGCTCTACATGTGCTCATGGCACCATATCTCTCAACACCTCCCCTTGGTGCCATGATCCTTTGGCTACTACAAGGTGGTCAGATGTGAGTTACATTCCATCACCTCCCCTTAGTGCATACCTCAGGGGGGTCACTCATCATATGTAACCCTATCACGTGAGTTCAACAGAAGGATTTTTTTTATTTCTAAAATTTATAGAAATAAATATACATAAGGGACTATTTAAAATAGTTTTGGAAAAAATTTACAGATTTGTATAGAAAAGGGGTACATTTTATTAATGAATTTTTTTACAGATAAGGGACTTTAAATATAGGCCTTGAACGCACGTGATATAGAGGGTTTATACATAGTGGACCCCCCGAGGTGCATACATTGCTACTTAAGGTGGTCAAGTGTGGCTTTTACATGTCAATACCTCCCCTGGGTGCTTTCATAGCTACTCTCAAGTGGTCAGGTTTGATTACAAAAATATAGGCAAGGTATTTGCTTCTCAATACATTCCATTTATGTCACCTTTTGGCTCATGGCTTGATGATGATGGCGTTTGCTTCTTTGCTTGGTGTAGCTTCATGCATGATGCTTTGTTCTTCCATGTGCCTTGATGCTTTATGTGGATGCCATGTTTCGGGCTATGGTCATCTCATACACTTGTGCTTTCGGCTTGCTTTTTACATCGATGTTTACATTCATGCTTTGCTTTTTCATTTGCTGCAAAGGTCTTACCAATTGATTTCTTTCAATATTGGCAGTGTCTAATTGCATACAATGATTCTGACTTGATAGGCGCGTAGAGCTCGAAAAGACGATCACTTTTCCTTTTTGGAGCGTGTCCAAATTCTTCTTGGATTGCAAGTTATGGCTTGTCGAATTTTCTGTGAACAAAAGGGGGCCTTGATGATATGGCACAGGGATTCACATGCAGAATTAAAACTGTGCTTAACAAAGAGACTCTATGCTTAGGTGCCACTGCTGACTGTGTTATTTAACTAACCCTAACCCTGGTTGTTGTAGGTTCACTTAACCATTGGCCAAGATAAGGTTTAACTTAACCTTTAGTCTGACTAGCTTAACCATAGCTAAATCTTATCCTACCATGTGTCTTTTTGGAAGAAGACGGTGATGTAGAAGGCTTCTCCGAATCTATCGTCACTGCGCACAGGCATTTGAAGGTCGTAGAAGATGAGCAGAGCCCGTTTTGGCTTGCGCAGTTCAGAGTGAGAAGCCGTTTTGGAGCTTGGCGAGGCGGCTGTAGTTGGAGTTGAATGGATCCGTCGTTGCTGCTGTATAAGTGCCTGAGAGCTACCTGGTAGCTGGCTGTAGGAGCTTGAAGGAGGCCGTGCATGGGCTGAGGTTTGCTGTAGCCGTGGCTCTTGAAGTGTGGTCGTTGTCATCAATAGTTGCTGCAGAAGGTGTCGCAGGTCATTGAGGAAGCTCCGTTGATGAAGGTCGGGCTGCTAATGCGCTGATGGCGACTGTTGGCAACGTTTGGAGAGGTCGTTGAGGTCATAGATGGCACGTTGGGCTAGGCTAGAGCGCTGTAGAAGCTGCTTGGGAGTTGTTCGGGCTGAGCGTCAGATCTTGTGTGTGCAGGGCGGTCGACTGCAAAGCGTTGCTCGTAGGAGATGGCTTTTGTGTCACAACAGTTAAAGATTTGGAAGCTGGAGCTAGCCCGTGTGCATGGAGCCGCAAGAGATACTGTAGGAGGTTGGTTCAGTAGAGGTCGTGCTGCAGCACGTCAATGGAGAGCCATCTATGGAGGCACTTGATAGCTTGCTCTTGGAGATGGGGAGCTGCAGAGTTTGTTGCTCATTGGAAGGAGCGCTGTCTTGCTTGTTGAAAGGAGCGCTATCACTCAGACTAAAAACCCTCACCTCTCTATCTCTCTCTCTCAGCACAAAGAGTGGACTCACAAGAGCTCTCTCTTTTTCACAATGGAACTCTCACAAAACAATTGAACGGAAATCTTCAACTCTCATGGACGGAATTCTTTCACAAGAAGAATGAATCTAGATCTCTCTCTCTTATATCAGGAAAGAAGGAAATATCTCAAAGCAATGAACGGAATTTTCATTCAATGGATGGAATTCTCTCAATCTAAAACTAAAACTAACCTAAGAGAAAACATGTACCCCTAAGGCAAGCCTATAACTAATCTAGAAGACTAGACCTAAGCTCTGATACCATGACAAAACATGTGTGCCTCAGGATCTATGGAGCACTCTAAGGTGGATGGAACCTGTGTGGAAACATGATGAAGAGAGTGCTCATGACATGTATCTCAAGTCAATTAGGTTCCAAGATAGATTAGCTTGGACTCATAAAGAGAATCTTGAGATAGTGCAAAGTGCTTGATTTATATTCCTTCAAATGAACCTCCCTTTTATAGGTGAGGGTACTTACATCCATTTGCTTGCTCACATGTGGGATATCTCCTCCATGCCATGTGGCAGCTTGCCCTTTGCTCATACCTTTGCTCTACATGTGCTCATGGCACCATATCTCTCAACATCCATGACACTGTACCACCTACAAAGGTGAACACATAACCAGAAGTGGATCTCCTGGCTGCGTATGATCTTCTTTGCTTCTATATCCCAGAGACGATAGCCCATCTCTCCACTTTCACCATAACCCAGAAAGATGCATTTCCTAGACTTAGGATCTAGCTTCTTTTGAAGCTCTTTTGGCACATGTGCATATGCCTCACACCCAAATATACGCAAATGAGAGTAAGAGGGCTTCTTGCCACTCCATGCCTCTTTAGGAATACCACCATCCAAACTCTTACTAGGTGATCTATTGATCACATGCACTACAGTCTTCATTGCCTTAGCCCAAAAACCACCAGAAAGACTTACATTGGAAAGCATGCATTGTAACCTTTCTTGAATGGTACGGTTCATCTTTTCTGCAACTGTATTTTGCTTTGGAGTACGAGGGGATATGAGCTCCCTCTTAATCCCACGTGTATCACAGAAATGCTGAAAGTCATGAGAGAGATACTCTCCACCATTGTCAGTCCATAGGCATTTAAGCGTTCTACGTGACTAATTCTCAACCAAGGCTAGCCATTTCTAAAATACCTGGAACACATTACTCTTCCGATCTATAGCATAAGCCCACACTTTCCTAGTTGCATCATCAATGAATGTCACATAGTATTCAGCCCCGCCTAATGACTGTGTAGGCATGGGACCACATACGTCTGAATGCACCAAATCAAGCTTTTCAAACTATTTCTTTCCCCTTCTTTTATGGGCTGATTTAGTCTGCTTCCCATAGAGATAGTGCTCACAAAATTCAAAATCAGAGAAACTCAAATGCGGTACATAACCCAAATGGCATAAGAGTTTCATTCCATTCTGGCTCATGTGCCCCAACCTACAATGCCACAAAGAAGTGCTTGGCTGCTCGGTTATTGCAACAACATGATCAAATACCCCTGATACATGTAAGGGATACAAAGTCCCACACTTGGCACCCCTGGCCAAAAGCATAGAGCCCTTCTGAATTTTCCAACTCTGAAGGCCAAAAGTGGTGTGAAAACTAGCATCATCTAGCTGACCCACTGAAATAAGACTCTTGGTCAACTTAGGCACATGTCTCACATAATTCAAAATAAATGCAGACCCATTTGCAAAAGAAAACTTTATGTCACATACTCCCACTATGTCACATGCATAGTCATTTCCAAGATGCACACAACCTGTCTTTCCACTGTTATAAGTGGAGAACCATTCCCTATGGAGAGTAACATGGAATGAAGCACCAGAATCCAAAATCCAATCCTGGGAATATGCATCATCTGAAGTGGTAAGCAACTCTGCAGATAAACTAGACATGAAGAGAACGTCATTGTCACTATCATGTGTGACTGCATTGATCTCCTCGATCTTCACTTTTCCTTTGTCCTCCCTTGGACTCTCTTCCTTTTGATTTCCACCCCAATTTGCATTCTTTTTCTTATCCTTTTGCTCTCTTTTCAGCTTGTAGCAATCCTTTTTCATATGGCCCTTCTTGCCACAGTGGTAACACTCAATGTTCCGTGCCCTGGATTTGCTATGAGATTCCCTCTTTCTTGGGACTTCCCCCTGAACTGTGATCTGCCCCTTTGCACATTTAAGGCTGCATCCTGCTTGTTGCCATCCATAGACTTCCGTCTAATCTCCTCGTCCAACAAGCTACCCACAACATCATCAAACTCAGTACTCCACCAGGTGCAGAGTTACTGACAGCTGTACGGAAGGTATCCCATGAGGATGGCAATGAACATAAGAGAAATATTGCCTTAGTCTCCGCATCAAAATTCATCTTTTGAGCCTGAAGCTAGTTGAAAATAATATTGAATTCATTCAAGTGAGAAGCAATGGAGACCCCTTCCTTCATCTGCAGCTCAAACAACCTCTTCATGAGGTAAACTTTATTAGAGGCAGTTTCCTTTTCATAAGTGGCACACAGTTTTTTCCACAAATCTTCCGTAGTCTACTCATTTACTACTGTGAAATAATCTGACTCTGCAAGATGAAGTCTAATAGTAGATTTTGCTAATGCATCCAACTCATTCCAATCATCCTCAGACATATTTGCAGGCTTAGCTTCAATCCTTGCCAAGGGTTTAATCTGCTTCTTTTGAATAAGCACATCCCTTATTTCTTCTTTCCACAAAGAAAAGTTTGTCCCATCAAACTTTTTAATGCTAAAAAACTCCTTTTCAGACATGGAAGAGGGAACCATGATGCAAATGAAGCAAAAATCCCAAATGCTAGTGCCTACAAGAGAGAATCACACCAAATTCCAGGTGCACCCAAATGTGCCACAATAGAGTGAAACATTACCAAAACTCATGTCTCAAAGCATCTGACTCATGTGCATATACTATGCATCCATATGAGCGAATCTGGCCCAAAAGAAAATGCCAAGTGCAATGGTAATCCAAAATGCCAATAAGTGCCAAATGACTCAAGCATAAACACCGTCCACTGGCATATGCATTAATAATATCTCATCCAAGAGAGCATAGCACTATCAGTGCATCACCTGCAATGTGTCAAAGCTGTCCCTCAGCATAAAATAACATCCATGTGCAAAGCGTCCATAAAAATAGCATCCCACAAGGCAATTTGGGCCTATCAGTGCATCCAATAAGGACCGCAATGCATCCAAATGGCCTATAAATCATCCAATGCAACCCAATGCACACCACGAATGAGCGTACACTGCTCAAACTGCAACCAGAGTGATCTGCATAAGGTATGCTCAAGAAATCATAGTCCCACGGTAATGACCGCTACTGAAAATAGAACCTGAGATGCCTCAAAACATGGGCGCCATGCATAATCGGACTCAGCAAGAAAATCTGCAAATATCTCTCTTCTGCCGGAACTCCAAAATCCCAACCGATGAGTGAGAAATGGGGGTCAACACTTATCCACTGCCATGTGGCATAAATCTAAGGTTTCAAAACCTTAGAATGAAAAATGCATAACAGAGAGACGAAATCGAATACACAGAGATCTATAACTCTGAAAATCCTCCAGTGAATCGCGTAAGAACTGACAGGTAGGGGTTTTTGGGCGTCCGGAACACAATAGGACAGAAGGTTTTGGAAACCGTGGTCTCAATCATTGGTTCCAACACACGGACTGAAAAACGTTTTTGGAAACAGAGCTGTTTGTAAACTCCACCGGAGTGCGAATGATGAGCAACATAGAAGTTTTAGGACCTCTTGAGTCCACCGGAACTGACAGATCTGTAAATGGTTGCTCCAAACTTGAGTTCCAACACCCAGGCAAAAAAACGCAGAAACTGACAGAGTGAGTCAGAAATCCAATGAAATGATCTCAGATTCAAGAATGAAGGTGTTTCCAAGCTCCTGAAGTGAAGTAAACACCAAAAGCAAGCAATAGTTGCCTCTACAAGTCAATACGGAGTCTCTGTCATCGAACGGAACAGGGAAAAGCTCAAAAAACGACTTTTTCTTTGAAAACACTTAACAGGCTCTCAAAACCACTTCGCAAAACCAAAGTGACTTTTCCAAAGGTTCCTCCAAGGTCTCTGCACACTCGGATGCAAGTAAAGTCACCCACAAAGCTTCCCACAGAGCTTCTCCTTCCTCCCATAGAGCTGCTGAGCTTCAAGCATTCACGCACGCTCAGCTAGATCACCCGTGCTCTGATACCAGTTGAGAGTGCTCTCAACGGAAGCAAGAACGGAAGAGGGAGAGAGAGAAACAGAGAGCCACATAAGTTTTGGTGGGTGCAGAACCACCCTAATCTTCTTTTTCATTCATTTATATATGTGTTTGAGTATTGTACATAACCGGGGTAAAGGCACAGTGACCTTTAACCCCCACACATACCACACATCATTGCTTTCTTCTGCACTTGTCACAGAATTGGTCATGTGCTGCACCATAAACAAATGCTCATTTCTGTCATCACCCTGTCTACTAGAGGATGCATAATTGCCTTGCTGCAATTTTCCATTCATAATGTCATTTTGTTTTTTGTAGCAGTCTTTAGCCATATGACCCATTTTACCACAATAGTAGCATTCAACATTGTTGTTTGCATTTTGGCCTCTCTGCCATCCACCACGACCTCTTTGGCTCCCCCTGCCTCTAGAGTTACCACGTCCTCCTCCATAGGACTAGTTTTCTTGAGTTTGCTGCATATTCTGATTTCTACCACGGCCTCCAGATCGGCCTCCTCTATCTCTGCCTCTACCTCTTCCAGCGTTTGAGTAGAAGACAGTTTCTTTTGAAGTTCTCTTGAAGAAGATGCACCACCATTTCTCTGCTCTTCAGAAATTAGAAGAGCAAACAACTCCTCAAAATCAAGAAATTTTTCACGGATGGTAATGGATGTCCGAAACTGTGCATAATCCTTTCCTAGACCATTCAAGGTCACAGAAACTAAATCATCATCTTCCACTAGCAACCCAATGGAAGCAAGTGCATCTGCAATTTTCTTCACCTTCATGTGGTAGTCATTGATGCTCATATTTTCTCTCTGCACATTATGCAACTCCTGCTTGAGCTGCATTTTCCTGGCTTGCGTATTTGTGCTGTGTACATTTTTGCCAAAGTATCCCATGCCTCCTTTGGCGTACTTGCATCCTGAATATGCACAATCATAGAATCTGAAATACTGATAGACAGCCAGTACATAACTTTTCTGGCTCTCTCATGCCATCCTTTAAATGCCTGCATTTCCTGTTGATTGGGAACATTAGGAAGAACTAGTTCTTCTTCATTTCCTGTAATGAACTCCCAATAGCCTTTTCCCATAAGGAAATTCGTCATTCTAAACTTCCATGCTTGGAAGTTGTTCTTGTCAAGCTTTTCAGTGACAATCTATGAAAGAGAATCAGACGCCATTATAGAACACTGCAAAATATTCTGTCACTGCAAAAAACACAACTTTTGCCTCACAAGGGCAAATCTACAAAACTGACGAAAGTGGTATTTGACCACACAGTCACTTCCTAGTGACAATTTTGCATCAACAGGCAATAAGGATAATTCTGTAACTCCCAATATCTCTATACACATGCATACGATGCAATTTCTGTGGCAACTTTTCACCGACCTGTAGAACAGTGGTCGCACAGCAAAAACAGGGCCTTTTTCTCAGTGCTTGTGGAGAACTTCTGCCTCCAAAACGAGCCCTAAAATGGCCTCAAATCAAAAAAATAAAGTCACTCTGAGCTTTGCCCTTACCCGCAGCATATATTGCCCTCTCGCCACACCGCGAAGGGCATCTCAATCTGAGACAATGCACTCTTGCACTTTCCGGCTATGCTACTTGCAGAGATTTGCTCCCAAACTCGAAAAAGGAAAGCAACACTGGTCCTCTTACCAGGACACCGCGAACTTGGTTTTCTTTCTTGAGCTCCTTACCACGAACCAAGCTCTGATACCATGTGAAGATAGTGGGAGAGAAGGAAGGAGTCTCACTTGCGGCTTTCTCACATACACAATGGGGGAATACACACAAAGGTGGAGGCTGAAAACAGTTTTCCTCTTCTTAGTTGTGAAAGCCAAAAGAACTCTAGTACAAAGAAATAAAAGAACCCTATATGTGAGTCTCAAACCAAACTCAGCTAACTAAGGTGGCATACTAACTGAGCCATGAACTGGAGTACATAAGGATAGCTGTCATCCAGCTATTATTCATGGGCGGTGTACCAACTGCATCTGCAGCTAACAAGTCAGTGACATAAATGCACAACAATCACCTGGCATATCACGAGTGGAGCTCAATATCTCAACAATAGCTTGCTTCACTGCCACCATCTCTAGCTTTGATAACCTCCATGGTGCACGAGGTAAAAAGACACGCCCATTTGGCCTCTCTTGTGGCCAAGCTTCACGCATCCTCCCTGTGGTGCGTAGATCCTCCCTTATGCCTGTGAAATCACGTGTCCCATTCAAATGTTCCCAAATGGTAGATGCCACATTCTTGAAGATATGCATGGGATCAAGCAGGTGATTGATCTTGAGGTAGGACCAATATGGTAAACGATAGAAGATGGAGTATCTAAAGAAAAGTTGGTGTTAGTGGGCAATCTTTATTTCCAGCCAATATAGAACATAATAGTTACAAACCCTTATCGGCTCATGCCAAGTGGTGGAGGAGTCGTGGAACCGCGTCCCAAATTCTCATCCAATCTCCCGCAGTGAGTGACTGTGGAAAGACTTCATTCCAAGGGGCGACATATCTAGGATGATAAAGAAATCGATGGTGATTCTCATAGATGACCTTATTCAATGCATCTGCCTATGAGGCAACTAGGCAAAGGATCACAAATAGGACATGCATGGTAACCCGATGTAGTGAGACCTATAGATGCAATTAAGAGTTGAAGTTGGGTTTAGGGTGCCACATCGATTGCCTACTCATAATTAAAAGTGCAATGCTTACATGAACACTTGCCATAGCCTGGGAAGTCATGCATCGTCCACATCAAGACTGCTTTACAGTTGAAGTCTCGTGATGAGGGAGGTCTATGTAAATCATGCACCTCGATAGCTCTCCAAAGTATCTCTAGCTCATCAATCAAAGGCTCCAAATAAACATCAGGATTTTTTACTTTATGTTTCCTTGGAATTAGAAGGGATAACATAACATGTCCTTTCTTAATCGCCATAGAGGGTGGAAGATTATAATTCACCAATATCACTGGCCATACACTATAAGAGGTGCTTTTGAGACCAAATGGGTTCACACTATTCATACTCAATCCAAGTCTCAAGCTACTAGGTTCTTCCTTGAAGCTTCGCCATGTGTCTTCAATATGCTTCCATGTAGGAGTGTTTGCGAGAGTTCTCCACTTACCATCGGTTGATCGATGGGAGGAATGCCATGACATGAGCTCTGCAATGGATTTGCACTTGAACATATGTTGGATGCGAGGGATTATGGAAAAATGTCGCAGAACCTTACGAGGCACATCCAAAGTTTTGAGTTATGCTCTATATCTTGCCTCTCCCCATGTAGGACACTCTCTTGCATCCTTATGTGGTCCACAAAACAGAACGCAATTGTTGACGCATGCATGGATGTGCTTGTAATCTAATCCTCCAAGAGACTCTTTTCACTTTCTCTCTTTTTCTCTCTTTTCTCCTCTCTTTTTCTCTCTTATCTCCTCTCTTTTTCTCTATTTTTTCTCCTCTTTTTTCTCATTTTTCTCCTCTCTTTTTCTCTCTTTTTCTCCTCTCTTTTCCTCTTCTTTCTCCTCTCTTTCCTTCTCTTTTCTCCTCTCTTTTTCTCTCTTATCTCCTTTCTTTTTTCTCCTCTCTTTCCTCTCTTCTCGTCTCTTTCCTTCTCTCTTTTTCCCCACGTGAGTGCAGCATTCAATTTTTCTGAGAACTTGCAATGTGTTTATTCGTCTTGCAATGTATTGGTGTCAAATGCATGGTTGGCTACCATGGGCTTTGACAAAGCGAGTATATTTTCTTCACTCTTTTTTTCTTATTACTTATTACTTAATAGAGTAATATAATATTGTACATGCTGAGCATTTGAAGTTCGTTATCTACTACTAAATAGAACTGTTTATGTAATTTAGCAATATTTAGGATTTAGAACTATTTGGCATTTAGCAATGTTTAACATTTTGCACTATCTAGACTTTTGTACTATTTAGCACTATTTAGCATTTAGTAATATTCAGCACTATTTAGCATTCAGTAGTACTATTTAGCTTTTAGTACTATTTACAATTATCTGGTACTACTGGTACTGTGTGTTTTAGCATGTGTTTTAGCACTATTTAGCATTTAACACTATTTGGCATTAAGTAGTATTTGTCATTTAGTACTATTCAACACTATTTAGCTCAAGTACTATTTAGCATTTAGGACTGTTCAACATTTAGTAATATTAGCACTACCTAGCATTTAGTACTATTTGGCACTATCTAAGCATTGCTAGTACAGTTGTGTTTCAGCACTATCTAGCACTGCTAGTTTGTATATTTAGTACTAAAAGGATAGCTAAAAAGGCTAAATACTACTAAGCATTTAGTACTATTTAGCACTATCTAGCACTGCTAGTACTATGTGTTTCAACACTATTTAGCATTTAGTAGTATTTGGCATGTAGTACTATTCAGCACTATTTACCATTTAGTACTATTTAGCATTTAGGACTGTTCAACATTCAGTAATATTAGCACCATGTAGCATGTAGTACTATATATCATTTAGTACTAAAAGGATAGCCTAAAAGCCTAAATACTACTAAGAATTTAGTACCATTTAGCACTATCTAGCATTTAGTACTATTTAGTATTTAGAGAGTATTTAGTACTATTTAGTTTTTAGAACTATAATTTAGTATTTAGTACTATTCATCATTTAGTACTATTCAGCATTCAGTACTATTTAGCATTTAATACTACTTATCATCTACTATTCAGCACTCTAAGTTAGCAGCAATTAGTACTATTTAATATGTATCATTTAGTACTATTTAGTAGTATCAGTAGTATTTAGTAGTACTTAGCACTAGTTAGCACTTAGTACTATTTAGTATCAGTAGTATTTAGAACTATTTAGTACTATTTAGTATCAGTAGTATTTAGTAGTATTTAGCACTAGTTAGCACTTAGTACTATTTAGTATTAGTAGTATTTAGTACCTTAGTTAGCACTTAGTATTATCTAGCAGTATTAGGATTAGCATTAGTACTATTTAGTACTTAGCAGTATTAGTAGTATTTAGTACTATGTAGTAGTACTTAGCAGTATTAGTAGTATTTAGCACTATTAGTAGCACTTAGCACTTAGTACTGTTTAGTACCAATCACATCAGGACTCCAACACAACCAATGGGAATATGGCCCTTGAGGGGTCTCCTTTAGGGGAAAGGGCTATGTTGGAATATGTCCCTTGCTCCTAAAGGAGACCCCTCAAGGGCCATATTTCCGTCAAGTTTAAATACTACTAATTTTTTTATTATTGTCTATCTTTAAATAATCTATTTGCCTTTTGAAATCAGTTTCAAATAATTGTTCTTTTCCTTACACAAACAGGTAAAGACACCGAAATACCATGTCCAAAAAAGTTGAAGACTGGTACAAAGCAAGCTGAAGCTATTGAAAATGAGAAATGCGAAACTCCTAATATTTCAAATGTGTTCATAGACACCAAGAAAGAACAATAGGTAGAGGGGCATGCCTCGTGTGGAAAAGAGGACAATGAACAACTATTCGATGGAAGTCGGTTGAAAGATGACAACTCCTTGGAGGATGTTGGGGATCATGAATATGATGAGGGTGAAATGTTGGACAAAGTAAAAAAGCAGCAGGCAATGGCACAAGGGGACCTGAAAGTTGCAAAGGAGAGAGGTAGGACTATTTTTTTTTCCTATGTGGCCAAAAGAGGGTATTTATTTTTATAAGTTCCTATTTTATCTATTTCATTTATTCATGTTTTATATATTGCATCTATTCATGTATTATATATTGTTCAGCAGATGAAAGTTTGTCACTTAAGGAAGCTCTTACTAAGATGAAGCGCCACATAC
This sequence comes from Dipteris shenzhenensis, assembly GCF_047967505.1. Taxonomy (NCBI): domain Eukaryota; kingdom Viridiplantae; phylum Streptophyta; class Polypodiopsida; order Gleicheniales; family Dipteridaceae; genus Dipteris; species Dipteris shenzhenensis. Next base: position 40,805,120 of record NC_141605.1, on the reverse strand, counting down.
AACATAAGAAGAAATCTACTGTGCGGTCATTGTACAGAAGCAAGAATATAGAGGAAAAGGAGGGTATGTATTTTTTTGTGAAGATGCACATTTACAGTCTTTAGTGTACAACACCTCAAACGCATTTCTGATCTAACTTTATTTCTTTAAGAATCTAACTGGAGACATCGAAGATGATCATCACTTGGATGAAGATGATCTGCTGAACTTGGATGAAGAAAATCTGCAATAACTGGATCGGATTATAGAGGAAGCAATAGCAAGATTGGACATGTAGGACTTGCCAGGAAACCACAGCAAGGACGAAGACATAGGTGGCAGTGCAGAGTTGACTGGAAAGAATAGCAGGGTGAACACACGGATAGTGGTGAAAAGCTCGACACAGATAGCAGTGAGAGGGTCACTGAGGTAGCTAAGATTATATTAGGGCTAAAGCCTAAACTATCTGACAGCTCTGATGGAGAGCAAATGGAGGATGACACAGTACTAGGTAGCCTTCTCCCTACTGGGACAAAGAAGAGAAAATTTAGTCAAATAGTTACTAAGTCGTATTTGATTGATCCTAGCAAATGCCCAACCCCGAATGTTAGGACCAGATCGTCTATGAAATGACATTGTATGGGAGCTGGTCTTGTAAGTTTTAAATGAAACTCTTTTTGCAATTTATCTTCTTTTTTTTTTTACAATTTACCTTCTTGTTTTTTGAATGTAATTATTTTTGCAATTTATCTTCCTTGTTTTTTGCAATTCATCAACTCAAGTATGATGGATTTGTATATGTGTTATTGTTGCTTCTAGGTGACTCCGGAGATGTTCTACATCAAAAAAACTTGTTAATCTTTGATTTGAATGGAATATTGTTAAAGATGAGAGTGCTCTCAACGGAAGCAAGAACGGAAGAGGGAGAGAGAGAAACAGAGAGCCACACAAGTTTTGGTGGGTGTAGAACCACCCTAATCTTCTTTTTCATTCATTTATATATGTGTTTGAGTATTGTACATAACTGGGGTAAAGGCACAGTGACCTTTAACCCCCACAACCTCCCACTTAAAGGACAATGTGCCTTTAAGGGAGAACAACCAGTGAGCATACTATCCAATGCCCATCAATACATGACAATACTCAAACCGCTGACTAGGTACACTCTTCGTCAACATATCTGCACGGTTATCATCTGTATGAACCTTCACAAGCTCTATGTGCTTGTCCTCAAGTACCTCCCTGATCAAATGGTACCTGACCTCAATGTGTTTGGTCTTTGCATGAAAGACCGGATTCCGTGCTAGCTGAATAGCACTCATGGAATCACTATGCAATGTCGGTACACCTGTATGAATCCCCAAATCTGCCACTAGTCGATCAAGCCATATAGCCTCCTTGCAACCCTCTGTGGTTGCAACATACTCAACCTCTGTGGTAGACAAAGCAACGCACTTCTGTGCGCGAGACATCCACGACACTGCACCACCTGCAAAGGTGAACACATAACTAGAAGTGGATCTCCTACTATCCACATGCCCTGCATAGTCTGAATCTGTGTACCCAAGTACACGCATGTCTCCTCTACCAAAGCAGATGCACATCTCCTTGTTACCCTTCATGTACCTCATGATGCACTTAACTGCCTCCCAATGCCTCTTTCCTGGATTAGCCATATACCAGCTAACAACTCCCACTGCAAATGCAATGTCTGGTCTAGTAGCTATCATAGCATACATAAGACTCCCAACTGCTGATGCATAAGGAACCTTGGCCATCATGGCCCTTTACTCATCTGATTTGGGACTATCTCTATGACTCAGTTTCACATATGGAGGCAATGGAGTACTCACTACCTTCCCCCCCTCCATATTGAAATGCTGCAATACTTTCGTAACATACTCTTTTTGTGAAAGCCAAAGGAGTTTCCTACTCTGATCACGCGCGATGCGCATACCAAGAATATGACCTGCAAGTCCCAAATCCTTCATATCAAAGGCCTCATGCAACTTGGCCTTTAATGCATCTAGCTCATAAGTATTCTTGCTAGCCAATAGCATATCATCCACATATAGTGCCAAGATTATCAGGCTATTATCCTTAGCCCTTTTAGTGTAGAGGCAATGATCAATTTCACTCCTTCTAAAACCCTGGGACCGAATGAAAGCATCAAACTTTTGATACCATTCTCTAGGCACTTGCTTGAGACCATAGACACTCTTCTTTAGCTTGCAAACTAAATGCTCTTTGCCCTTTTCTTCAAAGCCTTCCGGCTGCACCATGTAAATTTCCTCATGCAAATCCCCATGCAAGAAAGCTGTCTTGACATCCATCTGCATAATCTCCATATCCTCTGATGCCACTAGTCCAAGCATGCATCTAAGTGTGGTCATCTTCACAACCGGAGAGAATATCTCATCAAAGTCCACACCCTTCTCTTGCTTGAATCCTTTAGCGACCAAACAAGCCTTGTACCTAGGCACATCATCACCTGTGACCTTCATTTTGTAGACCCATTTACATGGCAATGCTTTCTTTCCATGTGGCAAAGAAACCAAGTCCCAAGTCTTATTCTTCATATTTCGAAGCTCTTTTGGCACATATGCATATGCCTCACACCCAAATATACACAAATGAGAGTAAGAGGGCTTCTTGCCACTCCATGCCTCTTCAGGAATACCACCATCCAAACTCTTACTAGGTGATCTATTGATCACATGCACTGCAGTCTTCATTGCCTCAGCCCAAAAACCACCAGAAAGACTTGCATTGGAAAGCATGCATTGCAACCTTTCTTGAATGGTACGCTTCATCTTTTCTGCAACTAGATTTTGCTTTGGAGTACGAGGGGATGTGAGCTCCCTCTTAATCCTACGTGTATCACAAAAATGCTGAAAGTCATGAGAGAGATAATCTCCACCATTGTCAGTCTGTAGGCATTTAAGCATTCTACCTGACTGATTCTCAACCAAGGCCAGCCATTTTTGAAATACCTGGAACACATCACTCTTCCAAGCTATAGCATAAGCCCACACTTTCCTAGTTGCATCATCAATGAATGTCACATAGTATTCAGCCCCACCTAATGACCGTGTAGGCATGGGACCACATACGTCTGAATGCACCAAATCAAGCTTTTCAAACTCTTTCTTTCCCCTTCTTTTATGGGCTGATTTAGTCTGCTTCCCATAGAGACAGTGCTCACAAAATTCAAAATCAGAGAAACTCAAATGCAGTACATAACCCAAATGGCATAAGAGTTTCATTCCATTCTGGCTCATGTGCCCCAACCTACAAAGCCACAAAGAAGTGCTTGGCTGCTCGGTTATTGCAACAACATGATCAAATACCCCTGATACATGTAAGGGATACAAAGTCCCAACTTGGCACCCCTGGCCAAAAGCATAGAGCCCTTTTGAATTTTCCAACTCTGAAAGCCAAAAGTGGTGTGAAAACCAGCATCATCTAGCTGACCCACTGAAATAAGACTCTTGGTCAACTTAGGCACATGTCTCACATGTTTCAAAATAAATGCAGACCCATTTGCAAAAGAAAACTTTGTGTCACCTACTCCCACTATGTCACATGCATACTCATTTCCAAGATGCACACAACCTGTCTTTCCACTGTCATAAGTGGAGAACCATTCCCTATGGGGAGTAACATGGAATGAAGCACCAGAATCCAAAATCCAATCCTGGGAATATGCATCATCTGAAGTGGTAAGCAACTATGCAGATAAACTAGACATGAAGAGGACGTCATTGTCACTATCATGTGTGACTGCATTGATCTCCTCAATCTTCACTTTTCCTTTGTCCTCCCTTGGACTCTCTTCCTTTTGATTTGCACCCCAATTTGCATTCTTTTTCTTATCCTTTTGCTCTCTTTTCAGCTTGTAGCAATCTTTTTTCATATGGCCCTTCTTGCCACAGTGGTAACACTCAATGTTCCATGCCCTGTATTTGCTACGAGACTTCCCTCTTTCTTGGGACTTCCCCCTGAACTGTGATCTGCCCCTTTGCACATTTAAGGCTGCATCTTGCTTGTTACCGTCCATAGACTTCGGTCTAATCTCCTCGGCCAACAAGCTACCCACAACATCATCAAATTTCAGTACTCCACTAGGTGCAGAGTTACTGACAGCTGTACAGAAGGTATCCCATGAGGATGGCAATGAACATAAGAGAAATATTGCCTTAGTCTCTGCATCAAAATTCATCTTCTGAGCCTGAAGCTGGCTGAAAATAATATTGAATTCATTCAAGTGAGAAGCAATGGAAACCCCTTCCTTCATCTGCAGCTCAAACAACCTCTTCATGAGGTAAACTTTATCAGAGGCAGTTTCCTTTTCATAAGTGGCACACAGTTTCTTCCACAAATGTTCCGTAGACTGCTCATTTACTACTGTGAAATAATCTGACTCTGCAAGATGAAGTCTAATAGTAGATTTTGCTAATGCATCCAACTCATTCCAATCATCCTCAAACATATTTGCAGGCTTAGCTTTAATCCCTGCCAAGGGTTTAATCTGCTTCTTTTGAATAAGCACATCCCTTATTTGTTCTTTCCACAAAGAAAAGTTTGTCCCATCAAACTTTTTAATGCTAAAACACTCCTTTTTCAGACATGGAAGAGGATGCCATGATGCAAATGAAGCAAAAATCCCAAATGCTAGTGCCTACAAGAGAGAATCACACCAAATACCAGGTGCACCCAAATGTGTATGCCACAATAGAGTGAAATATCACCAAAACTCATGTCTCAAAGCATCTGACTCATGTGCATATACTATGCATCCATATGAGCGAATCTGGCCCAAAAGAAAATGCCAACTGCAATGGCAATCCAAAATGCCAATAAGTGCCAAATGACTCAAGCATAAACACCGTCCACTGGCATATGCATTAATAATATCTCATCCAAGAGAGCATAGCACTATCAGTGCATCACCTGCAAAGCTATCCCTCAGCATAAAATAGCATCCATGTGCAAAGCGTCCATAAAAATAGCATCCCACAAGGCAATTTGGGCCTATCAGCGCATCCAATAAGGACCGCAATGCATCCAAATGGCCTATAAATCATCCACTGCAACCCAATGCACACCACAAATGAGCGCACATGGCTCAAACTGCAACCAGAGTGATCTGCATAAGGTATGCTCAAGAAATCATGGTCCCACGGAAAAGACCGCTACTGAAAATAGAACCTGAGATGCCTCAAAACATGGGTGCCATTGCATAATCGAACTCAGCAAGAAAATTTGCAAATATCTCTCTTCTGCCGGAACTCCAAAATCCCAACCGATGAGTGAGAAATGGGAGTCAACACTTATCCACTGCCATGTGGCATAAATCTAAGGTTTCAAAACCTTAGAATGAAAAATGCATAACAGAGACACGAAATCGGATACACAGAGATCTATAACTCTGAAAATCCTCCACCGAACTAATAGGTAGGGGTTTTTGGGCGTCCGGAACGCAATGAGACCATGTCGTGTCTTTGCGACCATAGTTGATCAATTTCATGAAATCTTTGTGGGAGCATTTTGAGATCACTACATGGAGTAGTATGACAAGGAGAAATGTCAGTCCCATAGTGTCTTTGATAGAAAGCAAATTGGGATATGATGGGTTTAGGGAGTTCAAGTTCGTGTTCAACTTTGCACAGGAGGATTGTTGTACAAGGGAAGAATTCCGCACCCAACACGGCTGGATGAGATGTGTCTGCTTAAGCCATTTAGTGCATTGGCTGCGCATGACACTGACTATGATCTCATGAACACACTCCTGGTTGATGACACTTCTTTGAAAGAAGCATTCAATCCACCCAGTTCTTGCATAACTCCTTTTGTCTATGACGGAGATCCTAATGATGATGAGCTATCAAATCAGTTGCTCCCATACTTATTGGATTTAGCAAATGCCAAAGAAAGTGTTCCTGCCTTTACAATGAGATACCCTTATGAAGGCCATGTGATTGAGCGCATTGTAGCTGCCCGTGGTAAGCATCCAACCAAATTATTCGTTGAAGTCTTCTCTGCAAATTATGTTGACATGGGGTGTGTTGATGATGTCGTTTCACTATTAACCGAAGATTCAAAGCCCACGGACTGGTTTATCATCCAACAAAGAATAGCAGACCTTCCACATGAGATGTGCCAACACATTCTTAGGCATAATTCTTATGTAAACCAATACCCACCATATACTAGGCCTTGAAGGCCAGATTGTAAAGGACTCGTACATTGATGAATACATATATTACTTTCTAAATACAGACTTGTACTAGTTACTTTGTAATACAGACTTTGCTAGTTACTTTGTTGATAAAATTAATAGTGAGATGATAAATGTACTGGTGTTTGCTAATAAAAGTACTAGGTGAGCCATTGTTTTAACCAGTGCATAAATAGCCAATGTTGATGCAATAAAATATATGGTCCTTTTTTATATGTCATCTTTTATGGTATTTTTTGCTCAACCATACAGTACCAATTTTGGTTTTGGATAAAAGAATACTAACTGTTAGTCAGGTCTAAGCTAAGGAATCATGTGTCATGTCTGTTATGGTGCTCATACAGTTGGCTGTTTTTTACTAGCATTATAAATCCATCAATGTGTAATAGAGCTATACACTCTTCTGCTCTAGAGCTACAGGATGGAATTGCAAAAAGGGCTGATAACATCTTCAGAGACCTTACAGATGTAGGGTACGGCCTAAAAGAAATAGCAACTTTGGATGTCCGAGACGACAATCCCTCGGGTCGGCTGCTAATGAGGATGCTGAGGAAGAAGGGCTAAAAACTCCTACGTTCTAGGGTCGTTCCTTCCTAGAACATAGTAAATTGGGGTGTGTGGATTGCAGCGCCGTAGAGCTACTGTATGTATCCAAGCCTAACTGGGTTGTATATTAGAATGTGTGGAGTGCAGTGCAAAGCTGTTGTATCCAAGCCGTTTGGGCTCCGTAATGTAATATGATTGATTCTATATGTCTCGTTATGATTTTATATGGCGCCTTCTGATTTTGTATGGCTCATTCTGTATTATAAGTGCAATATATTAAAAAGAGGAACAAGATTACAAAAATATGATATGATAGTAGTACAATGGTTCTCTCTCTCTCTCTCTCTCTCTCTCTCTCTCTCTCTCTCTCTCTCTCAATTGATAGCAGATGTGCTACTTAAGATAGTACTTCATAGTATCACATAGTACTAAGTAGTATGATATGACAGTAGTACAATGGTTCTCTCTCTCTCTCTCTCTATCTCTCTCTCTCTCTCAATCTCTCTCTCTCTCAATTAATAGTAGATGAGTTACTTAAGATAGTAGTACATAGTACTAAATAGTACTAACCAAATAGTAATAAGTAGTATGATATGACAATAGAACAAACTTAATATGAATTACAAAAATTACTACAATAGTATACAATCACTAAAAAATAGGGCTAATAGTATGATATGACAGCAGCACCTAAACAGTAATAATATAATAGTACACAATTAAAACTAATAGTACTAAAAACTGTTAAAGTTCCTCACTACGGAGCATCCCCGAGAGAAACAAATAAGTCATGTTGTGAAAAGATTTGTTTGCTAGCTCCACTATCACTACACTTGCACAATTTTTGGATTCCTTTTCTTTACCAGTAGATGCATATTTATTTGTCCCATTTAAACACTTGATTTTAAACATTTGTCCCATTTGTCCCATATTCACTTGGCATGGAAATAGCAATGTACTGAAAAAAAAACACACTTAACTTTTCAAAAAAAAATTGTGAAGACAAGATGCCTTTGTATTACAAAAAGTAGCCCCCAAAGGGGCAGCTAAAAATACAAAATGCGCACAAAAATATGTAAGAGCCATTGCAAAAATACATGCTTAGCAATAGTTCTTATAGAAAAATGTTTGCCAAGATTTGTTCGTGCACCTCCTAGGGTACATGATACACCATTCTGTGGCCTTTAACCTTGTGCTTTGCTTGCAACATTTGGAGCTTTATTGCCAACACCACATCAGCATGCACTATAGCAGAAGGTGCATCTTAGCATAACAAACAACAAATATATTGCATTTTAAAATATGCAACATCTTCAACATGATGTAGAAAATAAGGGGGCAGTGTCCAATGTCTTACCTTGCAACAAAGTAAAATGGGAGAGCGGCCTTGAACTGAGATGCTGCCCCATCTGACCAAACCTAGTGTCTTTTAAACTTCAAGCCTTTAACACCAACCATTGATGGTGGAGCATAAAGCAATGCTGCACAAATAGTGTGTCATGTTCTTTGTCATCTGAAATGTAAAAGATGGATTGATTTTTTATCTTGCTCGTCTCCTTCCAATAGCAAATATGAACCAAGATGATCACTTGGTCATTATGCCAATGCATTGATTAAACCTCATTCTGCACTTTGAATGTATAGTTCTCTGCAAAGTCAACAACTGAAAGCCCCACATCATCATGAAAATTTGTGGTGCACTCTTTGAATTGAGAGTGTTGCCAGTAAGTACGGAAGTTGTGAGTGATAAACACATTTAAGTGTTGCAAGTATTGAGGGATGATGATGGATGGAGGAGTTTCCTTGTATAAGAATTTTATTCTTTTCTTTGCATCACCTTTTCCCATATCCTCGATGACATATTCATATGTATTCCATCTTATCAATGCACCATTTGCATCATCCAACTCACATAGGCAAAACAACGGTTGTGGGCACTTGTCACATTTGCGCAATAAGCATTCAAGCTTGTGCCAAATGTTCAGCATCCTCTTCCTTTGGACATACTGCCGAACGCCACATTTTAGACATAGAAGAACAAGTGATGGTGTGGGTAACACACGTGTCCTCCCCTTGGGCTTACAAACCTTGCATAAGCAATCACAAATATCTCCATGCAACAATGTGCTATTTTGCCTCATGGAATTCATTGCTAGTCGAAACAAGTCTATTATTGTATGGTAAATACAACTAGTATTCCTTTCCTTCAGTTTTTTAATGAAATAGGGCTTCAGATTCTGAAAAGAACGAAAACCAATATCTATGGAAGGATGCTCCTCCTTGAAATTAAGAAAGAATTCTACCTGCAAAATCAATCATCAACAATCAGTATTATTTAAACCTAGACAGCAAACAAAAAAACTAGAAGTTATTTAAAACTTAGAGTGTCATTATTATTTTTCTAAGTTCTATCACTCAATGACTAAGTCTTAACTGCTACTAGTAGTGCCAACCCCTTTTACAATTTTGAAAGAAAAATCATATTCTTGTAGAACTGCCAACCATTTGGCCAACCGGCCCATGGGATTTAGTAATATCAGTAAGTGTTAGATAGTACTAAATGCTAAATAGTACTAGGTGCTAAGTATTGTTGTAAATTCTAGATAGTACTAAATAGTGAGTACTTTGAATAGTAAATGCTAGATAGTACTAAATATGTTTACATAGTACTAAGTGCTAAATATTTTACAAAATGCTAGATAGTACTAAGTGTGAATATTACTAATTGCTAGTTTAGTACTATTAGTTTAAGTGCTAATATTAGTACTATTAGTAAGTGCTAATATTACTAAGTGCTAGATAGTACTATTAGTAAGTGCTAATATTAGTAAGTGCTATATAGTACTAAGTGCTAATATTAGTAAGTGTTAATATTACTAAGTGCTAGATAGTACTATTAGTACTAAATATTAAGTGGTAATATAAGTAAGTGCTAATATTATCAGTGCTGGATAGTACTAAGATAGTACTAAATAGGAAGTGTTAATATTAGTAAGTGTTGGATAGCAAGTGCTAATATTACTAAATAGTAAATGCTTGATTTGTAGTACTATTAGTACTAAATAGCAAGTGCTAGATGGTAAGTGTGATATTACTAGGTGCTATATAGTACTATTAGTATTGAATAGTAAGTGCTAATATTACTAAGTGCTAGGTAGTATTGAAGAGTACTTACTAAGTGCTAACATTTCTAAGTGCTAAGAATTATTGAGTCCTAAATAGTACTCAGTAAATAGTACTTAGTGCTAAATGTTACTAAGTGCTACATAGTACTAAATAGTGCTAATATACTACAAAATAATACTAAATAGAACTAATAGTAGTAATAGCAGAGTTAAGGCAAGGAAGAGAACAATATCTAAACAGTACTATATAGTACTTACTGGTAGCAGGGTTAGTGCAAGGGATAGTACTAGATAGTACTAAATAGAATTAGTAGCAGGGTTAGTGCAAGGAGAGAATGATTACGCTCGAAGTCCTTCTCTAATATAAACAATTTCAAACATCACACACTACTAATTAACACTAAATAGTACTATTTAGTCATAATAACTGATTTGAAAGAGCAAACAATACTATTTTGTCCTATCTTTATTCCTAGGACTGATTTCTAAAATATGGTCTATACTATAAACATATTAAGTCCCCGACATAGTATTTAGTACTATGATTCTATGATTTAATGCTAAATTCGCTTCATATAGCGTCTGTTACAGTATTAAATGTTAGCTTTAGAATCTGAAAAATACTAATATTATCCCTGATAGTACTAAATAGTTGTAAAGAGTACCAAATAATAGTGTGTAACTTGGGCTTTGTTGAAAGAAGGAAGATGCACCTCTGTGAGCTCCAAGAAATGGGTGGGATGTATTGCATACTTTTTTGGGCCAAGCCTATGCCTGCAAACATCCTTCTTGTTTGGGGAAACCCTAGTGTTGTCTTTCCAGAATTGGACAACACATTGAACAACCTCACAACTTAAGGAATCCTGTCTACGCTTTCGACCTCCATCTGCCCATTTGAAGGAAGCTTGTTTTATGTTCACGCGATGTTTCTTTAGATTCTGTGCTTGAATTCCAAGGGCTTTAGCTACTTTTCTATCACTATATTTTTTAAATGCTAAAGTGAACTAGCAATCATGTGGAGAGTTGCTCTCTTCGCAACTAACTTATCATCACTTTCTACTCTTTTCACAAGACTCAATGATGTCTTTAGATTATCCCACTATTGCCATTGATATGGATTGGCTTTGAAAATTTGTCTCATCGACAACCTCTTGCATATCTGGATGTTTTATAATCTTAGACAAAATGTCATCCTTCGTTCTCAAGTCCAAGTTCTTTGTGGTATGCTTGAAATGTCGCACAACTGTTAATATCAAGTGTCTCATGCTCCTTTCGGAGCAATGCTATGGCAATGCATTGAGCGAGTTCCCTTCATGGTGTGGCACTTCTAGTGTGGAGTTCTCCTTCCTGCGCACAACCGTATTTCAACGGTAAATCATAAATTAATGAACGGCACAAGAAGATCATACGTCAAAACATGCATGCTTAATCTTACTATACGAGAAAGCATCATTATTTGGATCTTCGGTCGGCATCTTTGTATCCACATTCCTAACTTCAAAAATATGTTTGCTTCTAGGAGCAACTTGGACCACGTACCACCATCTTGCCATCCAAACGATCTAAATGAAAGACACCTACATTCAAAATACAAATTAGATGCTGGTAATTATATTAATTTATGCTTAAGTATATAATGTTGTGAATAAATTAGACAAACACTAGGCTATTCCTTGTCATTGTGAACCGCTATCAACTTTGTAATCCCCCCATTAGTGCATGTCACAGTGCATCCCAAAAGCAATGCCATGACTTGCTACACTCAATTGTGCCTTGACCCACAAACTATGCTTAGCAAGAGGTCATTGTGTGTGCTTATGTGGTAGGCATTCCACATGGCATTCGGGATGGTTGGGTATCCACATGTCATTGTGATTTGTCTATGATGATATACATATATATATACAATATATATAAATATAAATAAATAAATATATATATATATATATATATACATATATATAGACATATATACATATATACATATATATATATATATATATATATATACATACATATATACATATATATATACATACATATATATATATATAGATATATATATATACATATATGTATATATATATATATAGACATATATATATATATATATATATATATATAGATAGACAGACACACACACACACACACACACACACACATATATATATGAACATCTACCAATATTTGTTTGAAAATGAAGATATTAGCTTTTAATCAATTCATTAGTATGTACCTATTCACAATGCTCTGGAAGAACAAAAGTATCACTTTCATCGGCTGGTGGAGTCAATAGCAAAGAAACTACTGCTGTCTCTCCTGACTGTAGCATTGGGACCATTGTGGATAGCTCTAAACCATTTGATATCAAGAATGAAAATACTAAATCGTCTAAAATCAACTTCATAGATGTCACGTATGGTCCCAAAATAATCTAACTACGAGGAGAGAAGATTGGTATCATAAGCACTTGCTCGGCTATCTTGTACAAAGTCAGCTATGACTCCACAATCATAGGTGACTCTCCTTGAATCGATGCATTCCACATGAAAATGCTGTCCATGTGACCATAATGCACTGTACTTTTTGTAATACAAAAGAACATGATTAAAACAATGAGGATTCATTTTGTAGCAATTGTGATCATAAATAATGTCAAATCCTGGAGGAATTTCACCATAGCGCAGAAGGCAAAAGTGCCCGAGACGTTGCGAGGAGCCCAAAATGCCCTAAACCCGCCACGGTGCAAATTTGGGCATTCTGGCCTTAGCGAGTTTATGGCATTTTGGGCTCATGACATCCTGGGCACTTTTTTCCTTTTGAGCCACCATGAAATCCCTCTAGGATTTGACAAAAATGATCATCCGAATAGCCAAAATTGGTGAAAATCATGCTAAATTGGCTAGAAATACATTAAATTAATACAATTAAAATGATGGAAGAAATATATCATCAATGACTTTAGAAAATAGAATGGAATAAATATTATAAATTCATCAAGAGCAGTGCGATGACTTAAAACAAATAAGAAAGATGTACCCATTAAAGTCATGTATCCATTAAAATATATGTTCATATTTTAGAATGTATTACAAGAGGCCTCACAGGCTATCTTTCTTCTTAGCTAGTTCTATTACATCGAGAATGGGGGTCTTTGAATCCCCTAGTGGACTCCTAGATGTAAACCTAGTTGTAATAGCACTAAGATTCTCCTTTCCTACTGGCCAATGACATAGCTGTTGCCATCAATGCCTTGGCGTGAATGTTTGATCCAAAAGCATTGATAGCAGCTAGGCGGTGTACCAAAATGACCTTGTCGGGATTCCAAATAATTTTGCAGTACTCGATAGCACATGACAATGCCTTGCATTTCAGCAACTCCGTAGGCCCTCGAGGAGAAAACTTGTTGTGGATGACCATGAGGTGTTATGCGACTTGTGTAGTCTCGATGGTGACTCACGTGTCTTGGGGATGTTAAAGGAATGCCATTGGAGCCTCCACTCCAAGCTCCTTCCTTGTGAGAGCAATGCAAGCATGAGCCATCCACTTGTGTCATGCAAGCGGCTTCCGGATTGTTGCAGTGCGTTTCCACGAGAGAAAGAGGGATGGGGGAGAGGGGAGAAGAAAGGGGAGGAGGGAGGGAGAAGAGGAAGGGAAGATAAGAGTGAATGGGGGGTGAGGCACTACAAAGGAGACAAAAGAACACCCAAAGACACTCTTGAACAGAAGAGGGAACTTGTATTCCAAACTTGTGCATACAACAATGAAGACCAAAGTCAACCATTTGGTCTTTTATACATGTCACCTTTTGAAGGGAGGGCCAACCCTTTTTTTTTTAGCACTCTCTCTAACAATAACCACATTTTGTAGCAATTTGCAACCTAGACCTTTGACCGTTTTGGATATTTGGGGCTCAAACTCCCTGAGCTTGTACTGTACTCCTTCCATGGCTGCAACCGTTGAAGTAAATCATAAAGCCTAATCACCTCTAATCACTGGTTACCCTACATTCTATGATTGTACTCTATGGATGTTAACATGCCCTTCTTCCTATTGTTTCTGACTCACCCTTGGAGCAGCCGCATTGGAGGAGGTGTGGAGAGGATTGTTTGGAGAACTGCATAGCGGTCCAATAAGCGTGGAGTGGTCTGAGTCAGGTACAAGTGGAACTTCCAAAAATGGGTGGCATGCATGTCCTTGTATGTGTGGATGTGGTGGCCATGGAGATTGCAGACGTGCAGATAGAGGCAGAGGTCCTAAAGCTGCATGGGACCGATGTTGGGGTTGAAGAGAATCTGATTGGTCAGATTGTGGAATCGGTCATCAATGGGCCGACCATGGGTGGGGAGATTGTGGAGGAGTAGGAGGAGAAGGCGGTTGAAGAGGACCATTGCAATGACAACTGGATCAGGTATCGAGCCATACGTGTCATTGAAGGACTGGAGATGGAAGCAAAATCCCTCCTGCATCATCTCTTTCGGGAAGTTGTACTTGGGAAAATTGTACATGTTGGGGTCCTATTTTGCTAGAGCTCGCGGAATTCAACCCAAGTCCATTGTTGTTCCACCATTGGCATGTACAAGGGGTGAATCCGACGTGATCGACGTGGGCACTGCGGTAGTAATGCCAAAATTGCTCCTTTTTTAGGAAGGGGATGCGCCAGCGAGGTTGTAAACCAGTGTCGGCATTGGCCAGGGGAACTGGATGTGGTAAACTCCTCTTGTGCGCTTTGGATGAGCGTGTCGCCAGTTGTTGAAGGACCGGTTGATGAACTGCATGAGGGGGCGCACCTCCAGGATTTCGTAGAGGTGGAAGTGGGAGCCTTTGAGCTGCTCCTTCCAATGATGCATGAGAGCACTCTCCTATAGGTCTTGGAATGACTGTAGGTTAGGTCTCCACTGTACATTTTCGGGCAGGGAGGAGGGAGGAGTTTGAGAAACATCATCATCTTCCATTGGCATTGGTTCCTCCTCTGATGTCTCTATGGGTGTTGTATCGATAGGCGTCTGTACAAAATTGGTTGCCTTAAGCAGCGTGTTGAGGGCCTCTTCTGGGAGGTCAATCGGAGCAGTAGATGAGATGGATGGGAGGATGCATTGAACATTGAAAAAGACCAGATGATGGAGGAGCTAAAAAGGGAGAATCATGCAAAAACCAGAAAGGTGATGTAGGAACTGTGAGAGAGCTTCAAGGCCAGGAAGGATGGGGCATAGAGCAGCCAGGGTGGAGAAGACAACGAGGCAGCTCCCCAGGCCAGGAAGGATACAGAGAGCAACCACGGTAGAGCAAGCTCTAGCCACCACGGTCGAGCAATTTGCAGCAACCACGATGAGGGTTATTTTTTTGAAACACTGCTGGAAGTCCAAAGAGCAAGCTACAATACCCTACAAGAAGATCATGATAGATGTTTGCACAAGCTTGCCATGGCTTTCAATAGTTATGAAAAGCAGCAGTCCTTCATCCTGTGAGATTTCCAAACTAGAGTGGAAGCCTTGGAAAGTTTACAAAAGTTCAACAGATGCTGAGGAATTCAGATGAAGCTATTGCACAGAGTGAGCAAAAAGTGGAGGAGATGAAGGAGAACATCCACAGCCTTAGGATGAGGGAGAACGGAATCAAGAAGCAACTTCATCTGTACAGAGCAAGAGTGTGGTATTGACGGCCATAATAGTTAAATCGGATGCCTATCCTGCTATGCAGCAGGGTCTGAAATGCATGGTTTGCCATACCCCCATCATAGATGATTGATGTATCCGATGGCCTACATGCTACCACCTTGTGCACATTTTTTGCTTTGGAGTGTTTGTGCATACAAAATTGCTATGTAGAGAATGCCATTTGCCATTGCCCAGGTCATGGTAGATCAAATGTGCCTGCCTGCTCTACTACAGCTATCTACGACCAGAAAGTAGATGATGCAGCTCAATTTGCCATTTGACATTGCCGATCACATGTCTCGTGTCAAGTCGGGAGAAGAAGCCACTAAAGTTGAAGATGACTTACCAGATGCCACACTATTTCAAATAGATGCTGTTCCAAAGTGGTGGAGATATCATTGGGTACTTAATGGCAGGAAGACCACCCCCTGAAATGAAAGCAGTAGATGCCAGAAAATTGAAGGGGTTGGTTCCTCCCTTCAGGCTCCTTTTCCTTACAATTAGGTTCGGTCTTGGCCTTCTTCAATTTGAGCTCCTTGTCTTTAGGAAAGGAGCAAGAAGGGCCGAGCCTGCAACTAGGAAGCTCAAATCAAGGAAAGAGAAAGCGGCATGAAGGGAAGGGCCGAGCCAAAATATGAAGGGAAGGGCAAGGAGGGCCGAGCCTGCAATCAAGGAGCTCAACAAGGAGTCCTTGAGATGTAATCTGCATGATATAGACATATTACACTAAGTGACTCCCCTGAGAAAAGTTTAAAGCTTCTATTTACTAATATCCTAGCATACTTTTTGCTCAAGTAAAGTGCCCCTTGATCAGTAAATCTTCAAACTATAATGAAGCTCTTGCATATCTGCAACAGGAAGAGGTGGAGGAACACCTTAAAGCCTTCAACAGTTGCAAAGTGCTTATTGAGTTCCTAAAATATCAAGACATCCCCCTGTGTTTCCTGTTAAAGAAGAGACTCTCAAAAATGTCATCTACTATCAGTCTATCAAAGACATCCCCCTTGTGTTTTCTGTTAAAGAAGAGACTCTCTAAAATGTCATGTACTTTCTCAGTCTGTCAAAGACATGTCTTTTTGCTGTTACATATTTTTGTTCAAAAGATTTCTCCTATTGAGAAACCAATGGGATACAAAGGATGTATGGAACTTCATTGTATAAATGTCATATTACTACAATACATATCAATTTTTAGCCCCCCCCCCCCCCCCCCCCAAAAAAAAAAAAAAAAAAAGATTTTTCTATCTTTTTCACTCAAAGAGATCAAGAAGAAAAACTTTCAAAATATCATAACTTCCTCTCCAAGAATCCAAGCAAAATGTTCCTATTTCAAAATGGAGCACAAGGTGTGAAGTATACAATGAAAGCAAAAAGAGAAACGATATCTTGGAAGGAGGTCTTCATTCCTTGATAGAAGCATATGCTTAATAGGGAGTGTGAGCAACCGTATATGGGGGGGGAGAGAGAGAGAGAGAGAGTGAGAGAGAGACAGAGAGAGAGAGAGAGAGAGACTTGTGTCTAGCAAAGACAAGACATCTTTGCCTTCTCTTTCAGTGAGATAATGGAGTAAAAATGCTAGAAGTAGAATGCGTAAAATATACAATACAGAAAGTGCATGGAATGGAAAAGAAAGAGATACCTCAATATACGTGGGAGATACGTGGTTTGCCTAGGGTGGGCTACATTCATAAAGAAACAGGCAGTCTTATATTTTTCTTATCCAACAAGCAAGAAGATACAAAATACAAGCAAATAAATCCACTGCTCTCCTGCTATGT
The DNA here is from genome assembly GCF_047967505.1 of Dipteris shenzhenensis. Lineage (NCBI taxonomy): Eukaryota > Viridiplantae > Streptophyta > Polypodiopsida > Gleicheniales > Dipteridaceae > Dipteris > Dipteris shenzhenensis. The sequence goes on along the minus strand of NC_141605.1, from coordinate 40,787,794 downwards.
GAGCCACACCCTTGTCTTACATATTTGAGCACACAACTCATGAGCAACTCATGCACCAATTTTCATGTATTTTGTAACCCTCAGTATCTATCCTATGTCTATCAACCACTATCAAAATTGGTTAAGCCTAATTAACAATTTATTTTGAGAGAAGAGTAACAAAAAACATTTGAGTTATTAAAGAAAATATTTGTAGTAGCACCTATTCTTATTCCACCAGACTGGACTTGGGAATTTTATGTTTTCATGGACGGATCGGACATTACCATAGGGGCGGCATTAATGCAAACCTTGAAACCCAGGGGGGCCACAAAGAAACATGTAAGCTAGCACATGTGATCAACGAAAGGGGTTTTATATTTTTATGGAGTTACAGAAAGTATGCATACATAAGGGGTTTTTTAATTCAAAAAGAAAACATTCTCATACATAAGGGATACTTTAATCATCTCAAAATTTACAGAAGGGGTGTATATAGGTTATAAAAATTCGTAGGTAGGGGTTTTTTTTAATACCCCTCGATCGCACGTGCTATATGGGGTTTTACATAGTGCCCCCCCCCCTGGGCCTTGAAAAAACGCAACAATGCAAGAAGCAGAATGTGTAAAATACACAACACAAAAAGCACACGGAATGGAAGAGAAAGATGTATGTGGTTCACCCAATGTGGTCTACATCCATGGAGAATAGCCAATCCTATGTTTTTCTTATCCAATAAGTGAGAAGATACAAGATACAAGCAGTATATCCACTGCTCTCCTACTATGTGAGCCACACCCTTGTCTTACAATTTTGGCCACACAACTCATGAGAAACTTGTGGACCCCTGGCAAGGGGGGCCTAATGCATGTCGCCAACCCCCCTTGGAACCCCCCGACAATGCCCTAGTGGGGGAATTGCCCCCCCCCCCTACCCACCCTTCATGGAATGGGTATAAGCACACCGAGGTCCAAAGCACAGCCAAAAAACAATCTTTGAAAAAAGGACTGGGCTTCACATACAACAAATTTATCAATTATAATTGAACTAAAATACAAAAGTGAACTAACTAGAGCATCTACATCTATGTGCTAAGACCATAATGACATGTCTACTACAATTGTATATGTAGAAGAAAATAAATTTAGTATATAATAAACTTTTAGTATAAAATACTTTTTCATACTAAGTAATATTTTGCATGATATACATGTTGATTTGGCACCCCCAATTTCCTGATGTGGTAGGGTGCAAGATCATCAGATTTTACCCTTTTCATATAATAGGGTGAATTATTGGAATAGTTCTAACCCTCAAGTTGAAATTACATAAGCCTCATGACACACAAGTTTAATAACATCGAAGGTGACAAATACATGTGAATAAAAGAATGTAATTAAAAAAGAAGGAAGAGTGATTACAGAAGCTAGAATATTAAAGCACGCAACCAAGGACAAGCTCTAGGATAAGGAGAGAAACTTTATAAAAAGGGGCCTTCTAGCTTCTCTAAACCTCCAAATTACATAACACCAGAATAGGAGCATATTGAATTATACACATGAGAATGAGAGGATGAGAGAGTGCCAGATGTCTTCATCACATTCGAATTCAGCCTAGTAATGTAGAATAGAACAAGCGAGTACAAGTACTCGTCGTGAGCACTGCGCTTAGAGAGACAAGATGATTTGGGAGAGAGAGAGAGAGAGAGAGAGAGAGAGAGAGAGAGAGAGAGAGAGAGAAGTTGATTTGAGGAAAGAGGAAGAGAGATGTCACTCATAATAGAAAGTATAAAATTTGGCCTAAAATAAGTGGAGAGATACTTTTTAAGAAAAGTTTAATTAGGAGAGCACTAATAAAACAAGATGAATTTCATTCATGTGGCCTAGACGAGATGGGAGAGAGAAGAAGAAGAAGGGGAGAGAGAGAGAGAGAGGGGGGGATGAGAGAGGGGGGAGAGGATTTCAAGGGATATTAAAAATAGTTAATATAAAAATAAGAAAAAATGTGATTTTTCCCTTTCAAGGCCAAGCCCTACCATTGGGGGCAGGCCAATAGAATAGAAGATAGGTTTGAAACCTCAAGATAGAATAGAAAAGAATAGAACGAGCCCTTCTTCTTGGACGTTTAGACACACAGGCAATGTCAATACAACTGTGCTTAGTGCTTGTGGATGAGATACTGACTGCTCCGACTGTTTTCTTCGTTGTAATCCATTATTAATTGTATTCTACTTTGGCAGCTTGTTTTTCACTGCTCTCTGTCAAACAATTGAGAAGAATTATGCACCTTCTCCGTGTGGAGTGTAGAGTGTAGTACGACGTCAGAGCTGCTTAATGGGTTGACCAACATCTTTTAAGGCGCTGAGTAACAAGTCTCATGGAACACCTTCTAGAACTGGAATTCATAACATGACGTGAAGAGAAATCTTGTTTCCGGATTGCAAAGGCCTGCAAATCTGTTTAGTGGGCCGTCTTCGATCTCCGGAAGACCTACACACCTTGAAATTTCGTTCGACGAACGATTGCCTAGTCTTGTGTTTTGACAGGTGCTACGGTAATCTCATCCAATACCGGGTTTGAAATCCCCAATCCATGAACACTATAAATTGCCAACAAGTTTGCGAGGTCTTCTGCCAGATTGAAGGTGGCAAGAGATCAATTCTAGAGGAGTGTAGAGACCCTGTCCATACAGGATGTGGAATTTAGGCCTTGGTCTAATGATCGTCAGTGGCTGCATAGTATTTACCATTTCCATTGCCTGGCTTCCAGGAGTAGACAGTATCCGGCTAAGCACAAGCCTCCAAAACATTAATGAAGTCCAGGTAGCAAATCGGGACAGCCATTTCATAGATTCGACAAAGAGGTCTGACCCGAGGAATCAATCCATCGTTCCTGAGAGAAAGGCCCTCAGAACCAATATTGTTCCTGGAAAGGTGATCACCGTGTCAAAAAGCGGCAACCCTGATTTCAACACAATTCAGGACGCCGTAGACGCGGTTCCGATTGGGAACGAGGATCAAATTGTTATCCAAATTGCCGATGGGATATACGAGTAAGCGAATACGGTAGCTTTGTCTTTGTAAATTGTATGGCGTGTAGAGTTCAAGATTTTGCTGTCCAGAGTTTAGCTGTAGGAGTCCCTTACAAAATCCTGCCTGCATGTGAATCTTATTTCAGAGAGAAAGTGCACGTCCCAAAAGATAAACCTTATATAACATTTCTTGGTGCGGGTAAAGATGTCACTACTATAACTTGGGATGGCACAGCCACCAGCAGTGGAAGCACGCAAGATAGCGCGAGTACTGCTATTGAGTCCGACTACTTCATAGCACGAGATTTATCATTTGAGGTGAGTCAAAAACGAAATAACTAAAGCGGAACGATCGCAATTGCAATATATCCCCTTCCACTCTCTAGTTGTGTTTAGGATCTTGCAATCATTTAACAATGACTTAAAAAATTTTGATTTCTCCTCGACTCCAGAATTCAGCGCCCCCACCCGAACCAGGCGCAAATGGAGGGCAAGCTGTTGCTTTGAGGATTTCGGGTGACAAGGCCGCGTTTTACAACTGCAATTTCTACGGAGCGCAGGATACTCTGTACGATGACGAAGGAAAGCACTACTTCGAGAGCTGTTTCATTCAAGGATCCACAGACTTTATCTGCGGCAATGGGCAATCTTTATATGAGGTTCGTTGATTTGGACTGGCGTCATTTTGCTGGTTTGCGACCGAAAGCATGATCCAAAAGTTTGAAATGGCAGCTAGATATATGCTTGCGTAACTTTCTGTATATTTATCATGTAGAGCTGCGAGCTCCATTCAACCACAAAGTCGACGGGGTCGCTAACAGCCCAAAAGAGGGAAGCTTCGGGAGAGAGCACAGGCTTTTCTTTTGTGAACTGCAGGGTGACGGGATCGGGAATGGTCTATTTGGGAAGGGCATGGGGTGCATACTCGAGGGTGGTGTTCTCGTTCACAGCCATGGATGACATTATAAATCCGGTGGGCTGGTACGATTGGGGCGAGGCGAGCAGGCAACAGTAAGCAAAGAGCTGCACCTCACACGAACTCATCTTTGGACGAATAATATCCTTATTTTCAGTTCGATGTCACAACGGCCGCCATCTTCATGGCTAGTTGCATATTTCGATCGGATCCGACATGTACTCTAGTGCTTTGCTTTCGATAAGCATGCGTAATCTGAGAGACAATGCCGAGTTTGTTTCTTCATATGTAATGTAAAATCTACACAGAGGAGAGCAACAACTTGCAGCTTGATTATTTTGATGTTCATAGAAAGCTGGAAGTACCATTGACCGGATACAAATTCAGCTGCAGAGAGAGAGAGAGAGAGAGAGAGAGAGAGATCATGGAGGTTGCTTCATTCTGTAAAATAGTTGGCTGCTCAGATTCTTGGAAGTGTGGGCAGTTTGAACGATTTGTTTGTGGCAGGACGGTGTTCTACGGCGAGTACAAGAACTCAGGACCCGGAGCGACGAGGGAACGTAGAGCTGCATGGTCTCGTGAGCTGACGGAGGAAGAGGCTGAATTCTTCCAATCGTTGGAGTTTATCGAAGGCGAATCGTGGCTGCAATCGTAGAATGAAACTATAAAATTCATCCTTCACTCCGGCACCTTTCATCAATTCGACCACTTCATGACAGCTTCCACTACCTTCTCATGTAACCATGAACTCTCTTTTGGTGGATTCCTCCTCCTCCATCTCCTCCAGGAGTGAGCGCCCTTACTTGTGGCGTGACGTTAAAATTTTTTTTCTCCTCAGTGTGTCTCTCTCTCATGTTTCCACAAGCTACAAGAAATTATTCTCCTCGATCTCTCTCTCTCTCTCTCTCTCATGTTTCCACAATCCACAAGTAATGTGTCCTCCGTCCCTTCGGTAATTTGCACAACTGCACTCTTGTATTGGAGAAGTAATCAGGTTGCGAGAAATCCAACGTGTTCTCATTAATTACAACTGTTTGGACTGCAGCTGCGTATATCACAATCATGTTGGGCTCTCTCTCTCTCTCTCTCTCTCACTCTCTCTCGCTCTCTGTGCGCGCGCACGTTTGTGCTTACGGTCCGATTCCAACAATTACTAACTATAAGAGTCCCATTGAGAGATCATGATAATTTTTAAATATTATTGGAGATCTACTACTATTATCCTCGATAGGACAAACCCAAGGGGTTTGTGAGGTGGATGCTAAATTCTTCTCCTGAGTGTGTCTCTCTCTCATCTTTCCACAATTCACAATCAGAGGTTTCTCGTAAGTGCTAAGAGATTGATCACATCTTCGTCAAAGAGTGACCGTCAACTAATTCAAATTTTGAAGAATGGTGTGCCTCTTCTTAAAGTTTGTACATTCTATGTAGTGACGTTCTATGTTTGCAAGCGATCTCTCTCATCTTGGACACATGGAGCACTTTTGGCTAAGTTTAGGTAGGGAAAGCAATCGGATGCCTAACGGAAGGCAGGGTTTTTTTAAAAATATTTTTTATTTGAAAACATCACTTTTTTATTTTTTTTTCAATCCAAATACCCCAAAGACATAAAATTACCATCTTTCGTTCATAGATTACCATTCCATCGATGCTTTCGATGAGCTTCTAGCCTCCATTTCTTTTTGTTCTTTCAATCGATCAAGGTCGGGTGTGTGGCTTAGAGTTGCTGGCCTTGATGACCTCACCCTGATATATATGTATGCTTAAGCTTTTATGTTTTATGTTTCTCAAGCAAGGCTGGGTGTGTGGCTTGCAATTGCTAGCCTTGATCACCTCCCCTTGACTGATAAGTTTTTAGCTATTTTTTCCCTGTTTGTCAGGCTGGACTTGGTGTGTGGCTTGCAATTGCCAACCTTAATCACCTCGCCCTAACTGACTAGTGTAGAGAGTAACATAGTATCAGTTATTTCAATCTAAGAAAGGAGAGAGAGGGATGTTGAGAGAGAAGAAGAAGAGACGATAGACACACCAAATAGACTCCCAAAGACTGATTCATATTGATCACTAATTACACATATATAGGTGAGACCTAGTTCAAGTTAGGGCAAGCTATATATAGCTCTAACACCCCCACTCAAACAAAGATCTCTAGCTACAGATGAAAAAACCCTTGGGGAGCACAAGGGAAAAACCCGAGCTCCTATATACAAGTATACAAGTTGATCATTTGTGCAATTATTTACAAGTATGTAATGCAGATGTGCATTTATATACAAAAGGTCACCCATAGGTGTGTTAATCTTGGAAGAGAGAAGCTACAAGAACTCCAAGTTCTGATTGTAGCACTGTGAAGCGTGCCTCACTAAGTCCTTTAGTGAGAATATCTAGAATCATCTGAGAAGTGGGACAATGTTTAATCATTATCATCCCTTTCTTCCCTTCATGTCTGACATAATGGTAATGAACAACAATATGTTTGGATTTGTTATGCTAAACATAGTCTTTAGCCAAACTTATGGCACTTTGATTATCACATCTGAGAGGAGTACTGGATGATGGAGGATGACCAATATCTGCAAGCAATTGTCGCAGCCAAACCAATTCTCAAGCTGCTAGAGAAGCTGCTACATACTCAGATTCTCTGGTAGAAACAACAACACAACGTTGCTTCTTACTTGCCCAAGAGACCAAGCAACCATTAAAAAGAAACCATTACTGCTTGTAGACCGTATAGAGAAGTGAGAGCTTGCCCAATCTGCATCTGTATATCCCAAAAGATCAAGAGACATCACAGAAGATGATTCTGTATGACATCGATAAACTAATCCAAAATCAAAAGTGCCTTTCAAATACTTTAGAACACATTTTGCTATAGACCAATGTTGCATTGAGGGAGCAGCTAGATATTGACCTAGAAAATTGGCAGTAAGAAGAATATCTGGTCCAGTGTTCAAACCGACAAACTGTAGGCAACTAACAAGATTGGCATAGGGTTGATGTAGAACCTTAACATCATGAGTCAATCGAGTATTTTTGACAGAGCTCAAAAGACAAGGAGTGGTCACAGAGTGAGCATTCGTCAAGCCAAACTTTTGAATTGCATCTTGAATTAATTTTGTTTATCGAAGTAGCAGAATTCCCTTGTGACGAAATCGCTGAACTTGAATACTAAGACATGAATGAATGTCACCAAGATCAACCATATCAAATGCTGAAGATAAGATTTTCTTGACATGTTGCAAGAAATCAAGATTGTTGGAAACAAGTATGGTGTCATCCACATAAAGAGCAATAATGACAAAAAGAGCACCATCACATTTGGCATATAAGTTGGTGTCAGAGAAACAAGAGTTGAAACCTTGAGATGTTAGAAACTGATCACTTTTCATATACCAAGAATGGGAAGCTTGTTTTAGACCATAAAGAGCACGATGAAGGCAACAAACAGGATGGTCCTGATCGGGAAGTATGAACCCTTTTGGTTGCTCCATATAACTCTCCTCTTTATGATCTCCATTAAGAAAAGCAGTTTTCACATCCATTTGATGAATCTCCAAATCAAATTGAGTAGCAAAAGCCAAGAATACCCGAATACTTGTGCTACGAATAACGGGTGAAAAAGTATCATGATAATCAACTCCTACAATTTGTGAGTATCCTTTTGCAACTAGACGAGCTTTAAACTTGTCAAAAGAACCATCAGATTTGGTTTTGGTTTTATAAACCCACTTACATTTGATAGGAGTGCGACCAGGAGGTAGTTCAGTAAGAACCCATGTACCTTTGGAGATCAAAGAATCATATTCAGCTTCCATTCCCTCTTGCCATTAACTCTTTTGTGCAGAAGAGATAGCTTCCGTATAAGTAGTAGGGTCTTCATGAGCAACCATTGCATGATCAATGATTTCAAAGTCATCAACACAATCATGAGTAGAACCATGTTCAAAATCAATAGGCAGATCAACATAAATATCAACACTATCATCAGAGGCCTGTGTATGTGCAAGATACAAATCAAGATTGTCAACACATTGCTCTACAGATGGAGAAGCAGTGATGCCATCAGATGAACGAGTAGTAATGACATCAGAAGTGGAATCATTATCAAATAGAAAAGGAAAGGCAAAAAGTAAGGACTCAGTGTCCTTTGCATTCTCAATACACCATGTCCCTCCCATTAACTGCTCATTGAAGATGGCATCACGATTGATTATCACCTTCTTAGAAGAGGGATCATAGAATTTATAACATTTAGAATTCGAAGAATATCCAATGAATATGACCTTTTGCCAGGAAGATCTAGCCTTTCAATGTCTCTTTTGGTACATGAATATAAGCAATGCAACCAAAAGTTTGAAAATGTGATATAGAAGGAGTCTCCCCTATCCAAGCTGTGATTGGTATCTAACCAAAAGGTGCAGTTGTAGGAGAGTTGTAGGAAGATGATTTTGCACAAAGATGGCTGTCAAAAGTGCTTCTGCCCAAAAGCTTCGAGATAATCTAGAATGGAGCATACATCTCATAGCATCAAGAGAATTGTGATTCTTATGCTCTACATGAGCATTTTGTTGAGGAGAGTATGGAACAGTATATTCATGATGAATGCCACACTCAATGCAATAATCATTAAAAAGATTAGAAATATATTCTCCACCATTGTCATTACAAAGAGTCTTGATCCAAAAACCAGTATGAAGTTCCGCAATAGTTTTATATTGCTTGAATACTGATAAGGCCTCCGATTTATGTCGCAAGAGAAATGCAGTTGTATATCTTGACCAATCATCAATGAAAGTGATGAAATACCTATAGAAAAACTTGGATGGAGGAAAAGGTCCACATATATCAATGTGAACAATATCCAATAAAGCATATGAATGAGTTGAAGTAGATGCATGAAAGGGTTTTCGATGATGCTTGCCAAGAGTGCAATATTCACAGAGGCCCATGTGAGGACGAGCTAGGAGATTCATACCATCCACAAGATCATGATGATTTATATCAAGTAGTTTCGCAAAATCCAAATGAACAAAATGATGATGCCATAGCTTGCAGTTTAGATGACCAGGGGTTGTAACCACATTAGCAATATCATCATTTAAGGAAAGTTGAAAGAGGTTACCATTCTGAGGAGCAACTGCTATGGTATGTCCATCTTTTTCAATCCAAAACTGTGTGGTCAAAGCCAATAAAGAGACCAAGATCAACAAGTCGTGCAATAGAAAGATGATTTCTCTAAAGATCTGGAACATGGAGAATGTCTCGCAAGACTCTTGTTGAAGAAAAAGTGCCAAGATATAAATCACCAACACCCATTACTTGACAAGTAGTGTCATCAGCAAGATAAACCAATTTCTTGTGAGGAAGAGCATGATAATTATGTAACAACTAAGATTGATATGTCATATTACTAATAGCACTAGAATCAACAATAAAAGTGGAACCATCTCGAACATGAAGTATCCTTTCTAGAGAGACATCAAAATAGATATGATTTGCCTCTTGATGTGTATGGGCATCTTGTTGTTGAGCAGCATATGCTTGAGTATGTTCGCAATCATAACGCCTCTTGTAACACCGAAAGGATGGATGATTTCCACCACAATATTCACAAGGAGAATTATTGGACACTATGAGGTTGCTTAGTGGTAACACCATGTTCCTCATCATATTGCCGAGCCCAAAAATTAGAGATAACATGACCATGCTTATCACAATAAGAACGATGTTTCTCAGGATATTTGAGACAAGAAGAATTACCACCTCTATATGGATGACCACCATGTTCATATTTGGAGAAAGGATGCTTGCGAGCAACACAAGCTGTCTCTAAATTTGCATCATCCATTGTTATCATGACAGATTCATGAGGGTCTTTACGACGCTCGCGCAGTTGAGCATACTCAATCAAAGAAATACATGTTTGATTAAAATCACTCTCGTTTTTGTCGAAAAGGATGGTAACAATATTATCATATAATGGATCCTGGATTGTGTAGAGAAGATAGGTCACCAATTGATTTCGTGAAACAGGTGCACTAGCAGCAACAAGTTGATTGATGATATTCTTGAATGAGTCAATTTGAGTTGTCATAGGAGCTCCAACTTTGTACGGAGTGCTCAAAAGATTACAAAGATAAAGAGTGACAGATTTCTTCCCATATTGCATGAGAAGGAAGGGCAAATACATCTAGCATAAGAGAATCATGTAGAGCATATAAAATATACCGACAAGCTGCTTTATCATGAGAATGCCAATCAGCAGAGTTAGATCTCCATTGCTCAAAGAGAGGGCCTTGAGTCACCAAAGCATGATTCGTAGTTGCATGAATAGGTTGGGATGGATAAATGAGATCACCAAGAATAATATCTGAAAGAGTATCACCTTCGAGTATCAATAACATCTTCACTTTCCAACCAGGAAAACCTTGTCCTTGAAACAAAGGAACAGATCATTGGCCAGAAGGAAAGCCGTTGACAATTATAGACATTGCCATCATACTTCGAGAGAATACATTTGCCAGAGCTCACGTCAACGATCAAGAATACAATGATTGCTCTGAAAATATAGAACTCAAGATACACCAAAAAAGGATAGAACATGAGACGGGAGTATATTAGAAATAGCATACATGCCAAGAAAGCGCTTTGAGCTTGTTGATCACGAAACCATAATATTTTTGGAGAAAAGCAGAACTTGTCGATCACGAAACAGAGATATTTTTGGCAAAAAGCACTACAATCGTGCCGATCATGAAACCAATATGTTTATCATAAAGCCACAAGATTCTTGGCAAAAAGCAATACGAGCGTGCCGATCACGAAACCAAGAAAAAAGTAGTCGACATGAAAATTGACATAACTTTTTGCTCCAAAGTCCGATTAGGGCATTTAAGTGCTTAGAATGAAGAGCACGATGAGAGCTACGCTCTGCAAATGATCTACGATCCATTTGCCACTGATAACTTTCTCAAATTTGCACCAAAGACCTCCAAAATACCACATCAAGTTAGACATGTCAAAATCAACAAGAGAAAATAAGCGATGAGATATTGAAAGCGCTATGTAATCAAATCAACAACTAATACTTCTTGTCTTTCTTCATTATAGTGAGCATACAATAGCAAGACGTTTGTGGCTTTGATACCATGTTGAGAGAGAAGAAGAAGAGATGATAGGTCTCTACACACCAAATAAACTCCCAAACATGGATTCATATTGATCACTAGTTACACATATAGAGCACATATATAGGTGAGACCTACTTCAAGTTAGGGCAAGCTGGCCTTGATCACCTCACTTTGATCTAGTACATAAATAAACATATCCAAATATTTTTATATATAGGATATTGACTAGAGCTAGTTGTTTTCCAAGTGTGTGGCTCGTAGTTGTTCACAACTGCCAAACTTGATCACCTTGATTTCAACCTTTCCTAGCCGAATGTGTGATTAGCAAAGCTGATTTGGATCATCTTGGCTTTGTGATGTTGTTATATGTTGATAGTTCTAGACACACAAACGTGTAGTAGTAGAGTGAGCTATTGCCAAATGTAGTGTATAGATCATCCATTTTATGTGGTGACGTGATTTTGAGTCTTAGATTTAGTTGCATCGAATATAGTTGGCATGAATTTGTATATTATTCGTCATCGTGATATGTGTATTGTAATTGTTTGTAGTTGATTAAATTTTGTTTTGAATGATTGTAATGGATTGTGATTTGTATTTTTTCTAGATCAATCATAGAACTGTTTAGTTGTTCATCATGGCACCCAACCCAACATCTTGCCCGAATTGAGGAGAGAGATACAAAGGCTCGTTGGCCATGTCACAATTTCCTCTATCATCAAATTGAGGAATGAAAAAATTCATGACTAGTTGACTTTGGCTATAAATGCCCATGAATTTGGAGACAAATACATAATGCTATGTTTGAGAGGTTTCATGCACCTCATAGAGCAGTGCCCATGCATGAAGTGATAGAGAATTTTCAAAGTAGGAAGTTTGGTGATGTGTTGTGCTAGCTAGAATTGTTGAGAGCCCACCAAGATTTTGAGATGTCATCGATGCAAAGGCAAAGGTTTCTCTTTGGGCAACTGAGTGATTAAAAATGCAAGCTTCCATTGCCTAGAAAAACATGAGAGAGAAAGGACTAGTTAGCACACCCTCATCTAGTGCACTACAACACCTTACGTCCTCCACGAGCGAGGAAAAAGAAGAGATTAATCTAGTAGTTGCACAAGGTAGGACCGAAATGCAAATGTGCACTCCCTATGTTTTCGAGTGCACATACAATGTAAACTTTCCACGTCGTGCATTAACGGTCCATGAGTAATTGGGATTGAGAGTGGAAGGAAGGGTACACTGAGTATCAATCGTTGGTGTTAAAGGTTTGAAACCAAGGGCTTCATATGTAGGAAAAAGAAGTAAAGACTATGCCATGTTGAAGACAGAGCTAGCCATGTCAGTTATGCATCTTGGAAATAACTGTGCATGTGACATAGTGGGATCATGTGACATAAAGTTCTCTTTTGCAATGGGCTTGCATTTGTTTTGAAAAATGTGAGACATGTGCCTCAACTGACCAAGAATCTCATTTCAATGGGTCAACTAGATAATGTTGGTCTTCAGACCACCTTTGGCTTTCAGAGTTGGAAAAATCAAAAGGGCTCTATGGTTTTGGCAAGGGGTGCCAAGTGTGTGACATTGTATACCTTACATGTATCAGGGGTGTCTAATCATGTTGTTGCAATAACCGAGTAGCCAAGTACTTCTTTGTGGCGTTTCCAGTTGGGGCACATGAGCCAGCAGAATGGAATGAAACTCTTATGTAGTTTGGGTTATGTACCACGTTTGAGTTTTGAGCACTGTCTCTATGGGAAGAAGACTAAATTAGCAAAAAAAAGAAGCGGAAAGAAAGAGCTTGAAAGGCCTGATTTGGTGCATTCAAACGTATGTGGTCCCATGCCTACACAGTCATTAGATCAGTCATTAGATGGGGCTACATACTATGTGACATTCATTGATGATGCAACTAGGAAAGTGTGGGCTTATGCTATAGCTCGGAAGAGCGATGTGTTCTAGGTATCTTAGAGATGGTTGGCTTTGGTTGAAAATCATTCAGGTAGAACGCTTAAATGCCTATGGACTGATAATGGTGGAGAGTATATCTCTCATAACTTTTAGCCTTTCTGTGATACACGTGGGATCAAGAGGGAGCTCATGTCTCCTCATACTCCAGAGCAGAATTTAGTTGCAAAAAAGATGAATCACACTATTCAAGAAAGGTTGCAATGTATGGTTTCCAATGCAAGTCTTTCTGGTGGCTTTTAGGCTGAGGCAATGAAGATTGCAGTGCAGGTGATCAAAATAACCACATAGTAAGAGTTTGGATGGTGGTATTAATGAAGAGGTTTGGAGTGGAAAGCAGCCCTCTTACTCTCATTTGCATATATTTGGGTGTGAGGCATATGCACATGTGCCAAAAGAGCTTTGGAAGAAGCTAGATCCTAAGTCTAGGAAATGCAATTTTCTGGGTTATGGTGAAAGTGGAGAGAGGGGCTATAGTCTCTGGGATCCAAAAGCAAAGAAGATCATATGCAGCCATGATGTGGTCTTTGATGAGAAGAAGATGCATAAGACACCCATGAGGGATGTGGAAATGAGAAGAATTACTTTCTAGGTTGTGAATCCACCTGCATATGTTGATAGACAGCAAGTTGTTAATGCACCAAATGTTGAGATATGGTGCCATGAGCACATATTAGAGGCTAAGGTATGGTATATGAATGTATCAAAGTAGCCACCCTAGGATGTGGACTACATGCTGTGGAGATGTAGATCAAGGATATCCACAAGGAGATCCCACATGTGGTGGCTATCCCAAAGTCTCTCTCTATATAAGAAGCCTATCTTTGTATTGTTCAAGTACACATTGCAATAGATTTCTACCCTATGTCTCTCTTGTAGTGCTTTGATCCTCCTTGATCCCTCGCTTTGACATGGTATCAGAGCATAGGTCTAGTCTCCTAGATTAGTTGTAGGCATGCCTTAGGAGATCATGTTTTCTCCAGGATTAGTTTTAGTTTTTGATTGAGAGTTCTCTTCTACCTGGAGAAATTTCTATCATGCATTTCCATTCATTAGAAATTTTCGTTAGTCTCATTTCCATCTACTCTTCTTTATTCTGTGTCAGAAAGAGAGAATAGAATTGCAAGAGAGTAGTGCTTCTCTTAGCTACTAGGAGAAAGGAAGAACATTGTGAATTTCGGAAGACATTAGTGACTACCTTAAGCACTAGAGACACTTAGCTAAAGTCCTAACAACTTCCTAGCCTCACCTACAAGCTTTAGGAACCAAGTGGCCAATTGCAAACGATGAGCTAGCAACTCACCAACACGATCTTTGCAGCTCTTTGGACGGCCTCTTCAGCCTTCATCTTCTCCTACTTCAACGCTCATAGCATCTCTCGTACCTCTCTCTCGCTACTGCTATAATTTGCTTGCAACCATGCTCCCAAGCTGAGAGCCTTGCCTCGCCTTGGCCTTTAATCATTGCAGTGTCTCATTTGGAGCCCCCTCCATGCGCACATGGTCTCCTATAGTAGCCTGCATAGCATCTACTATAAAGCATGGTAGCCGACTCTCCAACGTTGCATAGTCCTTTGCACCAACGAGCTCCCTGTGACTCCTACATCAACTTCAATAGCATGTAGCAACAAACAGTCACACGCACACAGCAGTGAGCATACATCTCCAAAGGCGACCTTCAACGTCGCTCCTCCATTGCTCCATCGATGGACTACCACGAGGCTTCTCCAACTACAGTAGTCGTTATTCTCGACACCTCTATAAAGCCCCAGAGCGAGCTCTCCATGCGTAGCACCATCAAGAACAGGTCTATTAGCATCTCCTCCGCATCGCTGTCATCATTGCAGAGCTTCAAAGATTTCCTTTCTTTCTGCTCTAAGGTGTAACCTTAGGACACATGGCAACCGATCCCAAAGGCACCTGGCAAGATAAGGTTGGGTTACATGAAGAGTTGACCATAGGTTGGTCGACCTGGTCAAGTTTGCCACATGGTAGATAAGACCTAAGTTTAGTAAGGTCAAACATAGTTATGGGGTTAGTTAAAAGCGCCACATCACCAAAAGTGCCACCTAAGCACACTCCTTCTTGCTAAGCACAGTGTGAGTGCATCATGTGAATCCCTCTGCCACATCATCAAAGGCCTCTTCTTTACAAGAAACTTCGACAAGCCATAACTTCAATCCAAGAAGAATTTGCACACGCTCCAAAAAGGAAAAGTGATCGTCTTTTTGAGCTCTACATGCTTGTCAAGTCAGAATGATTGTTAACAATTAGACACTTCTAGATTTGAAAGTATCTTCAACTGGTAAGACCTTTGCAATGGTAATACGCACCCCAACTGTTGAGAAGTTCACTTGGGAAGGATTTCACACCTGGTCTACACAAATGAGGTATCTCGTGATGCATCAAAAGCTTTGGAAGATTGTAAAAGAAGACATACCTACTACACAAAATGATTCCTGGAAGGAAAAAGACAAAGCATCACTATCACTCATTGGTTTGCACTTGGGTCCAAACATAATTCATCATATAGACTCCAAGGATCATGCCAAAGATGCATGGGATGAGTTGAACACAATGTTTGGTGCAAAAGCCAAAAACCAAGAGATTCATGTTAAGATTGAATTATATGGTTTGCACATGAGCTTCAATGAATCCATGGCACAATTTTTCAACAAAATCAAAAGCATTATGACCCAACTAGAAGGCATAAATGCAAAATTAGGGAAAAAAGATGCACTTGTAATTCTCCATAAAAGTATGCCTACAAAGTACAGAGTACTGACAACCACTTTGAAGAATCTCCCAGATCCAAAGTTTGAGGAATGTGTATCCTCTCTTCTTGAAAAAGAAAAAGAGTTGAAGGCATCGACATCAACAAGCAAAAGCAATAATGAAGAACAAGCATTGTTCAATAAAACATCAATGCAGTGTTACCATTGCAGAAGGATGGGTCATTATCAAAGTGACTACAGACTGAAGAACAAACCAAAGTGTCACCATTGCAAGAAGCTAGGACACAAGGAAGAAGATTGCAGATTGAAGAACTAGTAGGTCAACTACATGGATTCATCATCAAGCCCTGAGAAGAATGACAAGAATAACATGTATTGAGAAGCAAAAACCTTGCCACCTTTAGCCCACATGTTTGTAAATCAAGCCTGACCACCTGAGAGTAGCCATGTAAACACCCAGGGGAGGATTAACTCACATCTAACCACCTTGCAATAGCCAAAGGATCATGGCACCAAGGGGAGGTGTTGAGATATTGTGCCATGAGCACATATTAGAGGCTAAGGTATGGTATAGGAATGTATTAAAGTAGCCACCCTAAGATATGGATCCACTACATGATGTGGAGATGTGGATCAAGAATATCCACAAGGAGAAATGTGGATGAGGGGATCCCACATGTGTTCACTATTCTAAAGGCTCTCTCTATATAAAAAGCCTATCTTTGTATTGTTAAAGTACACTTTGCAATAGATTGAGTGTTTGCTACCCTTTGATCCTCTGCGATCCCTCACTTTGACACCAAATGTGTAGGAAATGGTGTCCCCAGGTACTCCCATAGGTACACAATCAAGGGCAGATGATGGATCATCTATTGGTGGAAATAATGAGCCCAATGAGGCTGATATGCAGGCTGGATAGCAAGCTGAAATACCCTTGAGAAGATCAACTAGAGTATCTAAACTGCCTGAGAGATTTGTTCCAGTGGCAGACTATGTGATGCTTACTTATTGCGGGAAGCCTTCTTGCTACAGAGAGGCTATGAGGCGCGAGGATCAGTGCAAGTGGGAGTATGCTATGCAATCATAGATGAATTCACTCATGAAAAATAAGACTTGGGACTTGGTCACTTTACCACAAGGAAAGAAAGCATTGCCATGTAAATGGGTTTACAAGATGAAGGTCATAGGTGATGATGTGCCTAAGTACAAGGCTCGTTTGCTTGCTAAAGGGTTCAAGCAAGAGAAGGGTGTGGACTTTGATGAGATCTTCTCTTTGGTTGTGAAGATGACCACACTTAGATGCATACTTGGACTTGTGGCAACAGATGATATGGAGCTTATGTAGATGGATATCAAGACATCTTTCTTGCATGGGGATCTGCATGAGGAAATTTACATGGTATAGCCGGATGGCTTTGAAAAAAAGGGCAAAGACCATTTGGTTTGCAAGCTGAAAAAGATTCTCTATGGCCTTAAGAAAGTGCCTAGAGAATGGTATCAGAAATTTGATGCTTTCATTCGGTCCGAGGGTTTCAGATGAAGTGAGATTGATCACTGCCTCTACACTAAAAGGGCTAAGGATAATAGCCTGATACTCCTGGCACTTTATGTGGATGATATGATATTTGGTTAGCAAGAACACTTATGAGATGGATGCATTGAAGGCCAAGCTTCATGAGGCCTTTGACATGAAGGATTTGGGACCTGCAGGTCATATTCTTGGTGTGTGCATCACACGTGATCAGAGTAGGAAACTCCTTTGGCTTTCACTGAAGGATTATGTTACAAAAGTATTGCAGCATTTCAATACGGAGGGGGGAAGGATGTAAGTACTCCATTTCCTCCATATGTGAAACTGAGTCAGGCAGATAGTCCTAAATCGGATGAGGAGAGGGATGACGGGACCAAAGGCTATAAGTACTCCATTGCCTCCATATGTGAAACTGAGTTAGGCAAATAGTCCCAAATCAGATGTGGCCCAGGGCCATGATAGCCAAGGTTCCTTATGCATCAGCGGTTGGGAGTCTTATGTATGCTATGATAGTTACTAGACCGGACATTGCATTTGCAGTGGGAGTTGTTAGCTGGGATATGGCTAATCCAGGCATAGGGAGGCAGTTAAGTGCATCATGAGGTACATAAAGGGTACAAAGGAGATGTGCATCTACTTTGGCAAAGGAGAGATACATGTACTTGGGTACACAGATTCAGACTATGCAAAGCATGTGGATAGCAAGAGATCTACTTCTGGTTATGTGTTCACCTTTGTAGGTGGTGCAGTGTCGTGGATGGCCCACGCACAAAAGTGTGTTTCTTTGTCTACCACAAAGGTCGAGTATATTGCAACCACTGAGGGTTGCAAGGAGGCTATATGGCTTGATTGACTAGTGGGATATTTGGGGATCATACAGGTGTACTGACATTCCATAGTGATTCCATGAGTGCTATTCAGCTACTAGCACGGAATCCAGTCTTTCATGCAAAGACCAAACACATTGAGGTCAGGTACCATTTCATCAAATACTTGGGGGGTGCACTACTAAAAAGCCCTATGTATCAAGTGCATTCAAGGGGTAATTGAAGATCACCTCAGCTAAAATTTTCCCACTAATAAAACCACCTCTCTTTACTTATGAGCAAATGGATCTTTTTCTAAAGTTGAGTTGGAAAACCCCTCTTGTTATTGTAATCCTATTAAATTCAAACAAACAATTGAATTAAAATAACCCTCGTTTTTAATGCACATGGTACACCAAAATTTTGAGAGCCTTTTTGCAAAAAAAAAAAAAAATTGAGAGATGAAACCCCCGAAGTACGGCACAACTTGGGTACTTAAAGAAAATTGTGTTCCCTCTCCTAGTGGGACATTGTAAAGCAATGTAAGAATCCCTCTTTAAAATTACTTTCCTTGATATGGTCATCATGCCATGCCTTTCTCCTCTACGGAATTACACTTTGCAACTAATAGGATATCCTTAGCTACAATTCTCCGATTTTGGACAATTTGTCTAGTCTCTTTTGCAAGGCTTTCACTTGTCCATTTATATATTGTATTGCCACTGTTAATCTAGCATATGAAATTTCATTAGTACCACATCCTCAAAGTAGCAAAATAAAAATTAGAATGGAGTGAAGTTATAGTGATCAACAACATGCATTTGGCACAAAGTGTTATTTAGAGTTTGGTATTCGTTTAGAATTTCGTGAAGAATGGTTATGAACACTGTATAGGTGGCCTCCATCTCACTTTCACTCTATAGTAGTAGGTCATCGATTTATTATGTTGAATGAGGAATTGATTTGTCATGATTTTAATCATCAACTTGATGAAGTGAACCCCTTGTTCTGACATAATTTCAATTGGGCATCCAAATGTGTGTTTGATGTTCTCATATTGAAACCTTATGTGACCCGATGTTGTGCTATCTCACAAGGGTTCTAGTTTGGCTCATTTGGTAATGTAACCTATTTCCACCATAATGTATTTGCTACCTCCTATGGACCAGTAAAGCCTAGCCCCCATTTTTGGAAGGGCTCCCGTGGAGAGGTGGGTTGTAGTGGCATTTGAACTTAGTCATTAGATGGCAGCGGTGGCGCGTGCAGCATGCCCTCCTCTTCATCAGGATGAGGCTGGCCCATCTCATGCAGGTGATGAGGCTGGCCCATCTGAGCTGGCTTTGCCTGAGGGCACACAGTGGATGGTTGGGCAGCGGGTCATACAGGAGCCACGTCAGCGTTCCACTAGAGGATCATATGTAGAGTTATCAGATTCGGATTCAGATTGATTGTTTAGGCTTCACACGTTTCTTGTATAGGGATGCACTTTTACAGCATGATGATGATGATGTACAGATTCATTTTGGTACTTTCATGATATTGTTCCCACTTTTATGATGTATGAGCATTTTCGTACTTTCATGATGTTCTTCACACTTTGTTTATCTCAGTTTATAGTTTGTTTAATACATAAGGTATTTAAAAAAGAATGCCATGTGAAGTAATTGTAAACATTAAGCATTGAAAAAGTGTTCAAGTTCCAACTTTATCATTTTGAATATCATATTGAATTTCGTATATATCAATGCTTGCAATTATTACACTAAACCTAAGAGTCGTGCGAAGTTTCATCTCCATGTGCGTATTTAAAATTAAGAGTATGATTTTGAATTTCAAATATCTCAATTCACACATCTAATACATAATGTATTTTAAAAATAATGCCGTGTGTCGTAATTGTAAACATTAAGCATTGAAAAGGTGCTTGCAAAAATGTATGCATTATACCTTCCACGTGGCGCAAACCAGATCAGTTGGAGACCAAATCTTACGTGGATGTACGTCTAGGGTAGCCTAAGAGGCGTGTGAAGTTTCGTCCCCAATAGTTTTTTATAGTAATCTAGTTGCTATATACTCGGTCATAGCGATCTCTCCAAAGCTTACAAACTTTCCCATAGGTTTTTTTGTGCAACCCTCACATGATGCCGATCCATGCGCGATCGGTTTGGACCCCATCCACATGCATGCACTTCGATGTTATACTTCACCCAATCCATATCATGCACAATCTTCTTTACTACATGTGAGATTTTGGATGTCTCAAATGATAGCAACATGGGGAACTGGGTTGGGATTTTTGAAAGACCATCATGGAGGAGGGATTCCATTTAGAATCTATTTGAAAAAAAAGAACCAAATACACACATATAAAACACACATTAGAAATCATATCAGGGCACTCATTCAAGATATGTTAAAGAATTCATGGTACAAACAAGCTACATTCACATTCACTTCTATTTAACAAGTCATATATATCGCACAAGAATTATATTCCTAAAAAGATAATTCTAGGAAACTTTAATGCATCCACTCTCCTTTATTCCACAATCTGCGTCAATCACATGATGGACAAATTGATGTAATGGGGTGTACCTAGGGGTACAAGGTTTGTATGGGTGTGTGTCTCACCACATGGTGGTTAGTGTGACTAGGTTTGGTTGTAGAAGGTTCCATTAGGTGTGATTGATAGATTCATGGGCTTGATTGAGAAATCAGTGGAGTGATTTATGGATCTAGATGCTCTATTGAGCTCACATGTGATGTCACTCTTGGATGTAACTTGTGCCTATATATGCAGGATATCTGTCATGAATAAAATCCTCCATTTTGTTTCATCTTTTGAATACTTCTTGCTACTCCAACATGTGGCATTAGAGCTATGTTCACCCTCCTTGAGCCCTCTTTGAGTGCCATGTCATCATCTTCTTCACAATGAAGGATTTCTTCCCTCTCTTCCCACGTTTTATCTTTAAGCTTGTTCTCCTCCATCTCTCAGCCATTTCACACAACCTCTGAGCCCAAGATTCCTTGTGATGGGGCAAATCCTTGGCTAGGAGGAAAGTGCTTGAGTCATGCCGGTCCCAACACGAATACAATGCACCAAAGTTTCACATAATTGTGCTTGCTGGAGCCACCATTCATCAAATGCTCTGAGCTGAAGTTAGGCAACCTTATGAGCTAGTTGCTGATGAAGTTTGAAGCAAATGCTCTAGTAACTAAGACGTGGTGATGAAAAGCCCACTCAGCATTTGAGCTAGTAGGGTTTAGTCATGCTAGTAGGGATTGCTTCTACGTGGCGCAAACCAAATCAGTTGGAGACCAAATCTTGTGTGGATATACATCTAGGGTAGCCTAAGAGGCGTGTGAAGTTTCGTCCCCAACAGGGTTTAGGATTTAGGGTTCAAGGTTTAGGGTTTAGGGTTTAGTCGTGCTAGTAGGGATTGCTTCTACGTGGCGCAAACCAAAATCAGTTGGAGACCAAATCTTGCGTGGATGTACGTCTAGGGTAGCCTAAGAGGCGTGTGAAGTTTTGTCCCCAACAGGGTTTAGGATTTAGGGTCCAGGGTTTAGGGTTTAGGGCTTAGGGTTTAGTCGTGCTAGTAGGGATTGCTTCTACATTGCACAAACCAAATCAGTTGGAGACCAAATCTTGCGTGGATGTACGTCTAGGGTAGCCTAAGAGGCGTGTGAAGTTTCATCCCCAACAGGATTTAGGATTTAGGGTTCAGGGTTTAGGGCTTAGGGTTTAGGGTTTAGTTGTGCTAGTAGGGATTGCTTCTACGTGGCGCAAACCAAATCAGTCGGAGACCAAATCTTACGTGGATGTACGTCTAGGGTAGCCTAAGAGGCGTGTGAAGTTTCGTCCCCAACAGGGTTTAGGATTTAGGGTTCAGGGTTTAGGGTTTAGGGTTTAAGGTTTAGTCGTGCTAGTAGAAATTGCTTCTACGTGGCGCAAACCAAATCAGTTGGAGACCAAATCTTGCATGGATGTATGTCTAGGGTAGCCTAAGAGGCATGTGAAGTTTCGTTCTAACAGGGTTTAGGATTTAGGGTTCAGGGTTTAGGGTTTAGGGTTTAGTCGTGCTAGTAGGGATTGCTTCTACGTGGCGCAAACCAAATCAGTTGGAGACCAAATCTTGCGTGGATGTACGTCTAGGGTAGCCTAAGAGGCGTGTAAAGTTTCGTCCTCAACAGGGTTTAGGATTTAGGGTTCAGGGTTTAGGGTTTAGGGTTTAGTCGTGCTAGTAGGGATTGTAAAAATGTATGCATTTGTCCTTCCACGTGGCGCATACCAAATCAGTTGGAGACCAAATCTTGCGTGGATGTACGTCTAGGGTAGCCTAAGAGGCGTGTGAAGTTTCGTCCCCAACAGATAAGTCCACGTGCGTATTTCATTAGTGCGTGCGCCATTTTTCATACGTAGTTGTGCTAGTAGGGATTGTAAAAATGTACGCAGCTGTCCTTCCATGTGGTGCATACCAAATCAGTTGGGCACCAAATCTTGCATGGATGTACGTCTACGGTAGCCTAAGAGCCGTGCAAAGTTTAATCTCTAACAGATAAGTCCACATGCATATTTGGTTAGTACGTGCGCCATTTTTCACACGTAGTCGTGCTAGTAGGGATTGTAAAAATGTACGCATTATACCTTCCACGTGGCACAAACCAAATAAGTTGGAGACCAAATCTTGCGTGGATGTACGTCTAGGGTAGCCTAAGAGGCATATGAAGTTTTGTCCCCAACAGATAAGTCCACGTGCGTATTTCATTAGTACGTGCGCCATTTTTCATACGTAGTCGTGCTAGTAGGGATTGTAAAAATGTACGTAGCTGTCCTTCCATGTGGCGCATACCAAATCAGTTGGGCACCAAATCTTGCGTGGATGTACGTCTACGGTAGCCTAAGAGCCGTGCAAAGTTTAATCTCCAACAGATAAGTCCACATGCATATTTGGTTAGTACGTGCACCATTTTTCACACGTAGTCGTGCTAGTAGGGATTGTAAAAATGTACGCATTATACCTTCCATGTGGCGCAAACCAAATAAGTTAGAGACCAAATCTTGCATGGATGTATGTCTAGGGTGGCCTAAGAGTCGTGCGAAGTTTCATTCCCAACAGATAAGTCCACACACGTATTTCATTAGTACATGCGCCATAGCTCATACGTAGTCATGCTAGTAGGGATTGTAAAAATGTACGCTTTTAACCAAAATTTTTTCCTCTTATTCATCATGCAGAGGACTAAAAATATTGACATTTTTGAAATGTTTGGTTATGTTTGAGAATTACTAGATTTATTTTTAATATTCTTTGTTGATCCTCTAAAGAGTAAAAGTAAAAATTAAACTTCAATCTTCCTAAATCTAACCGTTAGATTTGGGATTTGATGATTCAACCAC
Organism: Dipteris shenzhenensis; assembly: GCF_047967505.1. Classification (NCBI taxonomy): domain Eukaryota; kingdom Viridiplantae; phylum Streptophyta; class Polypodiopsida; order Gleicheniales; family Dipteridaceae; genus Dipteris; species Dipteris shenzhenensis. The sequence continues at coordinate 40,764,302 of NC_141605.1, read as the reverse complement.
ACACCCTTATGTGCCTACTAACCTTCCACCAAATTGGATTTGCTTAATTATTCAAAATACTAAAAAAATGTGGTGTGCTACTAAAATGCATGTATTTTATGACTTTATTTATTATAAATAATTATTTATAATTAGATAAATCATTCAAAAAATTACCAATAAATCAAGTTAAGCTCTACATAATGCAAAGAGACCACTTACAAAGTTTCAATAACATTTAATCTAAAATGAGTGAGAAATTTAGAATTTAATATGACACTCTCTGTTCGTGACAAACGTGTGACCACCCTAGAACCATGCCGTGTGACACAAAGAAATTTTTTGTGTGTGCATCGAATTTTCGATCAGAGTATATGATTGTGTGCACAATAGCAAGTGTGATGTTGTGTCAGAAGACTTCAAAGACTAGATCCATAGGGAAGTAGGTGAGATTTACATTTTTGTGTGCTAAAAAGCTTGTTTTTCCACCTCCTAAGGATTGGGAAGTGAACAAAAAGTGGACACCCTTAGCTTGCTACTACCCTTCTACAAGAATATGATTTTTCTTTCAAAATTGTAAAAGGGGGTTGTTCCAACTTGAATAATGCTTTGATTGATTTAGAGGAATGCCTCGATGTAACCCTTGTAGCAGTCGTTTTACCACTAGAGATAGAGATTCCAGCTTTGAGATTGGCATAAGAACAGAGGATGACAAAAGATGAACATGTAGAGGCTCGGTTGGTGCAACTTGAGAAGCTAGATGAAACCCGACGCCTTGCCCTACATCAAACAGAGATTCAAAAGAATCGACAAAAGGCCCGCTTGGATGCTAAGATTCGCAAGAGATGGGAAAGACACTTTGCTGAGGGGGATGTTGTGCTATGCTTTGATAACAGATTGAAAAACTAAATGGATAAGAAGTTTCTGCCACTATGGACTGGTTCATAAAAAGTTATGAAGGAACGTAGCAATGGGTCTGTAAAAGTTCAAGAGCTGCATGAGCCATATGTCAAGAAGGTGATTAACAAGCGTTACCTCAAGCCCTTCTTTCTGCGTGATGGACCCAGGCATGGAAATGCTGTGTATTCCCTGCCTGGAGGGAGAACTGTTATGGATAAATTTGTCTAAGAAAAAAGACATTAATATGTGTGTGTTTGTATGTGTGGCAATAGTATAATAAAATAAGGTGTGCATAGGGTCCACGATTGAGGTGACAGGGCATGACCATGTGCCACCCTTCCACGTAAGAGGACCCATAAGGTGTAATGTACATAATCCATGGTAGTAATATTATAAAATGTAAGGTGGCATGGTTCCTCCATGTGCCACCCCTCCACCTAGGCTGCATTTAGTAAGATATGGCTCAAAGTCCATGGGAGAAGTAATATAAAATAGGTGGAGATGGATATTATATTGGGTTATTCCCTCCATATAGGATAGGCTTATGTGGGGGAGGTATAGAAGGTCCAAGAGTGTAAGTTAAATAATTGGGAAAGTAGGATGAGGTGGCAAGATTCCTTGTGCCAATCCTCCACTTGTCCTCCTAGAGGTTTGAACGTATTATAAAATTAGAAAGAGACTAAGGGAGTATCATAGACTTGAGATATAGGGCTTGATTTATGTGAAAAAATGAGGCAAAGGGTTGTCGCACACAATTGAGAGTGTGTAACCGCCTAGCCCACATGGGAGACTCTTCCACACACACCATGCATGTGGCAAGATGCATTTATTGGGAGAGACCCTCTCTCTTGGCTATAGAAGGAGGGGGCTATTCCTTGATGAGACACACTCATTCTTGTAAAGCCACCTAGCTAGTACTTTGATTTCTCCCTTCCCTTCCTTTCAAAATAAAGCATGGTCCTCTTCTCTTGATGTCTCAATCTTTATATTCCTCCTTCCATCATGTACATGCTTCTCTTCCCCCTCTTCCTTTCCCCTTGTGTCATAGTCTCCCTCTTCATTCCCTCCCCTTCTAATTCCTTTTTCCCTCCCATGATAACGTTTTGCCCTCACGTTCTCCTTTCCTCTATGGCCCCCGAGCATCACCATGCTTAGCCTCTAGCCTCTGGTCCTGATTTCTTTTCTGGCTATTATAGTGTGTATGTGTGTGTGTGTGTGTGTGGTAGGCATGTATGCATACCTACGTGTTTATGTGTGGACATGTGTGCATGTGGGTGTGTGGTTGTGTGTGCTTATGTGCATGGTTATGCATGTGTGTGTGTGGAGGTGCGTGCACATGTGAGTGTATCTTTGCACATGTGTGCATGCACGCACGCGTGTATGCATGCATGTGTGTATGGATGCGTGAAATACACATGTAATTTTACATGCGCTATGGGTATATGTGTGCTTAGATTTAATTATCCCATAAATAAATGAACCATACAATCGATTCAGTCACATAATCGCTTACAAACATTAATTAGAAATTATTCAGATATGGAGAATAAATACTTGAATAACTCAAATTTAGTTTTATTTCAAATATATTATTACAGCCAAACCTCGGTGGGGTTGCAAAAATAAGTACACGTGTCGAATTCATCGAAGTAGTCTAGGCTCCAAGTTTAAGGTCCACGTACCTACCATCATCCAAATAAACCATATGTTAGAACAATATAGCTTGATTTGGGTAGACATGTAAGGTCTATGCTCCCTGACTTGTTATTGCTTTAACTAGAAACAAGAACAACCTTCAAGATTCTAGTGTATTATATAAAAAGTGACTTTGCATTATATATAAAAGAAATGAAGGGGATAGTTCTCAACCAATGTGTGAAAGAAAAATAAGGGTATTCCACACCCATTAGAGAAAACCAAAATTAAAGCATACCAAGGGATGATCCACTTCTTTACGTGAAAATTTTCAATAAGGGGGGTAGTCCACACCTTTCTAAGAAAGAAACTCTCTGTTTCTAATAAATTAAAGAAAAAGATATGACGATGGGGAGTAATCCACACCCATGATTGGTAATTCAGGACCAATAAAAAATATGAAAAAGCTTTTTTTATTTTAAGAATTGCCTATGTCTATGAATAAATTCCTAAGACAATTTAAAAGAAATTTCTTAAAACCAAATTCCTTTAAAATTAAGAATACACAAAAGAAAAAGAAAAAGACTTGAGAATATTAAGAAAATAAGCAAGGGGAAACATAAAGGTTACCCAACGAAAAGTTGAAATGGCTAAGTTTGACAGAAAAGAAACAAGAGAGGTACTAATCAACCAGATATAAAATCTTTAGATGGGAAGAAGAGGGGATAAATAAAATTAAGGATGAAAAAATTAAAGAAAATAAGAAGAAACTTAGGTTATAAAGTTGAAAAAATTAGTAAACAAAATAAAGGAAATTAAAAGGTGATATATATATATATATATATATATATATATATATAGAGAGAGAGAGAGAGAGAGATAATTATAAATATAATTTAGGGGGATAAAGGAAGAAGACGTATGCAGAGAATAGCATATATATAAATATGAATATGAATACAAATGTAAATATAAATTATATATATATATATATAATTAATATAGTTTTTAAGCCACAAGCTAGTCGAGAATAGAAAGGAGTCAACAAATAAATAAATAAATATTCTTTGGTCTAGAGCTTTGTGTTTATCTCACTTCCCTAGTGGCCCTTCAAATTGATTGTCGACTCCTTTGTGTTCTCGACTAGCCTATCACTACTATATTAATTATAATTATATATATATTTGATTGTCGACTCCTTTCTATATAGTCGAGAACAAAAAGGAGTCGACAATCAAATATATACATAATTATAATTAATATAGTTTCTAAGCGATAGGCTAGTTGAGAACACAAAGGAGTCGACAATCATATATATATACACAGAGAAGTCGACAATATATATATGATTGTCGACTCCTTTGTGTTTCTAAGCGATAGGCTAGTCGACTCCTTTCTATTCTCGGCTAGCCTATCGCCCTATATAATTAATATATAATTATAATTATATATATAGGGGATAGGCTAGTCAAGAACAAAGGAGTCGACAATCAATTTGAAGGGCCAGTGGGGAAGTGAGATAAACACAAAGCTCTAGACCAAAGAATCATCAGGACGACTAAGGAAGAAGAGCAACAGCAAGAATTAAGAGAAGGGTCTGTAGGAGCCATATGATGCTAGCATCCTACCATATAACGACATGCAAAGCAACCAAGAACAGAACACCAAATGTAGAGGGAGCCAAGGAGCTGCGACAAGATCAATGGACACAATTGAATGAGCCGTGATATAAGCAGCGAGCTGGAAGGAGGGATGTGAAGAAAATCGAACACTGACTAGCTAACGATGAAAAGATTACAAGGAGAAAGGTTCCAAGCCGCTAGGGAATAAGCAATAGTTAGAGCATGAGATACAAAGCAAACTAGCAATGACTAGAATCGTGAGCATCAATCGAGAAGCCATGTACTTGAGAGTTGAATGTGGCCAAAGGGCAAGAAAGCAAGGCGCAATTAATGTAGCTGAGAGGAACCACGAATGCGTTTGAGGCATGGAGGCAACAAACAAGATAGCTAAGAGAGAGAGAGGGTGGAGGGAAGTTGCAGGAGAGGCAAAGCTAAGGTTGGAGGTAGTGTAGGCATCGAGCGGCAAGGCGGAGGGCAGAGGGAAGTGAGGCGACGGGGAGAGGTGGAGGGAAGGAGGCGAAGGGGAAAGGTGATGCGTAATTGAGTTGCAAGCTTAGGTTAATTGAGTGTATTAAGGTTAAAAGGGGAGACATGAGTAATTAATTGATTGAAAAGTGAGGAGCAACGATTAGGTATATTCAAAAGGCCTGTTAGGAATGATGACAATTTTATGCCACTATGTGATAATTCCTTTTGTGGTACCATTCAGTACATTGGCATGGTTACGTCTAGCTCCTCAAGCCTTCTAAAGGCCCACATCTATGACCCACGTCTGAGGGTTGAACACCTCAGCCTGCAAATTCATTATCAGCAACAGCTTAACAAGTTGGCATGCAAGTAGATTGTATGGAGGTGTACCAACATGCTAGTTTGGGTCTGAGGAAGCCACGTGGGCAGGTCTAAAGATTACCACATAGGCAGACCAGAGAGGGCAGGCAGTCTGCCATGTAAGCAGCAAGCAGATCTGCTGCAGCAGCTCCTGCAGAGGACAGCAGACCAGTACAGGATCTGTATGGCTGAAAGGCAGACAGTATGGGGCTATTCATGGACCTGTACCTGTCAGCAGCAGCAAAGTTAGGTTGCTGGAGCAGGTACAAAGCTGCAGGATGTGCAGCAGATGGACGGAGCAGAAGGCAGGACCATTGGCCATCTCTATCTATAATTGTGGGAGCGAGATTTGATTTTAGCACTGTGTGTTTCCTGAGCTACGTGTCTGTACATTCTTCCGCTGTGGGAGTGTTGGCTACAGCAAGCACCCTCCATCTCTGTTTTCTAACAGAGTAGAATTCTGAAATTGTGCTACATGAAGACCTTGAATGGCTCCTTGTGCTTTTGTTTTTTGTGATATTCTAATGATGGAATCCAATTTGCGAAGGGCAGAGGTTTGCATTAGCAAATCCTCAGACTGATCGCATAAAGCTTCTTCATTGGACAGAGGATCCATCACTACATCCATCTGTGGAAAATATCCTTCCTGTTTTATCACCCTTCCTAGAGCATTTATCTTTACAAATATATTCTCACTTAGAGGATGTGATTGGTCCCCTGCAACAAATTCTTGAGCCCTGTTGTTGACCTCAATCCAAGCCTTTCCAGGCTTCTTCCATGCACTCACAAAATTCCTCAGGTTTTGTGTGTTGTTGACATGATCCCACAATTGAGAATCAGCAAAAATGCTTGACATGAGTACATATCCAGCAGCGAAATTTGGATCCAGCTGGACAACTTCATCAAAGCACTGTGTCCCTAGCTTCATATGGCTGTATGTTCTGCACGCGGTCAGCAAAGCCATCCACCCAGTGATGTCAGAGGGAACCGGCATACTTTGCAGCAACTGTTCTGCCTCAGCTAAGCGTCCTGCACGACCCAGAAGGTCAATCATGCAGGTAAAATGCTCAATCCTTGGGGAGATACCATGGTCTTCTTCCATAGATTTGAAGTAATGATGGCCTTCCTCCACTTCGCCTGCATGGCTACATGCCATAAGAACACTCATATAAACTGTACCAGTTGGCTTCAAACCTGTGCTCTGCATGTCCATGAGAAATTGCCCAGCCAGCCTGCAGTTACCGTGATAGGCATATGCTGCAATCATTGCAGCCCAAGTTACGTCATTGGGATTCGGTAATCCCTCAAACACTTTGCAAGCTTCCTCCAGATTCCCACATTTGCCATACATGTCAAGAAGTGTGTTCCCAATACTCACATCTGCTGCTAGTCCACTTCTGGTGGCCTGATCATGTATCAGTTTACCCTGATCCACTGCTCCTATATTGCTGCATGCTTTTAAGCTGCACAGGAAGATGACTCGGTTAGGCTTGACACCTTCTTCTTGCATCTTGTTAAAAAGTTCAAGTGCATCAGATCCATGTCCATGTTGAGCATATCCTGAAATCATTGCGCCCCAAGAAACCACATCTCGATACAACAATTGATCAAACAATTTACGTGCTTCCCCCAGCCTTCCACATTTGGAATACAAGTCGACAAGGGTATTCCCGATCACTATGTCAGATTCAAACCGATTTCTGATAATTTCTTCATGGATCAAGTTGCCTTGCCTTATAGATCCTATGCTACTACATGCTTTCAACGTGCACAAGAAGGTGACTTTGCTTGGCTTCATGCCCTCTTGCTGCATTTGCCCAAAAAGTTCAAGTGCATTCAGGCCTTGCCCAGCATCGGCATAGCCGCCTATAACTGCAGCCCATGAGACCACATCTTTATTTGCCAGTTTATCAAACACTTTAAGTGTATCCTCCAAGCTCCCACATTTGGCATACATGTCAACAATGGCATTGCCGACAACAAGATCTAGATCAAGTCCACTTCTAACGATTTGCTCATGCATCCGAATGCCATGTTTTACGTCTCCTACTCCACCACATGCTTTCAAGATGCATGAAAATGTGAATTTATCTGGACTGATGCCCACCTTTTCCATTTTGTCAAAAAGATCAAGAGCGGGAAGATTAAGCCCATGCTGTGTATACCCTGTAATCATTGCACCCCAGGACACTGCAGTCCGATTAGACAATTTGTCAAACACTGTGCGAGCCTCTTCTATGCTCTCACACTTAGCATACATGTCAACAAGAGTGTTTCCAACAGCTATGTCTATTTCAAGTCCACTACGTACAATCCTATCATGTATCAGCCGGCCTTGCCTGATGGCTCCTATGCTACCACATGCTTTCAGTATGCACAGAAAAGTAACATTGTTTGGCTTTATACCCTCCTGTTGCATTTCCTCAAGAAGCTTGAGAGCAAAATGCCCTTGCCCATGCTGGGCATAACCAGAAATAATTGCAACCCATGAAACCACATCTTTGTACTGTAATTTACCAAACACTTGATGGGCCTCCTCAAAGCTCGCACATTTGGCATAGACGTCAACAAGACTGTTCCCAATAGCCTTATCAAACTCAAGTCCATTTCTGATAATCTGGTCATGTATTAGCCTGCCTTTTGTGATAGCTCCAATCTGCCCACACGATTTCAAGATGCAGAGGAATGTAACTTTGTCAGGTTTTACACCATCCTGTTGCATTCTCTCAAAAAGCTCAAGAGCAGCAAGGCCACATCCATGTTGGGCATACCCTGTGATCATTGCGCCCCATGACACCACGTTCCGATTTGGCAATTTATCTAGCACAACACGTGCCTCCTCCAAGCTTCCGCATTTGGCATACATGTCAACAAGCGTACTCCCTACAACCACATCTGATTCAAGCCTACACTCGATGATCTGATGATGTACCAATTTACCCTGTCCTAAAGCTCCTAAACTGCCACATACTTTTAAGATACAAGGAAATATAAATTTGTTTGCACTCACGCCCTGGCGTTGCATTTTATCATACAAATAGAGAGCTTCTTGGCTTTCTCCGAGCTCAAAATTTGCTGAAATAATGGCATGCCAAGTATAAACACTGGGTTTTGGAACCTTGGAGAATACCTGGTTTGCTTCACGCAAGCTGCCACAAATGGCAAATAGACGGATAAGATGATCCGCTAGTACCGACACTGAATCGAAGTGGCCACTGACCATAATGGAATGGACACGCCTTACAGCTTCCAGATCTTTCTTCTTAGAGCATCCCTTCAAAAGAGAGTAAACTATCTCCCGTGACACAGGTAGCCCTCGCTTGCGCAAAAGGTCCACAGCCTGGAGAGCTTCATCCAGCTGTTCCATTTCACACATCTTGCTCAATCGTTTAGTAAGCCTGGAAGCGTCTCTGGGATTGTAAGCATGAGCAGCACAACGTCAAGGCCATGATGAGAAGCAACAACGAAAAACCACACATTGATGCAAATGTTTGCCCTTGGAGCCTCTTTAGTATAGCTGATCCTGCCTACTTGATCCACCATGAAAGGAATGGTGGCTCATATTACAGGAAAAAGAGATTATGGGTTACCTTGCATTGAGACATGAGGCCTCCTTGGGTACATTGTCCAGGTATTTCTGACAGGACCACCGGAAGAATGCACCCAGCAAAGCTATTAGATTAAAGCGGATAACAGCAAACGAGCATAACTGCTGACTGAAGTGAAACGGCGATACCTGCGTGTATGGATTGTGCGAGTGTTTTGCGAAGGAGTTTCGCATGTGGGTCTTCGAGGCTAAGGCTAAGGTGAAGGCCGCTGAGCGGCCATAGCCGAGCCTCATGCAGAGCCTGGATGAAATCGTGGGAAAGGGTGGACATCACGCTTATGCTGTTGCTCTGCAACGCCAAGGATGCCAGTCGACTGCCCGTCTCCTTAGATTTCTTCCAAACCGTATGAACAAGTCTACCACGAAGAAAACTTTACATGTGGAGACCATCAAATAGCCCTCCATCATTCCATACAAGGTACCATTGAGAACCCGAGTGGAACAAGGGAGCACATATCATCTGCTTGACCGCGCGGCCTTTTCTTACTTTTATGGAGTATATGATAATTGATGTGGGCGGGGGCGGCCGGTGCGCAAGAGACCGAGACCAAGATCGAGCATGTGCGTGCGCGTTCGAGAGAGAGAGAGAGAGAGAGAGAGAGCACGCATGCTAGCATAGAAAGTTAATGGAGTGGATGAGTGTCCAAAATTGATTGGGAGAACGGGTTCAGTGTCCACATTTTGCAAAATGTCAGTAGATCAGCTGCCTCAAAGGTAGATCTAACAAATAATAGTGTGTAGGTATGAGTGCACAATCACTACGAGCAACACTTCATGCTTGGCAAGCAATGAGTTACGACAATTGCTTGGTTTGGCATATTACTACAAAGGAATAGTTTGAGTTCCAAAGATGCCTTGCAACTTCGGTGGAGCTACGAAACAAATGTGGAAAGTAAGAAATGAGTTTTTAACATATAATTTCCAAACACCAAGAAAAAAAAAGGGTAAAAAAGTGCAAGAAGAAATGCAACAACAAATGAACTCTATAAATTATGTATGATGAGAAGTGAAGAATCATACTCTATCTTATGATGATTTTTATTGCTTCATGAAGGAGACTCGTTTCACATGCTCTTACAATGAAGAAATCAAAGTTCTTAAGCCACATTTTAAAAACATAAAATAAGGATCATGGCATCTTTTAAACTCCCCATTATATTTTGTGAACTATAAATGGTGGATTTTAATGAAATTTTTGGAACGAATAAGCTTTTATATATGATTATCTTGATTTTTTTATTACTTATTGTTTTCTATTTTAATTTCTATTTTTGGTATATCAAGGTTTATTGGATTGATGTTTCTATGGATCAAGGTAAATCTTTTGAGTAGTTAAAGTGTCAATGGCAAAAAGTGGAATAAAAAACACATATTTCAATCTCACTCAATATACTTACTTTGCCTTTGTGCTATGCATAGTTGAATCCTTGGGAGAAGCCCCCTCTTTCATTTTTCGTGGTTCTTATGAATCTCTTAAGCTTCTCACTATTCCCATAAATTGTTTCATGGGGGGGTCTTCCCAATTTCATTTTCAACTTCTTTCTCTCATCAATTCATGTTTTAAATAAAGGATAACAAGTTTTTTTAGTAACTTGTTTGCTCTTATTTATAGGTAGGTATGGATGCTGGTTTGTAGTTCATGTTTCTTTACATAAGGTCGGGTAAGTATTTGGTGTACTCTTCACAAGGAGCCATCAAATTCCATGGTCTTCAACTATCGGGTGTCCATTTATGCTATTGTTATCTAAAGGTAGTGCTCCTCCCTCCCCTCGCTGCCAACTCAAGGGGCCAACCACCAGTGGCCTACGTTGTTGCCAAAGAAGCATCCAGAGGGAATCAATTCGGGCAGCTAGCTTAGGTAGGAGAATGCAAACATCTCTCTCTCTCTCTCTCTCTCTCTCTCTCTCTCCCCCCCTCTCTCTCTCTCTCTCTCTCTCTCTCTCTCTCTCTCTCTCTCGGATGAGTCAGAATTGGCTCCTTGGGATTGTTCCTACGACGTAAAAAGCTATCTATCTATCTATCTCTCTCTCAATTTCCCACTCTGTTTTTGCTCTCGCTTTCCTCTTGCCCCTCTCCCTTCCCTCTCAATTTCCCTCACATTTATACCCCTAACAAAATTATCCTGATCAATCAGGATGGAGATCCCAATAACCAAAGGACTGGGGCATGTCATGTCTAAGGTGGTTTACACATTAGCACTTTGCATTGAGGTTTGTCACTTTGCAGAGCATGAGGGATTTAGAGTTCTTAAATAGGTAGGCTTCTAAGTAGACCATGGTATGGTGCTAGGAGGTCTGATTGAGGAGGTCATGGCATGAAAGCAAAGAATCTATTGTTGGCAAAGCTTTTGATACAATGCAACATGTAACAATTTAAGTGACTACATGATCTAGGGTAAAATTCGGACATTATCTTAGAAGTTTGGACGATCTACAAGCAGGTATCAGGTAGAGTTAGGACAATAAATGGGTAGATACAGGAGATGATGAGCATGATTAGGGATACTTAAACCCGAGAGGAACATGGGTGAATACAACAGTTCAAAACCAAAGCCAATGCTGAGGACCAAAGAGAGAAAGAGTGGAAGAAGACCAAAAGAATTGAGACCACCTCCCAATGAGAATAGGGTGAATTCTAGTAAGGAAAACTAGGAAATTGATCCCCACCAAACTCACAAGGGCAAGAAAGAAGTCCAAGTCTAAGCCTATTGCACAAGGATGGATCTGTTCAAAATCCTGCCATGAAGTCTATGGATGAATCTAGCAACAATGAGAGGACCAAAGATAAAGGTCAATTAGTTACATGGGATGAGAGGGTGAGAATGCTCATTCCCATTTCTGAATCTTTCTATGAATGGTGGCAATATTGCAATGCAATATGGAGAAAGAGCACTTTACGTTTTTTGCACCACATTCATAGATAAATCCATTGAGTGGTTTAACCAATACTCGGGGGTTCACCTCACATGCGTTCATTCAAAAGGAGGGTTTTTTAATTACAATTTAGGAAAAGATTTGATACGATTACAAGAAAAAGCACAAAGAAATCATGCAAATTTTATATATAGTAATATTCCCCAAAGATGCATCCATAGATGAATGGCATAGGATTGCACTCAATAGATGTACACCCTAAACTTGTTGACCATCTATATAGAAAAGGAGCGGGGGGGGGGGGGGGGGGACATGATCCTATGTTGATGCATCTTTCCACATGAGAGCAATTGTCGGGGTTAGCACACATCAACGAGTGGTGAGAGGTCACTTCCACACCGATATCTCAAGTGGGAAGGATGAAATTCTAAGATCAAATGTCAGTGAAATCCCACCTCGCCTCCCTCGCCTCCTCTATGTACGCGCGTCTCAGCTCCCATAGCCGTGCATCTGTGAATACTTGTGCCTCAAATCCAGCGTGAGTAATCGTCTCTACATGTGAAAGACGCTGTCGCCCTAGCTGCTGCTCCACCCACTGCTGCAATGATGTCTGCAGCTCTGCCTCTCGCTCAATCCGGCGTGCCTTCTCCGCTCGTGCCTCGTCACCTGGCATGAAATCACCATACGAAAAGCATCGTGGAACGCATGCTGCAACCACCGATGTATCAGCACCCTCCTGCATCAGCAATGCTCTCTGTGCCTCCTCCCTGTAGTGCTCTATCAAGACTACGCGGGCGAATGGATCAACAGCCTGACGATGACCAGGATATAGATCATCCATGCCTAGTCCTTTGTATGTCGCCACATCAATGTCAGCAAAGCATACAAGGCACACTGATCGTGCCACCATGTGGTGGGTCATGCAATGGAGATGTGCGATGTGGCCGCACCCTAGTCCAAACCACCCTACGGTGTCAAACTCCTCGTGGCAAAGGACACAAGTGGCAGTAGGAAGCCTGGCTATGACTGCTGCGTCTATGGGTGTCCTAGTCGGCACATCTACAGGAGGAGCAGGGTATAGGGCCACGCTGGGGTCGATCCTATGGCGAGATGGATCACGACTAATATGCCTCAACTGCAAAATATAGTGCTCTGCGCGATGGTATGCTATGCGTGTCCGAATCCTCAGCTCCTCCAAATCTGTCTGCAACAGTCGTACGCGAGACTCCATCTCCTGACGCAATAGATGTGCCTGCAATGCAAACATGTCGCGTACATGGTGAGAATTAACCAAAAAACTTCAGTTCAAAACACGCTACAAAAAAATAAACTAGCATAATCAAAATAACTAACCTCGTCCCTAGACTCGGCCAACAATGCCTCCAACTCTACAATCCGTGTGTCTCGAGCCTCCAACTCGTGCTGAGGCGCCGTAGATGTGGGAGGTGGTGTAGATGTGGGAGGCTCCATCGATGATTGACGTGGGGGAGGTGGAATCGCAATAGATCTCGATAGGGCAGAGACCATGTGCTGCAAGGATGATGCCACTGAATGAACATCCCCCCTAATCTGTCCTCCCACCGCTCGCAATGCCGGTGCAGGGATGGTGTGCAACTCTGGTGCCTCGCGTCAACGTCGAACACCTGCAATCTGACGCTCTTGACGCCCCATCCTACCATGTCCCGCCGCTCCTGATCCTGGACGGGTACTAAGGTAGTCCACCCGATGACCAAGCACAAACTCAGCGTATAGCTGCATGGCAAACGACCTGGCTATCTGATGATTGTGAGGCAATCGACCACCATTCACAGCGAGATATCTCGGATAAATGTGTGCTGCTATGATGGGGTGCCTACAACGTAAAATATGCAAGGGGAGCCCTGATCGTGGTCGCATCGCCTCGGTGTGACCATCCCAAAACATATCCTCCAAGGCCTGCCTGTGATGTGACTCACGCTCAAACAACTGTCGAATGGCTCTCCAATCCAAGCCACCACCAGTGATCTCCACCTCAGCCTGTGCCTGAAAGCTATCCACAACGTCCTCAATTGTGTCCAATCGACCCAGAGCCTCAATAACTGAATCCAGACTCGCAACCAAGTGAGGGGGTGCCCTAGCATCCTGCAGTGCCCTCATCTCAACTCTCAGCATCTCTATCTGCATACGAATAGTGGTGCTAGAACCTGTGCACTGGCTGGCGCATGCACAAAAAAAACACATGGAAATTAATATTCTATTTGGGTAATGAAAATAATATTCTATTCAATATGACTTATAATCTATTTACGTAATGAAAACTATTTGTACGTACCCCTTGATGAGGTAGGATGTCGTTGGGATCATCCTATGCACCTACCGGTAGATGGGCCAAATGTGTGGCTCAATATTGATCAATATTATTAATAATTCTTAATTTTGATTAGAATTTTTTCACTCTAGTTGTTGCATTTTTAAACTTAGATGTCTCAAATATTTTTTCCTTATATGTTTCCCTTTTTTCACTTTTTATCCAATATGAAACTTTTCCACATATGGTGTAAGGACCACATTGTCCACTTATGGCCCCTATACTAAGGACAGATAGTGCAGAGGTTTGGTTAATAAGACCTTCTTTGAATGCTTTACTGCCTTGGGTTTGCAATAGATATGGAGGAGATAGAAGGATACCTAATACATTACTTTGAACGATACACAAGCAAGGCGCATCTAGTATTTCTCGGACTACACATTAAAAAAGAGAGCGGGTTCACACTACAGACCTTTTAAAGCGAGAACTTTGAGAAAATAATTAAGCCTTTTCAATATTATCTATTTTGGTTGGGCAATCCACCTCAACTAGTGGCCATTCCTATAGATCATCACTTGGTTCCCATGCTTGGGGAGAGAGGAGACCTTTGGACAATCATAAATTACGTATGTGTTTTCGATGCGCTGGTGCATTTACAAGATCCAATTAGCCATATGCTTATGCATCTAACCACTCTAGTGTTGGGGTCTTTGCCCATGTGGTGTGGTGTTTTAGGGATAATGCCCATGTGGTGTTTTATACAGCCTAGTTACTCTACCTAAATTATGAAACAACTCTTAACCAACTATATAATCTATAATATTCCACATAAACGATGATTTTTTAAAAGATGGTTTTGAAGACTAAAAATAATTCCAAAAATAATTTAAAAAACTTTAAAATGCATTTCAGATTTAGAAATATTTTATAATTATTCCTATAAACTAAAATTTAAACGTTTCTTTATATTAATAAAAATAGCACTAATTTAAACTTTAATCTCTTTTTTTTTAAAGATGATTTTAAAAACAAAATATTTACATTTTCTCATTTTAAATAAATAATTACGTAATTCCAAAAATCATTTAAAAAAACTTTCAAATGCATTTCAATTTTAAAAATATTTTATAATTATTCCTATAAACTAAGATTTAAACGTTTTTTATTTCAATAAAAATAGCTCTAATTTAAAAAAATAACTTTAATCTCTTTTTTTCCAAAGATGATTTTTAAAAACCTAATTTTTACATTTTCACATTTTGGATAAAAAATGCCCCATTAAACGTTTTTGAAATTTAAAATTTTCACATTTTAAATTATAAATGTCGTAATTCAAAAATTAAGAAAAAAATTTACAAATGCATTTCAAATTTATAAATACTTTATAATTATTCCTATGAACGTTCTTTTATTTAATAAAAATAGCTCTATTTTAAAAAAAATTTTCATTTTCACATTTTAAATAAAAAATGTCGTAATTCATAAATTTCAAAAAAACATTAAAATGCATTTGAAATTTAGAAATTTTTTATAATTTTTCTTATAAACTAAAATTTAATTAAATTCTACCAAAAAGAAAATGCTACATAAAAAAAACAAAAATATAGAACATTTTCACATTTTGAATAAAAATGCCTCATTAAACGTTTTTTAAATTTAAAATTTTCTCATTTTAAATTATAAATGTCGTAATTCAAAATTTTAAAAAAAATTTACAAATGCATTTCAAATTTATAAATATTTTATAATTATTAATATGAACGTTTTTTTATTTACTAAAAATAGCTCTATTTTAAAAAAAATTTTCATTTTCACATTTTAAATAAAAAATGTCGTAATTCATAAATTTCAAAAAAACATTAAAATGCATTTGAAATTTAGAAATTTTTTATAATTTTTCTTATAACCTAAAATTTAATTAAATTCTACCAAAAAGAAAATGCTACATAAAAAAAACAGAAATATAGAATGTTTTCACATTTTGAATTAAAAATGCCTCATTAAACGTTTTTTAAATTTAAAATTTTCACATTTTAAATTATAAATGTCGTAATTCAAAAATTTAAAAAAAATTTACAAATGCATTTCAAATTTATAAATATTTTATAATTATTAATATGAACGTTTTTTTATTTACTAAAAATAGCTCTATTTTTAAAAAAAAATTTCATTTTCACATTTTAAATAAAAAATGTCGTAATTCATAAATTTCAAAAAAACATTAAAATGCATTTGAAATTTAGAAATTTTTTATAATTTTTCTTATAACCTAAAATTTAATTAAATTCTACCAAAAAGAAAATGCTACATTAAAAAAACAGAAATATCGAACATTTTCACATTTTGAATAAAAAATGCCTCATTAAACGTTTTTTAAATTTAAAATTTTCACATTTTAAATTATAAATGTCGTAATTCAAAAATTTTAAAAAAATTTACAAATGCATTTCAAATTTATAAATATTTTACAATTATTAATATAAACGTTTTTTTATTTACTAAAAATAGCTCTATTTTTAAAAAAAAAATTTCATTTTCACATTTTAAATAAAAAATGTCGTAATTCATAAATTTCAGAAAAACATTAAAATGCATTTGAAATTTAGAAATTTTTTATAATTTTTCTTATAAACTAAAATTTAATCAAATTTTACCAAAAAGAAAATGCTACATAAAAAAAACCCTACCTGGACTCTCCCGCTCTGCCGTCCATCTCCGTCGATGTCTGTTGGTGGCTCTCCGTCGCTCGCGCAATTCCGTCGAAGTCCCACAAATCCGAAATCGGTGGATGAGGAGGAGCTCGATCGAGGTATGCGGAATGAGGGGGGTCGCTCTCCTTTTATAAGAAAAATTAGGGTTTAGCTACCTCGATCGAGGTATTCTGCATGTAAGCCCATACATCTCGGCACATCTACCTCGATCGAGGTATCGGCATGCCACGATACCTCGATCGAGGTATTGTCACATGCCCATACATCTCGGTACATCTACCTCAATCGAGGTATCGGCATGCCACGATACCTCGATCGAGGTATTGTGACATGCCCATACATCTCGGTACATCCACGTCGATGGAGGTTTTGACATGCCACGATACCTCGATCGTGGTATGTCGGCAAAAGCGGGATGCCAAGTCATGGGTCCAGCATACCTCGATCGAGGTATGTCATCTGCCCTGTCGGCTGCCTTGTCGAATGGCACATACCTCGATCGAGGTATGCTGGACATTCCACCTGACCTCGATCGAGGTTGAGCTAGATTGCCACGATACCTCGAACGAGGTAGATGTGGCATGTATAGGTGGCTTGCCAGCAAGCCTCGATCGAGGTAGAGGCTCGGTCCGGTGAAAAAGCCCAGTACCTCGATCGAGGTATTGGCTTGGATCGGTTGTCCTCGTGTGTGATTTTCATTGGAGCTAATACCTCGATCGAGGTATTGGAGACCGAAGCAAAACCTTTGTATTTTCACTCGAGCGGGTGTCACACTCACCCGAAAGTGGTCCGGAAGTGGACACCCTTAGCTTGTTACCACCCAGAACTGCCAACCATTTGGCCAACCGATCCATGGGATTTGGTGATTGAAGAACCTGCTTTGCAAGACCATTGCTAGAGATTATAATGAAGGACTTTCCAACCACATAATGCTTAAATTTCTCAATGCATAAAACCAAAGACAAGGCATGCTTGTCAGCCTCTAAGTAGTGTCGTTCGGTGTCAAGCAATTGTCGAGAAGCAAATCGAACGGGATACATGAACCGATCCTCCACTTACTGGAGAAGAATACCTGCCAGAGTGTGCTCAACAAACCCAGGATTGATACAATATGTCCTAGTAACCTCCCTTGAGTGGCTCCAATGGTGCATTTCTCCGGATTGAGACTGCTATTTGCATCATTGACCCTTTGGAAGGCCAACCTAACCTTCATGACGTGTTCCTTACATGACGAGAATATAAACACCTCCAAAAACACCTCCTTACATGATGAGAATATAAACACCTCGCATCTAAAAACACCTCCAAGAAATCCCCTAAATAAGGAGCAAACACCATCTGCATAAAACTTTGAAAGGTAGCAGGAGCATTGGTGAGGCCAAATGGCATTACTTTGAATGCAAATGTTCCCCAGGGTGTGGCAAATGTGGTTTTAAGCACATCTTCTTCGGCGATTCTGATTTGATAAAACCTAGAGTAACCATCACAGAAAGTATACATCTCATGACCACTTACCTTCTCAAGAATGAGGTCTTGAAAGGCATCATGTAAACTTCCTCCTCTGAGAACTCCTCCCCTCCGTCTGATTCTTCCATTGATTCAGACACCGAGGATGAGAGAGTATCACTATCTTGCTCCTCTTCTTCTTCTGGTTCCGTGGCACCTGGTTGCACGGGGATCTTCTTCTTAGAAGTACCAAAAGACATGTGTCCTGTCTTCCAATAGCTGACTGCATCACTCTTTCTCAACCATGGTCTCTCGAGTATGGTTGGGTAACTCCTACCTGTATCTTTAATGTCCACTACATAGAAATTGACGGTGGTGGTCAACCCATTGACAGTGATGGGAAAATCCTCAATGACTCCCAGGGTGGCGAGTCATCGACCATCTGCTACCTTGATTCGAGTGGAGGAATGCCTTGTACATTTCAAATTCAATTTCTTCATGATTCAGGGCACCATGATATTACATGCAGCTCCCCCATCAACAGACACATTTTTGACACGGCAATTATCTATGATGACATCGGCTGTATGTGGGTGCCGATCAATTTCTTCGGAGATAGAAGATACCTCTCTTACCTTTCCCTTTTTCTTGTTCCTCCTTGTTGAGAGCCCTTGCTGCAGCTCGCGTCTCACCTTAGGGCTTAATGCTATTAGTTGAGGGAGCGTGATGCTCAAAGAACGATGAGCAAGGTCCTGAACAATCGAATAGTCTTCTTGTCCCGAGCCGATGGGAAAATCCGAGGGCGATCACTTACTCGTTCGGGATCTTTTAGTCTTCTCTGTTGGTGGGTCTGCCATCTCAGCATCTGAGGGCTCTGAGAAGGACACCTTCTTTTTGGGGCGGCCCGGTCTACGGTTTGGAGAGGGGTCCGAGGTGGTACGACTTCTTTTCCCAAGGTCAAGGATCTCTACGTCAAAATCCTCAGTGCCTGATTCACTTAGAAGATTCACCCTTGGAATATTGGGACATTCCGTGCGATAATGATCCTTTTGGTGGCACTCGTAGCATACAACATTAGCACAGTCTCTTGGAGGGCGGTTGGCTTGATTTATGATGCCCACCATCTCAAGCTGAAGATCATTCAGGGCCTTGGCTAGGTCATTGACTCTAGGTTCTGTTGCAGGGGGGGCCTCTTTAGCTGGAGGGGTCGAGGGAGTAGAAAGGAGGGGGACTCATGGGCGAGGTTGGGAAAATCTTCGAGGCAGAGGGTGAGAATATACACCTTGTTGAGAGCAAGCATCTAAGGGAGGACCATATATTTGAGGTGGAGGCAGTGGATACATCTCTGATGAGGGGTGGGGATATGCCCCTGAGTTAGACCCCCCTGGTTATTGCAGAAATTGAGGGGGTTGCGGAGGAACAATCGTCTTCTTTGAAGCGGGGTCAGACTGAACTTTATCAAACTTTTGAGCAATCTCATGTGCTAGCATCATAGTTTTTGGATTCTCCCATTTAAGCTTGAGGCGGAATTCATCACTTGATCCTGCTATAAGGTAGCCCAACACATGATGAGTCATTCCAGCTCGAAATCCGGCATTGTCCTCCTACGTGGCAATTAAACGGTCCAGGAGCATGGCCGCTCGATCCACATATCGACGTGCCATCTCACCTTCTGACTGCTTCAAGTTTGCCACCTGCAGGTACACATTCTCCGGCTCCTCTTCTTTGTCAAAATACTCAATCATCGTTGCTGTCAACCTTGGCTAGCTTTGGCGAACGTCTTCGGCCTGTTTCTCATACCACACTTGAGCCAAACCCTCTAGAAATATAGAAAGAACCAATAGCCATCTGCCTTCAGTAAGAAAGTTGAGAGAAACACGTCGCTTAAAGGTCACAAGATACTCATTTGGACTTTCTTCCACCCATCCACAAAACACGGGAATGTCAGCCATGCTTGGAAGATGGAAAAGAGATAGGCAAGATGAGGCTTATCTATGGACAAACAATAGAAAGAGGAAGCTTGAACTGAAAATCGGGTGAAGATACATCCACAAAGCACACATAGGCAGGGTAGGGTGTGACTGGTGTATTGTGAAATACTACACGGGAAGAATCTTCAGCATAGAATAGCATATAGACAATCTTAAAAGGACCAACCCTCATGATATCACATCCGTCTTTACAAGTGAGGGTTAGAGACACGGCACTGCATGAGGTTGTTCATCAAGGCAAACAAGAATGCCATGACAAATGTCAACAGTTGGAGAGCTTGCACATCACCTTCAGCTTCTTCCAGTTCTTGTAGTCGCCATGCTATTTCTTCAAGGGGTGTGCGTATTCACATATTAGTTGAGAATCTCCTTGCACTTCAAGTTGCTTGACGTGATGTTCTTGTGCCTTTTGTAGCCCAAAAATGAGCACTGAGTACTCAGCTTGATTGCAAGTACTTGCAGGTGCAGACTTGCTATAACAATACTCCTCACCACCCGGTGAAGTGAGCTTCACACCCACACTGGCCAAAGATACATGGACATGCAAAATCCAGCTGCGCTTGGAGGTTAGACATGGATGAGGCAATTGACGTTTGCATGACAATGATGTCCAATCATTGGAATTGGTTCAAGGCTATTTGATGAGTCATATCTCTACATCCTCTATGCAAGAATTCTCTCTCTTTGTCCTTCCTCTCACACATGAGAGTTGTTCGTGGTAGAAAGCTCTCAAGAGTGACCCAACCTATTGCTCAAGCAACATGTTGGTGTAGCTTTCTAAGTGGTCATGCTGGGTTCCTTTCAGAAGGGTCCTGTAGTACTTTGGAGCCATTTGTAATGGCAAAAACACTCTATAGAGGTCAACCATCATCTTGAGTCTATTGTGTTTCTTTGTTTGTGATAAAAGAATTGTTTAAATAGTTGCTTATTTTAGTCATATGCTTTTCAATTCGAGTTGCTAGATTAGTATCGTTTCATGTAGTATTTCATGTGAGATCGTGAGTGATGAATCACATTGAATGCACTTAATTCTATCACTTGACATTATAGTTTTTGTTTCTAGTCGGTGATGGTCTAGGTAATTTTCATGAGAGATTGTTGTGAGGGTTTAGGAATTTGAAAGGTTTAGGAGATTTGAGAATTTGGGTTTGAGAAATTCAATGCAAGCTATCTTTGTTTTATTGGTTGTCACATCACTTTCAAGGGTCTGTGAAGTATTCCTTCTGTAAGTGCTCTATTCAAGTTGATTTTTCAGCGTTGCATTTTTTCTAAGCATAATGGATTTGGTAGTGTGAGGTGTCTTTGAAAGGAGCTCCAAGATGTTCAATGTGTTCTCGAGAAGGTGAATGAAGAAGCTGTACTGATAAAGTTCTTGAGGTGGACAAAATATATAATGGAAGGAGGAGGCCTATGAACTATAATGAGATAAATCATTCAGAGATCCCTGATGTTTGGTTGAATTCATTTCTCATCCATCTAGCCCTTTCTAAATTTTGGATCGCTGAGGACCAATAGGCTTTCAAGTCCTTGCAATCCTTGATGTTGAGGATTTGAAGAAGTGAAGTATGGCTATTAAATCTCTTTTAAAGGATAGTAATTCTATGTTTTGATAAACTAGTTGGTTGGTATCTATGTAACTCAATAGAAAAATTGCATACATGGTATTTTAGGTGATTATGTTCTACCTATGGCAACTTTTTCAACACTTCTATTAGGACTTCCACAATGTTGTTTCTTTTCATTTTTTGCCTTTGGATTTCTATGGATGTTTATGATATCATCTTAGGAGTTGTTTTATGCTCTTATACTTTCCAAAACAAGAAATTTTCTATGGAAATTAATTTCTTTGTTTACTTTCTACTTGCACAGAGTTCTTATTCATAGTTCTCTATGTTTTGGATCTCTCTATGGTTGACGACGATGACTAATGCTCTATTTGTCTTAGTTTTGAGGTTGGGGAAGTTCGTGTGGAATCTAAAACCAATGCCATCTACATATCAACTTTGCTTATCCATCATTTAATTTCATGGCACTACAATAATTATTCTTTAGTGATAGAATAGAGAAAAATGCATCAAAGAGTAGGTTTCAAAGGGCGAGGTTTTGACGAGACATCCCACTACCTAAGTTTGTCAATGTAGATGAGCATTGGTGGTTGTGAATGAGCATGTTTATCTTTATGCATCTTTCTTTGAATGGAAAACAATATTATACATAGATTGTTTAAAGGTCTATAGTGGCACTTAAGCATGATAGCTTATCAAAACCTTGTAATGGGGACATGCCATGGTAATCATGCCTTTTTTAAAAAATTAACGATAGAGTTGAGGATATGCACAAGTAATTCTGAAGTAGATTTATGAGCACGTTTTTATGAGGATAGGTTGTATGTTCTCTATGAGTATCTTTTTATATAGATTTATTTATAATGAGATGATCACAACTATACAAGCATGCACCCATGCATGTGAGTTTGAGAAAATTTATGAAAGATGACGATAACCTATGAGACCCAAAGATACATACATATAGCCCCCCCATGATAGGCGTGCCCATATATTCCTATTAGAACTAAGTTGAGATAAGAACATAGTACCATGAATGTGTGCCCCATGATTTTTGAGTTCATGTGCTAGTGTGTTTTGTGAACACCTCTATAGTTGAAACTATTGATTACCATCTATTTTGTTACCAAGCCTATATTCATGTTATGTAGACACTGGATAAGACTTTTGAATTATTATGACCTAGACTTTGCAATTGACAGATATCTTGATTGTGTGAAGAATGTAGCAAAATATTTTATGTTCCTTCCCCCCTGCCCTCTCCTTTTTGGGTTTAATTGAAATGTGTTTAAGCAATCTAGTTTCAAGTACCCTAGAACAAAATACTTATGAGAATCAAGTCATCTAACTAAATTATATTTAGCTCAAGAGCAATTCTAGTCTTTTGATTGATTTGCATCTCTTTAAAAAATGCTCATGAATAATAAAGTGCCTAATTGTGTTGTCTTGAAGCAATGTAGAATCAATAGCATTCTAGTCTTTCGACATTATCTAATATTCCCTTAGCATGATGATTATGAGAATTAAATCAAATAATTGCATTATCTTTGAGAAATCTAGCCCTAAGAGCACTCTAGTCTTTGGACATGGTTGCAAATCCCTTGGAAGAATGATCATGAGCAAATTGTGTAACACTCACATGGCACATGTTGGTAGAATTGTATCCTTCCAATGGCTGCATCTATTTTAACAAACAAAATGGGGCAAGCGTCTAGACTTTCATCCTCACTCCTTCTGTAAGGAAGCCAACAAGAAAGAAGAACTAAGAGCATGCCACTGACCTAGCCACACTGCCACATAGGCACTCCTTCTGTAAGGAAACCAACAAGAAAGAAGAACTGAGAGCATTCCACTCACCCAGCCACACCACCACACATATGCACTCCAAAATAGTCTTGGCCACCACATGCTGATTTGAGCAATCTAGCAATATATAGCTAATCCCTTGTGCACCATTCATGTGCTACCATGTGATCACAAGCTTGTATGATCAAGCCTAACTACCATGGTGACTCCCACGGACCTTTAAACATTCATGTCTCACAAAATGTCTGGTCCTCTATCCAAGATCCTCTTTGATTTGTGTGGCAAAGAAGGAGGCTCAATAAGGTCTACAACTACCTCAATGTCGACAACATTATCATGGGAACTGAGAACCTTTTTCAACCTACTCACATGAAATATTGAATGCACTCAACCACCTTTGGGTAGTGCTAATTTGCAAGGGACACTTCCAACATTTAAAAAAAATTATGAATGGACCACAATACCCAGTGTTAGTTTAGTAACTATGTCAGCTTTTAAGAATTTTGAATGCTCAAGAACCCTTGAATAAACTTTTTTCCCTTGTTCAAAGATAAATTCTTGTTATCATAATATCTAGGATGGATCCCAAGCTTGTCTTAGACATTATCTTTGGCTATCTTCAACATCTCACTAATATTATAAAGAAATTCTTTTGCTTTACCCAATTTCTCCTTCTTTGAGACCAATGGCCAACCATGGGGGATCAAGATTGGAAACCGTACATCAGCATAAATGGACTATACATCATAGATGAATGATTTGAATTGTTATATGCAAGCTCCAAAAGTCATTGGCAACCTCCTCAACCCGAGACGATTGTTGCTCTATCAAGATAACGCGGTAGGCATCTGGAGAGGGAGGGTCCGACTGGGCCTCCGGTTCCGGGCAGGGAGCCGCCATACCGCCAAGACAAACTGCGAGACCTCCGATGAAGAAGAGGCTGCCACCAAAAAAAGGGGGGAATAGATGCCGGGCGGTGGAGCCTGGGTGTGAAGAAGACAGGTGAGGCGAACCGGGACGACGTGAGTCGGGTGGGGGAAGCAGAGGCGGAGAGCGGGAAGGATGGAGGGCGGAGGGCAGTGGAAACGAGGGCGGGAGGCGGAGGTGGTGGGGGTGGGGGCTAAGGATGGAGGGCGGGTGAGGTGAAGAGGCGGGAGTGGGGGTGGGGCGGGGCGGGGAGGGAGGGCGGGAGGGGGCGGGGCGGAAGGGCGGAAGCGAAGGGGCGGGGCAGAAGGGCGGAAGCGAAGGGAGGGGCGGGGGGCAGGCGTAGCGAGGGGACGGGGGGGTGAAGCGGGGGGCGGGGGGGAGCGAAGCGGGGGGGCAGGGGGTGGGCGAAGCGAGGGGGCAGGGGGGTGAGGCGGAGAGGCTAGGGGGGGTGAGGCGTAGCAAGGGGGCGGGGTGGGGCAGAGGGGCGAGGGGGATGAGGGCGGAGAGGCGAGGGGTGAGGGCGGGGGAGGGCATAGCGGGGTGAGGCGGAGGGGCGAGGGGGTGAGAGCGGAGAGGCGAGGGGGTGAGGGCGGAGAGGCGAGGGGGTGAGAGCGGAGGGGCAAGGGGTGAGAGCGGAGAGGCGAGGGGGTGCAGGCGGCCGAGGCGGGGGTGAGGCGGAGGGCGAGGGGGTGAGGTCGGAGAGGCAAGGGGGTGAGGGCGGTCGCGAGGCGGGGGTGAGCTAGGGGGCGTAGAGGTTGCGGGAGGGAGGGGGAGGGCTCACAGGAGCAGGGGGAAAAACGAGTTAGAACCGGAGCAACTTCTACTTATTGGATTACTTTTGGCAAGTAGTATTCAAGAAATTAGACAGTGGACTATGTATGAGTAATGTGGGCCATTCACCGAATGATGGGCAGACTGAAAAAGTCAACTAGGTTTTGGAAGATATTCTTAGAGCATATGTGAGTAAGAAGAAAACCAACTAGGAAAAGCATTTTCCTTTTACCTCTGTCTATGGCAGAGTCATTGGACATTCCACCTCCAAATCAGCCATCAGGGACTGGCTCCAGTCCACTCTCATGCTAGAGGATGGCCACATTGAGGAGGTGGCCCTTATGGGAAGGGGCATCTTCTGGCTCAAACTCTCCAATGCAAAAGTTGCGAGCAACCTGATTGCTGGTTCCCCCACTTCTGTGGATGGAAAGATCATTATGATAGTCCCTTGGCACCGTGGATTCAATGCAGCAGATTTTGATGCTCGGTTCCGCATACCTCGCCATCCAGTGACGCTAGTTTTTCCAGGTCTTGCTGCTGAGCTACGGCCGATTGTCAGGGACCTGGGCTCCCACTTTGGCTGGGTTATGCACGACACTTTCGTCGACGCGGTGACTACGGCAGGAGCCCCCCGAGTTCGTGTGGCTGTGGCAGACCCTGCGACTCTCCCTGCAGTGATCGAGATCGTGACAGATGCCGGCAGCATCACCCAAAGCATGGTAGTCACCGGACAGCCAGGCCAGTGCCTGAGGTGTCACGGCTTTGGGCACTTGGCTGCTATTTGTCCATGATTCGCTAGTTCCTCTCGGCCCCCCCCCGCCCTCTCCCCCTCCGCCCCCTCCCCCCCCCTTCGGGCAGCCACGTCAGGAGGAGCAGAGGCAGTCGGAGTCCGGTCCAAAGTTAGCTGGCAGTTGGACTGAGGTCAGAAGGAAAAGAGGAAAGAACAAGAAGATTTTCGATAAAGGCAAGGAGGCAGAGGTTACCCAACCTACAGCAGCACCTCAGAGACCTGACAGGCAGCCGCCCCAGGGTCCTGGGAGAGCTTCTTCTTCGACAGTAGCCCACCCTCCATAGCCTCAGGTCCCCCTCTCTTCCGCTCCCTAGCCCCTTTCCACTCAGTCCCAGCCCCTTCCCCAGTCGCACCCCCCTCTTCCCGACCCGCAGCTTCAGCCCCCGCCTCTTCCTCTTCAGTCTCCTCCTCTTCCTTCTCAGCCCCAGTCCCAGGTGCAGCCCCATCCCCCCCCTCTGCCTCTCTCAGCTCTCCTGCAGTGTCAACTGTACTGATGGTTCCTCAGCCGAGGGCAGCCCCCACTCCCCCTCCTCCACCCCCCCGCTAGTCGCCTCCGTGGAGTCTGAGTTGCCTACCCCCCAGCCACCTCCCCCTTCCCCTCCATAGGCAGGACACCCTGAATCTACACCACCACTGGAGCAGGCTTCCCTGTCTGCTAGCCCCTCAGTTGCAGACTCTGGTGGGCCTCAGCTTCAGGAGAGAGAGCTTCCTCACGACTTTTACAGATTTGGACCCTCGGACTACTTGGATGTGGCCGACCTTGGGACCTTCCCTACTTGTCTTGACATCAGTATCTTCCTGCTCTGCAAAGGGGCGGATGGGAAGATCGCAGCCTTGGCCCCGAGGGATGGCCCTAGCTTTGCTTTCACGTTCCTCAGCGATGGCACCGAGACTTGGACAGACGACTCGGTCTGGGAGGCTCTCAGAGAGCAGACGCATGCTCAAGTTTGCTCCTGGACAGGCCCGTCCGGTGGACAGCTTCTCGAGACTCAGTGGTCCGAGGGTGACGTGCGCCTGCGGTGGCGTTGCGCCGCCATAACGCTTCAGATTGATTGTGATCCTCAGGCCCCCTCTGTCATGGCCCCTCCCCCAAGATGTCAGAGCCTGGACCCCTCAGAAACTCCGAGCCTTCTACGGGATGACTACTTTAGAGATCTCAAGTTGGCTCGAGAAATCATTTGCTCATGGCACCAAAGGCCTCTCGCCTTTGCTAAAGGTGTTGAAGAACGGGCAGGACGACCCCGCCTCCCCCTCCAAACCTTCTCATAAGCGTCAGCACCTCCACTCTGAAATGTCAGCTTCTTCATCGACATCTACCGCGAGCAGACAGTTGTTCGCAGCCTCCCAGTCCTCACCATGAGCCTACACCTTGTCTCCTGGAATGTGAACGGGTTTCATTCTTCTGGTACCCGTGGTCCTAGGAAGCTCATTTTGAGACAGGAACTTCAGCCAGCAGTGATTGGTCGTTTGGATATACTTCTGCTCCAGGAGCACAAGCTTTCTGTGGCTCATTCCCGTAGCTGTGGGAAGATTCTCCCTGGACGTTCTCACACTTATTGGGAGCCCTCGATCGGTGCACAGGGGAGGAGTGGAGGTGTCTATACTTTCGTGTGCGAGCAGTTAGCCCAGGGAGTTTTTTGTCATGGCACATTGATCCCAGGCCGTGCCCTTTGGGTAGGCCTAGAGTTGGAGGGTTCTAGAATAGGAATCCTCAACATTTATGCTCCCACAGACCTCCGGTGCAGAGCCACCTTCTGGAGGACACTCACAGGGATTCTCCCAGACATGGATTCCTAGATTGTTGGAGGTGACTTCAACAATCTGGAGACCTTGGAGGACCAGCAGGGCAGAGGACCAAAGTTTACAGGTATGTCTCAGGCAGAGCAGTCCGCTTGGGACTCATTTATCTTCGCGACAGGAGGTAGGGACAGCTGGAGAGACCCGTCCTTCTGTCATTGGCACGGGAGCTTGGACTTCTCATGGGGCTTCCGCAGGGAAGGAGGCAGACTCCTGGAGAGGCTGGATAGATTTTATGTTAGTGATTGGGCCATCAGCAGAGTCGGTCAGGCGGGTATAGTTCCAGGGACGACACTTTCCGACCATGCGCATGTGCTCTTATCATTAGACTCGGTAGTTCAGGCCCTTCCTCCCCGTTCGTGCCGGATTCCTGACTCCATCTTCTCGAGGGAGGACGTGCGCAGCAGTATCAGTAGCCTATGGGACAGAGATTGGGGCAAGTGCGTGGATCTGGTTGATTCGATGGCGTAGGCTTTGCAGGAGTCCAGCCAGATTTATCACAGCTCGCAGCCCTACAGGTTCGACAGGAGTGGTGGGGCAGAGAGAGAGCTCTTCGGAGGGACCTCGCTTCCATTCAGCGACTCCAGCAGGCAGCTCCGGGCTCGGAGGAGCTTCGGTTCCAGGCCCTTTGAGCTAGAGCCCTTCTTGAGGAGACTCTCCAGCGCCGTTCAGAGTTTTCCTATCACGCCTCTCTCTCTTTCTGGGCTCGGAAGGGCGACCGGATGTGTAGGGAGTTCTTCAGGACGCATGGCCAGAGAGTAGCAGCAGGTGATCAGCTACGGAGTCTTAGGACAGCGGAGGGGCACATCATTACTAATCCGGGTGAGGTCTTGGGGTTGGCTACCGACTTCTATAGGACTCTTTTCCAGTAGGAGCAGCTTGCCCCTCGTACTCGACGCTCCCGTGAGGAGGTGTGGAGGCAGATTCCATCCGTGGTCCAGCCCAGCATGCAGGCGACGTTGTTGGCACCGTTCACTACGGACGAGATGTTGGAGGTTTTGATGGCCATCGACAGGCAGAAATGCCTTGGCGAGGATGGGCTATCCCGAGCTTTCTTCACCTCCTTCTGGGATCAGATCCATCAGCCCCTCCTAGCAGCTCTCCAGAGGATTTTCAACAGTAGATATATGCTGGAGAGCCTCTCCTCGGGACTGATTTGCCTCATCCCGAAGGGAGGAGATCGACAGGAGATCCGTCAGTGGCGCTCGATCACCCTCCTCACCACTGCCTACAAAATCCTTGCCAAGATGATCAGCGCCAGAGTTCGGCCTCTACTTCTAGACCTCATTCATGACACTCAGACAGGCTTTGTCTAGGATCGCAGTATCTTGGATAATGTCTTCACCTTCTCAGAGGCGGCGGAGTGGGCTCAGCACAGTGGGTCACATTTAGCCATCCTACTTCTCGACTTTGAGAAGGCCTACGATCGAGGCCTACGATCGAGTGGACTGGTCCTTCCTGGAGGGTACTCTGGAGTGACTAGGTTTCCCAGCAGGATGGATTCAGGGTATTTCAACGTTATAAAGGACAGCTTCTAGTAGGGTCATCATTGGCGGCAGGATGGGAGAGCGTTTTTGTTTGGAGAGATCAGTGCATCAGGGTTGCCCCCTTGCTCCTTACCTGTTTCTCTTCTTTGCCGAGGCTATGACATACTACCTTCGGGCGAGGTCTACCGAGATCCGGGGTGTTCGCCTTCCCCTCAGGGAGGACACGGAGCTCCTGGACTCGGAGTATGCAGATGACACAACACTGTATGTCCAAGATGATGAGATGATGCTGGAGAGGGTGAGGATGGCCCTAGAGGTCTTCTGTTCGGCAGCCTGTGCGAAAATCAACTGGAACAAATCAGTTGGTTTTCTCACAAAGCCATGGCTTCCTGTTGGTGTTTCTCGAGATCCAGCATGGCACAGCTTAGGAGGTTGGTTCGGAACTTCCTGTGGTCCGGGGGGATGGTCTCAGAGATACCAGAGCTAGGGTTGCTTGGCAGACAGTCATTCTTCTGCAAGCTGAGGGTGGCCTGGGGGTCATCGATCCAAAGCTTCAAAGTCAGGCCCTGCTGGGCAAGCTAGTTATCCACAGTTTGACCCCGGGGGGGCAAACGTGGAAGATGTTACTTCAGCAGGGGGTCGGTTCTTGTGTCCCACGCCGAGGTGGAGAGTGGCTACCGTCCCTCAGGTGGATCTTCACTTCCGCCCCGCTCCCCACTCGTTTGTAGCCTCCTCATGGTTTGGAGGTGGCTCTGCCTCAATCTCATACAGTCCCCTCCTAGCTGTCAGGAGGAGATCGATCGCCAGCCGCTTATCTGGAACGATCAGGTCAGAGATGCAGAGGGCCTTCCGCTGGGGGAGAGATCACACATCAGGTGGGACAGCTGGATGCGGGGGCTAGCCCGGTCCCTTCGAGTTTGGAGGGACACGTACAGACATTTGGAGACCGCTGATCTAGCAGACGCAGCTGGAGGTGCCTGTGGAGCTCAGGCGAGACGTACGGAGATAGACGGAGCGATTCCAGCTGATTGGTTGGTTCCACCCGAGTTTCAGATCCTCATGCCTGGTGATGACCGTTGGCTGGACAGTTCACCCCCCGTGGCATCCCACTGGTGGGGATGGACGACTCCTCTGTTTCCTTCTTCGCGGTTATGGGGGACGGCCGACTCAGGAGAGAGGATGTGCTCATCGACCCCCTACTCCCATGGCAGAGGGTTTGGGTCGTAGGCCTCATGGGGAAGGTTTGGCGGACCGATCCTAGCATAGAGCAGGATCAGCTGCAGCTTTGGCGACTCTGGCTCTGGGAGGGGCGGGCCACTATCAGAGCTTGATTGGGACCCAGGAGAGTGGAGATGGCCAGAGATTGTGACAGGTCAGGGGCCGACCTCTTTCTTTGCCTACAGCACGGCATTGGGCAGGCGAGTTCTCGGGAGGATGCATAGCCGCCCTCCCACCCTCGCCCTCTCACCCAGCAGCCCAGTTGTATGCTCAGGGTATCTCCAGGTTATTTTTGCAGGCCTTCTGGAAGGCCTTGTGGGAGAGCTGGCAGCCGCAGAAGATCTCCTACTTCCTGTGGCTTCTCGCCCACAAAGGTCTTCCAGTGGGGAGCTGGTTGCGGCAGATAGGTCAGGACGGACGTTGTCAGATCTGTCATGAGGACGAGGAGTCACCAAAACACTGCCTATGGAGCTACACTCGCGCCCAGGAAGTGTGGAGGTAGACCTTCGGGATCCTTACTCGTGCAGCACCAGAGCTAGGTTTGATCACTTGGGGCGCGTTCTGTTGGTGCAGCACCGCACCTGGTTTTCATCACTTGTTCGAGGCATGTCAGCAGGACCCCGCGTTCCTTATCACACAGGGGATGTGGGGGCCGCTCGAGAGCATTCCGCCGCACCTGGCAGAGGCTGGCACAAGATCTCAGGAGAGGCAGCCAGTCTGGGAGATTATTAGCAGCATCGCAGGATGGCACATTTGGACCTCGCACTGCACGCAGATCCTCGATGGCACCTCCTTATCGACTGCCCAGATCATGACTGACATCTAGAATGAGATTATACACACCCTCAGAGGCCAGTGGGACCAGATACAGGGAGACTCCCGGGCTGGCCAGGAGAAGCAGAGACGTTTCCTCCGGGTTTGGGACACACAAGGCCTCTTCTTCAAGCATACTTCGTAGGGCCTTCAGTGGCGCTACTCGCCACCTCTCTGGCTGTTCATTCACACTCGCCTGATCCCTCCGTGAGAGAGAGCTTTACTTTTTTGTTACCTTTTGGGCTACGTCCGATTTGTGAACGCAGCCCGTCAGTTGCAATGCTGACCTCATGTATCTTGTTTTCGAAGTAATATAATTAGCACTATTTTTTCGGCAAAAAAGTAATCCAATAAACCTTAATTCACCAAAAATAGAAATTGAAATAAAAAATAAGAGAGGAATATAAAAAACAAGAGAATAGTCCAAAATTTCCATAACAATCGACCATTTATAGTTCACAAAATTTAATTGGGGTGGTCAAAAGATGTCAGGATCCATAGTTTAATGTTTTGAAGATGTTGCTTAAGAACTTTGACTTTCTTCATTATAAGAGCATGTGAAACGAGTCTCCTTCATGAAGCAAAAAAATCATCATAAGGTGGAGTTTGATTTTTCACTTCTTGTGATACATAATTTACAGAGTTCCTTTGAGTGCACGCACACACAAACACACACACACACACACACACACACACACACACACACACACACACACACACACACGCACATGCACACGAACATCCACATGCACATGTACACGCGCACACACACACACACACGCACAAGCACAAGCACACACATTCATGCACGTGCACATGTGCGTATGTGCACACACACGTGTGTGTGTGTGCACCCGCACATGCACACACACACACATGAGAGAGAGAGAGAGACAGAGAGAGAGACAGAGAGAGGGAGAGAGAGAGCGAGAGAGCGAGAGAGCGATAGAGGGAGAGGAGAGAGAGAGAGAGAGAGAGAGAGAGAGAGAGAGAGAGAGAGAGAGAGAGAGAGAGAGAGAGAGAGAGAGAGAGAGAGAGAGAGAGAGAGAGACTTCATAATGACTTTTATTTCTCTATATATCAGAGTCCACTTCCATGAAGAGGCTAAAACTTAGAACTTCTGGGTCATTAAATGTACTGTCTTGATCAATAAGAATGGGTGCTAAAGCTCATATAGTCATAGTGGAACTTTGCCATGTGGATAATTTGAAGCATGAGGATGGCCAATGTATATTATCTCTTTTTCACCCTCTTATTTCATTCTCCACCCTATCATTACATTCTTCCCCCTCATTTTTTGTTGCCTTTTCCT
Organism: Dipteris shenzhenensis; assembly: GCF_047967505.1. Classification (NCBI taxonomy): domain Eukaryota; kingdom Viridiplantae; phylum Streptophyta; class Polypodiopsida; order Gleicheniales; family Dipteridaceae; genus Dipteris; species Dipteris shenzhenensis. The sequence goes on along the minus strand of NC_141605.1, from coordinate 40,731,937 downwards.
TCTCCGTTTTCCATTCCTCTTTCTTTTTTGTCTTCTCTCTAATTCTTTATCTTTCCCATCACCTCTCTTTTCATTCCTTCCCCCTCTCTTTTCCATTCCATTCCCGTCTCTTTTTCATTCCCTTTCTCTATTTCTATATGTCTTCCCCCTTTTGATTCCATTCCCCTATCTTTTCCATTCCCTTCTCTGTCCCTTCTATCTTGCCTTTTTTGTCCCTCCTCCCCCACTTATGTCCCCTCCCCTTCTCTTTTCTCATCTTTCCCCTCTCTTTTTTTTCCTCCCCCTCTCTTTTCCATCCCCTTTATCTCTTTTTTATCCCTCTTCCTCCCTTGTTTTTGTCTCTTTTCTATCCCTATTCTTCTTCTTCAATTTCCTCCAACCTCTCTTTTTTACCATTCATTGCCCCTCTCATTTCCATTCCTTCCCTGTCTCTTTCTATCCATACCTGAATCAAAAAGAGGCCCATTAGAGAATTACTAAAATATTAGAGGGCTATAAAGGAAATATGGAATCCATCAAGGAGATTATGCCAGGTGGAATTCTCTATAATAGAGGCTGCCTAATTTGAGAGAAAATTCCACTTGTTTCTCAAGAAATCTAAAAAGACATCATTGGTGCTTCAGAAATCATAATAAAAAATTACATTTGGCAGGCCTAGCATGAAGATGTCGAACCCCGATGTTTTCCCCTTGTTTTCGTCCCATCAAACTACCCCCTAACTAGAACTATGCTCACACTTTCCTTATGGTTCAACCATTTGGCCCAAAACCTCAACTTTCAAACCAAATCTCTGGGTTTTAATCTCTTCTAAAACTTTTAACATAATCTCTTGAAATTTTTGAGCCTCAAGTGAATTATCACTCTAGGTGCTCCAACTAATCAACCCCTCTCCTTGGTTTGCCCTCTTTAGTGGTAGAGGCAATCAGATCAGATGGAGTACCTAGAGTTACGGTCATTGTCTGTGACTCTAACATTTTGGATAATCAAATTATCTGGGACTCTAACACTTTTGATGATCAAACTATTAGGGAAGGGAGAGGAGGGGGAGGAGGGAGAGTTGGAAGTTTGATTGTAGGGAAGGAGACCAAGAGGGAAAAGAGCAGCAAGTTGATTTTTTAAGGGTTTTGTGCTTGTATATAGAGTCTCACCCTCCCATAACCAAAAGAAGGCTATGCTCCTTCCTCTCCTCCTTCCCTCCCCTCCCCCTACCTTCGCTTTCCCTTTCCTCTCCCCTCCCTTCTCCCTCTCTCTTCTCCCTCTCTTCCCTTCTTCTCCCCTCTCCCTCTCTCTTCTCCCTCCCCTTTCCCTCTTCTTCTCCTTCCCTTTGCCTTTCTCTTTCTCCTTCCCCTCCAAACACACAATTACGTAGCCATGGTTGCCTTTTTTTGAGCGATGTGTGTCTCATGGCCACAACCACACAAGGAGGCATTACGAAGGGGGAGAAGGGAGTGTGAAGCTACGGTGTCCATGCCCTCCCCTCCCTCTCTCTCTCTCTCTCTCTCTCTCTCTCTCTCTCTCTCTCTCTCTCTTTCTCTCGTGTGACTATGGCCACATGAGAGGGGAGGGGGAGTGGAGAGCAAGGAGGGAAAAGGAGGGGGAAAAAGGGGGAGGGGAGGGAAGAGAGAGAGAGAGAGAGAGAGAGAGAGAGAGAGAGAGAGAGAGAGAGAGAGAGAGAGAGAGAGAGGTGAGAGAGGTACTCTATGGGCATGTAAAACCCCCCCCCTTGCTTCACCTCTCTCTCCCCCTCCCCTTCCCTTTCTCCTTTCTTCCCTTCTCCTTCCCTCCCCTTCCCTTTCCCCTCCCCTTCCCTTCCCTCTTTCTCCCCCCCTCTCCCCCCCCCCTTCCCCTTCCCTCTTCCTCCCCCCCCTCTCCCCCCTCCCCCTCCCTTTCCCTCCCTTCCTCCCTCCCCTCCATCAACACCCGTAGCATGAAGCCCACACAAACACAGTTGAACTAAAAGCCTTATGTGACGAAATATGAAGAGGGGAGAGGAGAAGAGTGGAGATGAGGAGAGAGGGCACAGCTAGAGAGCACACCACAAATGACTAACTGTACACTAGATTTAGTTGAAAAAATAGAATATATACAAACCCTTTTAGGGTTAGGGTTAGGGGATCTAACCCTTTCCTTTATAGCACTCTATAAGGTTAGTGCTATGCACATATGATCATGTGATGGTGCTATGCACACATGATCACATGATGTTGAGCGTGAACTCTCAACACCTTCCCTCAAGATCAACATCATGAAGTAGGCCTTCCCTCAAGATGATGATTCTGGGGAATCGAAGAAGGACTGAGCATTACATTCCATCAGACCCCTTTAATGGGAATGTCCTTCCTCTGCGTCAAACCAAGCTAGTCGGTGTTTCTTGAATAGCTCTTTACCGAGTGGTTTGGTAAAGATGTTTGCAACATTCTCTTTGCTATCACAATGCTGCAGTGTGATGTCACCAAGTAACACTCTTTCTCTGATGAAGTGCTCTCTGACATCAATGTGCTTTGTCCTGGAGTGATATATTGGATTTTTTGCCAATGCTTGAGCCGATTGATATTCACAGTATATTGTTGTCGGCTTTGACTCATCAAAGTAATCTATTTCTGACAATAGTCTTCTATAGCCTCACATGCACTTGTAGTGAGTGCCCTATATTCTGCTTCAGTCGAAGACAAAGAAACAATTGGTTGTTTGTTTGACAACCATGATATAGCATGTTGACCAAGGAAAAATGCATATCCCTGTGTCGATCTCCTAGTCTCATGATCTCTAGCATAGTCACTATCACAATAGCCATGCAACCGTGGATGAATTCCTCTATATTCTATCCCAAACTGTCTTGTACCTCTAATGTATCTCAAGACTCTTTTGGCTGCATTCCAGTGAGACTATTTTGGATTTGCCATAAACTATGCTAGTGAGCTTACTGCATAACAAATATCTGGCCGTGTGATTGTCAGATATATAAGAGATCCGATGAGTTGCCTGTAGTATCTGTCATTGACTGTAGGCTTTTCTAAATCTTTAGTAAGTTTTAAACTCTGTTCCATGGGAGTGGTTGCAATCTTGCAATCTGCCATATGAAACTTCTTCAGGAGACTATCAACATACTTGAGCTGACTCATGAATGTGCTATCTGAATCTCTCCAGAACTCAATTCCAAGACAATAGTGCATAAGTCCAAGATCTTTCATGTCAAACTCTGTAGATAAGTCTTGTTTTAGTTTTCTGATGAAGCTATCCTTGCTTCCTATCACAATCAGATCATCTACATACAAAAGTGCAATAGTAATGTCTTCCCCTTGAACTTTGTAGTAGAGAGTATGATCTGCATTGGACTTCATGTATCCCAAATCAGCAAAATACTTGTCAATTCTGCTATACCAACTTCTGGGTGCTTGCTTTGAGCCGTAGAGACTTTTCTCGAGATGGCAAACGTTATTCTCCTTTCTTGGTTCAACATAACATGCTGGTTGTTGCATGTAGACTTCCTCGTCTAGATAACCATTGAGAAATGCATTCTTGACATCAAGCTAATACACATTCCATTTGCTAAGTGTCACTAGTGATATCAAGAACCATATGGAATCCATCTTTGCTACTGGAGCATAAGTCTCATCATAGTCTTGACCATATTGTTGTGCAAATCCTTTTGCAACTAATCTAGCTTTATATCTATGAATACTTCCATTTGGATTATACTTCACTTTGTATACCTATTTGTTTGCTAGGGCCTTCTTTCCTAGTGGAAGGTCGCATAATTCCCAAGTATTATTCTTATACAAAGCATCCATTTCTTCATTCATAGCAGTTTGCCATTCTGGCTTGTCTACTATGTCTTCGAAGTACACTGGCTCTTCTGTAGCCATGATGGTAGTCATAAGAGAATAGTTGGTGGTTTCCACCTGAATTGCTTTGCCTTTTTGAGCATATGTCAATCTGGCTAGAGGTCTGCTTTCCCTAGTAAATCATCTGAGCTGTTGTGGCTCTACTTGGGGTGTTGCTGGCAATTCTTGCTCTTCTTCATCAACTTATTCTGAAGATGACTGTGAAGTCGATGCTTCCATCTCCTGTGTAGGTGAGGTTTTCCATTCTGATTCCTCATCAAAGATTACATCTTTGGAGATAATGACTTTGCGGTTGATGGGATCATACAATTTGTATGCTTTGCTTTCTTCACTTGAGCCAACCATGATGCATTTGCATGACTTTGCATCCAATTTCCTGCAATGATCATCATGTATGTGAGCATATGCTATGCAACCAAATATGTGGAGATGCCCAATGTGTGGCTTGTGTCCAGTGAATGCTTCATAAGGAGTCATACCTTGTATCGGTTCGGTAGGAAGCCGATTAAGCAAATAGTTTGCAGTGGCTATTGCTTCTACCCAATACTGATTCGGAAGATGCTTTTCACTAAGCATTGCTCTAGCACTATCTGCTAAAGTCCCATTCTTCCTTTCAGCTCTTGCATTCTACTGAGGAGTATCTACACATGTGAATTGTCTTCATATGCCGTGATTTCTGTAAAAGTTCATGAATGATGAAGACATGTATTCACCTCCTCTGTCTGATCTCATGATCTTGATCTTTCTGCCTATTTGGTTTTCTACCATGGCTTTGAATTCTTGAAATGTGGAAAACACTTCAGATTTCTCTTTCAGAAAGTAGACCCAACAATATCTGTTGTAGTCATCGATGAAGGTCAAGTAATAAAGTGAACCATTGATGCTGCGGGTCTAGGCATAACCCCATACATCTGTATGTATCAAATCAAGAATACCTCATGCATGAGAGGTATGTCTGACAAAGTTGGTTCGCTTTTGTTTGCCGAAGCAGCATGCTTCGCAAACCTTTTCAAGAAACTATGGCTTCGGAATCCCAATTGCCATATTCTGATTCCTGAGATCTAACAAGTACTTGAAATTGACATGACCATATCTCTTGTGCCATTTTGCAGATAGTGGCATCTATTGAATTTGAGCTAACATGGCATGCTTATCTGGTACTGTAGCTAGCATTCTGTATAAGCATCCTTCCTTGACACCTTTTGCTACTAGCTGACATCTTTTAGATTTATCTCTGATAGTGCGTTCATCACTGTCAAAGATGACTTTGTAATTGTGTTGCGTTATTTGACCTATTGACAAAAGATTCTTGCTAAGCTTTGGAACATAGAGCACATCTTTGACTAATCCTTTTGTACCAGTGAAATTGTTCATAGGGATAACACCTGTCCCTTGAACTGGATTCGGTGTATTGTCTGCTGTGTAGATGACATTTTTCTATCCTTCTAATGGCTTTATTTCTATGAACCATTCCTGATGATTTGTCATGTGAGATGATGCACTGCTGTTGATATACCAAGGATCTTGTTCCACTTGGCCGACTTGATAGCTGTAATCCTCTTTGGGATTGAAACCAATGTCTAGGTACACTGTCTAGGTACACTGTATCAGTCTGATGCAATTTCTCACTTGCAAGAAACATATTTCCATGTTCATTTGCAAAATGAGTGTGACTAGAATGTCCACCACGATGATTTCCTCTGCCTCAGGAATTCCCTCGATTACTACTGGATTGACCGCCTTGGTCGTACTGCTTCTTGTGGCAATCTCTTTCATAGTGTCCAAACTTGTGACAGTAGTTGCACTGAATGTTTGACACATTGGTGGATGCATTCCCTCATCCTTGGAATCTTCCTCGGTTGGAATGCTTTCCTCTTTGCTGATTCTGAAGTTGCTGAGGATGATGCTGATTCTGACTTTGATTTTGTTGATGATGACCACTTTTTTGGTATGATCTACCTCCTCCTTTGCCTTTGCCTTTGCCTCTGCTTCTGTCTGAAGTTGTGAATGCTTGATCATTAGAATGACCTTTACGTGCTTGAATGGCTTGAGTCCTGAGTTCTTCACCAAGTAGAACTGATTGAAGTTCTTCTAGTGTCGAAATTTGCCGTTGGATGGCAATACTCTAGACTAGATTCTCATATCCCTCTCCTAGTCCATCCAGGATTACTTGAACCATTTCTGTGGGGTTCATAGTCTCTCCTACTATTGCAAGTTGATTGTTGTAGTCTTTTATGCGGAGTACATAAGCATGACCGGTTTCACTGCTGTTGCAAAAACTCTGGTTGATCTGGTTTCTCAAGGTGAGAATCCTAGATGTGTTCTTGGACTCGTAGAGAGCTGCGAACATATCCCATGCTTCTTTTAATGTCTTGAATGTGCTGAGTTGTTCTAGCATAACATCTTGCACATTCTGCTTGATCAGCTGATAGGCATACTTGTCTTTCTTATCCCATTCTGCTTGAGCTCGGGCAATGGCAGGATCTGCTACTGGTGTGGAAACTGTTTGTGTAGATGTAGATCCCGTTGCTGGTGTTGTGACAATAGATGGAGTAGAGCTACTGGTAGCTGGATCAGCCAATGGTCTAGGTGTAGACCCATCGACATACTCCCATTTGTCCTAAAGTACAAGAATGGTCTCCATTCGGTATTTCCATGTACCATAATTGGAGTTGTCTAACTTAGCAGATGCCTTCAGATTGAGGTTGCTAGTCGACATGGTGCAAGAAATGTACCCAAAAGTGTCGTGAAAATCTCTGTATGAATCAACTACAAATACACTGAATATGCCAAGTGAAATCTCTATATCATCGGTGAAGATAGAACTACAGTATATAAAATCTGATCTGTATTACAAGGCTTGTGGCAATGATGCTGGGAATAGCCAAGAGGCTTTATAGGCTGAAATGATGTGCACGATGCCGTGAGATAGCCGAATAGGCTTTCAATGGTGGCATGTGTGTGTGAAATCAAATGCTATCTGCCCACTGAATCAATTTGCAATGCCTCTGAACTCTGAAGTCTGCTCACTGAACTGATGAACGTAAGGTTTTAGGTAATGTAATGATGTGAAACCGTATGTGAGCATATGGACTGGCCGAGTAGTTACTAGTCGGGAATTTCGGGCATGGCTTAGATTGGCAACTTGGGGAAATTCAAAGCGTCCCCTCTATGGCGATCTAGTCTACTCTGATCTAGATCTAAACCAACCATCGATCGATGAAAGAACAGCAAATAATTCCTTTTCTTTTGTTCTTTTTAAGTGCCGGGTCAGATGCATCGATGTACAGGCAAATGTGCATGAAGGAAGTGGTTTTGTCGGTGAGGCTCAAATGTGAGTGTAGCTTGCACCAAAATGTGCACATGATGTGACGAGCACATAGAGCACAAAAAAATGAGCGACTTTCCTTTTTGGAGCGCCCTCAAATTCTTCTTGGATCAAGAGATATGACTTGATCTAGTGGAGGGGCAAAAGGAGTGCAAATGTGCTCGATGATGATGTGTCACTGTGAGTCACATGCAGTGATGATGTGGCACTGTGCCTAGCAAGAGATGTGCCTGTGAAGCAGTGTGTTGAGGTGGCAACTATGTGCACATGCAGTGTGTGAACACTGTGCCTAGCAAGGGACTATGCCTACAGGGGTCAGTGCTGACTGGACAGCTGAGGTGGCACTGCTGAGGTGGCACAGATGATGACATTAGCAAGGTGATGGGGCTGATGATGTGGCATTGATGACATGGCCTGATGATGTGGTAGGATGATGTGTCCTGATGATGTGGCAATGGTGACGTGGACTAACACATGGCTGTCAATGACAGTTGGCAGATAAGATAAGATTGCCACGTGGAAAAACTCTGACCACTGACCAAACCAGGTTTCACTGACCTAACTCAGGTAAGACCTATTTGACACATGTCGAAATGTGAGGCACCGAAATCTATTGAAGATTCTGACAGAATCTCAACGATTTTGTCCTCGTTTCCATCGAGGCACTCCTTTCATCATGATGGAGGCACTGAAGGCCTGAGCAGGGTCGCTGATGCAAAGATGGAGGCATTGGAGCCACTGTAGGAGCTTGGCATTGCTACGAGGTCTCACTGGAGACATAGGGAGATTTAGCTCTTGGATGGCGCTGCCTATCGAGGCTATAGAGTCGACCGTGAGGAATGGCCTGCTGTTGCTATTGGCATCGTGTGCTGCTACTAAATAGATTCCAACAAAATCACAAAGCTTCTGTCACCTCTATCAATTGCTAAAGGCTTTGTGAGTGGAATGGCTATTGTTGAGGAGCCGAGTGTGGAGAGTGCCTGTGTGCTTGCCTAGAGCAAAGACTTCGTGAAGGCGTTTGGAGAGGCCGTTGAACAACTACATGGGTGCTTGATATGGAGTAGTGCCTATAGTGTCGGAGCAGTAAGGAGCTGAGAAGTAGGTTGTGTTGGAGGTCACGGTGGGTCGCCTTGGTCGTGAGAGGCGCCGGCCATGATATTCATTGATAAAGCTATAGATCCGCAATTGAGTGTTGAGGCTTTGGACGTGAAGTAGTTGGAGTCGCTAGTGCCGATGTTGATCAGTCGCTGGAGAGTCGAGGAGCTCATTGATGGCGTGTGCTATGGCTCACCTTTGCTATGACTTGTTGGAACACGCTTGGAGCTCGGTGGCTGCTGCTAGTCGTTGTAGTAGCTTGTAGTGGGAGCCAGAGTAGCGAGCTATTTGGAGAGGCTTTTGTAAAAGCTTGGCTACTATAGAGGCGGCTGAGCGAGTGAGCCGCTGTTGCAGGCACTCTCCTACTTCATGAAATCTCTCTCTCACACAATAAGTTGATGCTGAAGCCTTAGCTTTGGAGTGCAGATTCCAGAAACCTTTAGTCTCCCTCTCCCTCAAAGCTCACGAAAAACTCAGTCTCTTCCTATCTTTCTCACAAGCACAATGGATGGAAAATCTCTCTCTCTCTCTCACACAATGGAAGTCTCACAAAATGAATTGAAATCCTCACAAGGAAATCTCAAGAAATGAACGGAAATCTCTTAAGGAATGACGAAAATTTTCTCTCAAATGGATGGATGAAGATCTCTCACCAGAAGTGGACTCTCATAGACAACACTCAAGAGAACTCTCAATCTCACAATCTCTCTCACACTCTCAAGAATCTCAATGCCTCAGCCAAAGGAAAGGGAGCTCTGATACCATGACAAAATATGAAGAGGGGAGAGGAGAAGAGTGGAGATGAGGAGAGAGGGCACAGCTAGAGAGCACACCACAAATGACTAACTGTACACTAGATTTAGTTGAAAAAATAGAATATATACAAACCCTTTGGGGATCTAACCCTAAATTCCTTTATAGCACTCTATAAGGTTAGTGCTATGCACATATGATCACGTGATGGTGCTATGCACACATGATCACATGATGTTGAGCGTGAACTCTCAACATTATGGGCATGTCCATGCCACATGTGCAAGTGCAATGCACCCATACCAACATATGTACCAATGGCCTTCCATCGATGAACCAAGGTCATGTTCATTCCATGCGTGCATGTGCAGCATCCTTTGACACCATGGCTACTAGGTTTTAGAGTTTTAAATCTCTCAAAAGGTGCTTGTTAATATCTTGGAAATTTTAGAGGACTCTTATGGTAAATTAATGTCATGCATGGGCCATACATACATACATACATACATACATACATATACACATGTATGCATGGATGCTTTTAGCCGGAAAAGTTATCGAGATCAGAGGCTAGAGACTAAGTATGGCGACGCTCAAAGGCCATAGAGAAAAGGAGATCACGAGGGCGAAGGGATGTCATAAGGGTGAACATGGAATTAGAAATGGAGGGAAGGAAAAGGGAGACTATGACACAAGGGGAAAGGGAGAGGGGGAAGAGAAGCAGGTACATGATAGGAGGAGGAATGTTGAGATGTGGACATCAAGGGAAGAGAACCATACTTTATTGGAAAGAAGGGATGAGAGGGAAATATCAAAATACTAGCTAGGTGGCTTTACAAGAAGGAGCGTGTCTCATCAAGGAATAGCCCCTTCCTTTTATAGCCAAAAGAGGGGGTCTCTCCACATTAATGTATCCTCCCACATGCATGGTGTGTGTGGAAAAGTCTCCCATGTGGGCTAGGTGGGTACGCACTCTCAATTGTGTGCGACAACCCTTTGCCTCAATTTTCCACATAAATCAAGCCCCATATCTCAAGTCTATGATACTCCCTTGGTCTCTTTCCAATTTTATAATATGTTCAAACCTCTAGGAGGACAAGTGGAGGGTTGGCACAAGGAATCTTGCCACCTCATCCTACTTTCCCCATTATTTAACTAGCTCTCTTTGTCCTTCTATACCTCCCCCACATGGGCCTATCCCATATGGAGGGAATAACTCAATATAATAGCCATCTCCACCCATTTTATATTGCTTCTCCCATGGACTTTGAGCCATATCTCACTTAATGCATCCTAGGTGGAGGGGTGGCACATGGAGGAGCCATGCCACCTTGCATTTTATAATATTACTATCATGGATTATGTACAACACACTTTATGGGTCCTCTTACATGGAAGGGTGGCACATGGTTATGCCCTGCCACCTCAACCTTGGGCCCTATGCACACCATATTTTATTATACTATTGCCACATATACAAGCACACATACATATTAATGCCTTTTTCCTTAGACAATTTTATCCATAACAGTTCCCCCCCCCAAGCAGGGAATGCACAGCATTTCCATGCCTGGGACCATCACGCACAAAGAAAGGCTTGAGGTAACGCTTGTTGATCACCTTCTTGCCATATGGTTCATGCAGCTCCTGAACGTGGACAGACCCATTGCTACGTTCTTTGATGACTTTGTATGGACCAGCCCACAGTGGCAGAAACTTCTTATCCATTTGGTGGTCCAATCTATTATCAAAGCATAGCACAACATCCCCCTCAGCAAAGTGTCTTTCCCATCCCTTGCGAATCTTAGCATCCAATCGGGCCTTTTGTCGATTCTTTTGGATCTCTGTTTGTTGTAGTGCAAGGCGTCGGGTCTCATCTAACTTCTCAAGTTGTACCAATCTGGCCTCTACATGTTCATCTTCTGTCATCCTCTGTTCCTGTGCCAATCTCAAGGCCGGAATCTCTATCTCTAGTGGTAAAACTGCCTCAGTACCATACACCAACTCAAAAGGGGTGTGACCTGTAGATGTTTTATGAGTGATGTTGTAAGCCCACACGGCTTCAGTGACCTTCTGATCCCATTAGCTCCTATTCCCTGCGGCCATTTTTCCCATGGTTTTACAAAGGAGGCCATTGGTCCGCTCTGTTTGACCCATGGATGCTGGATAATAGATGCTAGAAGTGTGATGATCAATGCCCATGCGATCCATGAGTAACTCCACTGCTTCATTTAAGATGGACTCCCATGGTCAGAGACTATCTCCATGGGTGTCCCAAACCTTGTGCAGATACGTTCAAAGATGAAATTTGAAACTGCCTTGCCATTTGCAGCAGAGAGAGCAATAGCTTCAGCCCACTTAGTCACATACTGAGTGGCTACCAAAAGATACTTCTTTTTGCGGGCAGTCATGGGCAAGGGTCCGACAAAATCTATTCCCCGCTTCTGAAACGGATGGATGGACATCACTGGGTGATGTTGCCCGGGGCACAAATCCTTCCTACCGAAGAATTGACATGGTTCACAGGTTTTGCAATACAAAGTGACATCCTTGAACAAGGTCGGCCAATAGTATCCACAGCATGTAAAATCTTCTTAGCTGTATAGTCACTGGCATAGTGGCCTCCACAAAATCCATCATGATAATGCTTCAATACCTTAGGCACTTCATCTGCATCAATGGCCCGTCTGAGTACCCCATCCATGCCTTGACGGTACAACACCCCATCAAGGAGGGTATAGCGCCTACTATCTCTGCGGATCTTCTTTCTCTCATAGCTAGTACTTTCTGAAGGAAAGGAGAAAGCGGTCAAAAACTTGTAGATACCACGATACCAAGGATCCCCAACTTCTATGGCTGCTACAAGGGTTACATCAAGGCACTCCTCTAAATCAATCAAAGCATTCTTCAAGTTGGAACAACCCCCTTTTACAATTTTGAAAGAGAAATCATATTCTTGTAGAACTGCCAACCATTTGGCCAACCGGCCCATGGGATTTGGTGATTGAAGAACCTGCTTTGCAAGACTAGTGCTAGTGAGTATAAAGAAGGACTTTCGAGCCACATAATGCTTAAATTTCTCAATGCAAAACACCAAAGACAAGGAATGCTTGTCGGCCTCTGAATAGCGTCGCTCAGTGTCGAGCAATTGTCGAGAAGCAAATCGAACGGGATACATGAACCGATCCTCCCCTTGTTGGAGAAGAATACCTGCCAGAGTGTGCTCACAAAACCCAGGATTGATATAGAAGGTCTTTGACCAGTCTGGATTATGTAGAATGGGTTCTGAAGCCAGAGCATTCTTGATTTGTGCAAACCCATGATCACAATCCTCATTCCAAGAGAAATCAACCCCATCTTTTAATAGCATAGTCATGGGCCATGTCAAAGCAGCATACTGATCAATGAAGCGGCGATAGTATCCTGCTAGATTGACAAATGAGCGTACCTAACATTTGGTTGTAGGTGGGGAGAGTTTGAGGATGGCTTCTACCTTCTCGGGGTCAAGCTTAATGCCCTCGGATGAGACAACATGTCCCGATAACCTCCCTTGAGTGGCTCCAATGGTGCATTTCTCAGGGTTGAGACTGCCATTTGCATCATTGACCCTTTGGAAGGCCAATCTAACCTTCATGATGTGCTCCTTACGTGATGAGAATATACAGAAATCATCTAAAAACACCTCCAAGAAATCCCCCAAATAAGGAGCAAACACCATCTGCATAAATCTTTGAAAGGTGGCAGGAGCATTGGTGAGGCCAAATGGCATTACTTTGAATGCAAATGTCCCCCAGGCTTGGCAAATGTGGTTTTAAGCACATCTTCCTCGGCAATTCTGATTTGATAAAACCCAAAGTAACCATCACAGAAAGTATACATCTCATGACCACTTACCTTCTCAAGAATGAGGTCTTGAAAGGGTAGAGGACGACACCTGTGTCTTCTCCCTCATCCTCGACACCTGCGTCCGATCCTTGCCCCTCTTGATCGCTCGCCTCCGATGATGGGACGCTTGAGCTTTGACCCTAAGAGTGAACCATATAAATCGAAAATTAGATTGGAACTTAAATTAAAAAGTGAGATTACAAGTAGGAGTAAACTTATACCGTGCGAGCAGCCACCTCAGCCCAATCGACTGTCGCTCCCATTGCCTCTTGCTCAATGAACCACGGCTTTGTTCCTATCCAAAATGTGCGCTGTGTCTCTGCATCCGTAGGAAGATGACCCATCGTAGCTTGCTGTGGATCCAATTTATGAGAGTTAGAGTTAGCTAAAGTGCATGTAATATGTAAGTAAAACAAATAGAACAATACATTAAATGGGAAGAAGTAGACTTACCACGGTTGCCTCGAACGCATACCGTCCGCCTGCACCAAAGTGCGAAGTACCTACGACGTCCAGCTGTCTCTTCGCAGCCCTCCTCTGACCCTCGAACATTTCGGGATGGTCCCTATGTTGCTTCTTGAAGTACTTCCAATCAGCTTTGTCTGCCCAGCTGGGTTTAGCCAACCCCTTTGTAATGGAAGTAAGCAAGGTTGATCTACGATGCTTTAGGACCAAACCCATGCGCTCGAGCATATAATTGTCATTAAACTCCACATTTGGCAGATTAGGGTATCTTTGTTTTAACTCATCGATCACCGCCTGCTTCTTTTGGGCATCTTGATACCGCCAATCGGTATTTATGCCGCTCTTGAAGTGATGACTCATCAACCTCCTCATGGCGGCCATCACTGCTTTGCCCTTTTTATCTTCTATTATCTCTCTGGCAGATGTGATTTGATAGGAGAGATCCCTGGATGAGTAAGGGGGACTGACGGTAGCAGAGTCTGAAGGAGTGGAAGCTGCGCGACCGCTTCCAGATCGAGGAGTAGCAGTGGGAGTAGGAGAGGGAAAGGGACCTGACTGATACTGTGTCTCCGGACCAAGTGGAGACCTAAAGGAGCATGAGTGTGCTGACTCATCTACATCTCCTGAGTTAGCACAACATGAGCCGCCCATCCTACTCTTCCTTCCCTTGCGGGAGGCATGCGCAGGTGATGATCCCGTGGTCGAAGGGGCGCGAGGGGATGGCTGGACAGTACGTCCACCCTTCGGTGTAGGGGAAGGAATTGCGGAGGTCCTCTGAGAGAGCAGAGAGAAGAATCTCGCTACCTCCTCATCGCTCATCTGCGCTACAAACTCATCGGGAGTCTCGACAAAGCCATACGCGGCTAGCAAAGGAGTTCCCCAAGGGGTAGTCGCAGTGCTACGTGGAAGAGGGGTCAGACCAGGGGTAGTCGCAGTGCTAGGACCGAGAGGAGTCGGACCAGGGGTAGTCGTCGGGGTAGTCGCCTGAGAGGAATCAAAGTCCTCTGGAGCATATAGATCGTGAGCTCTCCTCCTGCGAGGCTGTCCGTACTCGTCGGATGAGCGACGTGATCCCATGTCTAACATAGACACAAACACGAAAACAGAAAACAAAAAAACAAACATAAGCATTCTCATAGGCATAGGCATAGGCAAGAAGAAAGAAGAGGGAAAGGAAAGAAGAGGGAAAGGAAAGAGGGAAAGAAGATGGAAAGGAAAGAAAAGAATGAGAATGAGGAAATAGAGAATGAGAGAAGGGGGAAATAGAAAAGGGGAAAGAGATGAGGGAAAATAGAGAAGGAGAGAAGGGGAAAATAGAGTGGGAAACAGAGAATGAGCTTATGCTTCTCTCATTCTCTATTTCCGCATAAGCTCACGCATAAGCATGAGCTTATGCGGAAACTTAAACATAAGCTCATGCTCATGCATGAGCTTATGCTTATGCTTATGCTTAAGCATAGGCATCGGAAATAGAGAAGGAGCTTATGTGGAAATAGAGAATGAGTTTCTGCATAAGCTTCTCTCATTCTCTATTTCCGCATAAGCTCATGCATAAGCATGAGCTTATACGAAAACTTAGTTTTCGTATAAGCTCATGCTCATGCATGAGCATAAGCATGAGCTTATGCTTATGCTTATGCGGAAAGCATAGGCATCGGAAATAGAGAAGGAGCTTATGCGGAAATAGAGAATGAGCTTATGCTTCTCTCATTCTCTATTTCCGCATAAGCTCACGCATATGCATGAGCTTATGCGGAAACATGAGCATAAGCTCATGCTCACTCATGAGCATAAGCATAAGCTCATGTGGAAAAAGAGAAGGAACTTATGCGGAAATAGAGAATGAGTTTCCGCATAAGCTTCTCTCATTCTCTATTTCCGCATAAGCTCATGCATAAGCTCATGCTCATGTATGAGCATAAGCATGAGCTTATACGGATGCTTATGTATGAGCATAAGCATAAGCTCATGCTTATGTATGAGCATAAGCATAAGCTCATGCTTATGCTCATGAGGAAAAAGAGAAGGAGCTTATGCGGAAAAAGAGAAGGAGCTTATGCGGAAATAGAGAATGAGAGAAGCATAAGCTTCTCTCATTCTCTATTTCCGCATAAGCTCATGCATAAGCATAACTTATGCGGAAACTTAAGCACAAGCTCGTGCTCATGCATGATCATAAGCATGAGCTTATGCTCATGCGGAAAAAGAGAAGGAGCTTATGCGTAAAAAGAGAAGGAGCTTATGCAGAAATAGAGAATGAGAGAAGCATAAGCTTCTCTCATTCTCTATTTCTGCATAAGCTCACGCATAAGCATAAGCTTATGCGTAAACTTAAGCATAAGCTCATGCTCATGTGGAAAAAGAGAAGGAGCTTATGCATAAAAAGAGAAGGAGGAGCTTATGTGGAAAAAGAGAAGGAGCTTATGCGGAAATAGAGAATGAGAGAAGCATAAGCTTCTCTCATCCTCTATTTCCGCATAAGCTCACGCATAAGCATAAGCTTATGCATAAACTTAAGCATAAGCTCATGCTCATGCATAAGCATAAGCTCATGCTTATGCTCATGCGGAAAAAGAGAAGGAACTTATGCATAAAAAGAGAAGGAGGAGCTTATGCGGAAAAAGAGAAGGAGCTTATGCGGAAATAGAGAATGAGAGAAGCATAAGCTTCTCTCATTCTCTATTTCCGCATAAGCATAAGCTTATGCGTAAACATAAGCATAAGCATAAGCATAAGCTCATGCTTATGCTCATGCGGAAAAAGAGAAGGAGCTTATGCGGCATAAAAAGAGAAGGAGGAGCTTATGCGGAAATAGAGAATGAGAGAAGCATAAGCTTCTCTCATTCTCTATTTTCGCATAAGCTCACACATAAGCATAAGCTTATGCGTAAACTTAAGCATGAGCTCATGCTCATGCATGAGCATAAGCATGAGCTTATGCTTATCCTTATGCTTATGCTTAACTATAAGCATAAGCATAAGCTCATGCTTATGCTCATGCGGAAAAAGAGAAGGAGCTTATGCATAAAAAGAGAAGGAGGAGCTTATGCGGAAAAAGAGAAGGAGCTTATGCGGAAATAGAGAATGAGAGAAGCATAAGCTTCTCTCATTCTCTATTTCCGCATAAGCTCACGCATAAGCATAAGCTTATGCGTAAACTTAAGCATAAGCTCATGCTCATGCGGAAAAAGAGAAGGAGCTTATACATAAGCATAAGCTCATGCTTATGCTCATGCGGAAAAAGAGAAGGAGCTTATGCATAAAAAGAGAAGGAGGAGCTTATGTGGAAAAAGAGAAGGAGCTTATGCGGAAATAGAGAATGAGAGAAGCATAAGCTTCTCTCATTCTCTATTTCCGCATAAGCTCATGCATAAGCATAAGCTTATGCGGAAACTTAAGCATAAGCTCATGCTCATGCATGAGCATAAGCATGAGCTTATGCTTATGCTTAAGCATAAGCATAAGCATAAGCTCATGCTTATGCTCATGCGGAAAGAGAGAAGGAGCTTATGCATAAAAAGAGAAAGAGGAGCTTATGCGAAAAAAGAGGAGGAGCTTATGCGGAAATAGAGAATGAGAGAAGCATAAGCTTCTCTCATTCTCTATTTCCGCATAAGCTCATGCATAAGCATAAGCTTATGCAGAAACTTAAGCATAAGCTCATGCTCATGCATGAGCATAAGCATGAGCTCATGCTTATGCTTTTGCATAATCATAAGCTCATGCTCATGCTCATGCTCATGTGGAAAAAGAGCTTATGCGAATGAGAGAAGGGGGAAATAGAGAAGGGGGAATGAGAGAAGCATAAGCATAAGAGAATAAGAGGGAAAGGAAATAGAGAATAAGAGGGAAAGGAAAGAGAGAAGGGAAAAGAGATGAGGGGGAAAGAGAGAAGGGGGAAAGAGAGAATAAGAGAAGAGGGAAAAAAGAGAAGGTTGAAAAAGGAGAAAAAGAGAAGGGGAAAGAAGGAAAGAGAGAGAGGGGAAGAGAGGGTTCCTACGCCCATCATTGCAGCTAGCGCTTAAGGCGCTAGCTGCAGGCCAATGCAAATAACAAAAATAATAAATGGAAAGAAGAGGAAGCACTTACCTGTAAAAGTATGTCCCGCTCGGTGTAGTGGACTGGCTCTACAAAAGAGAGAAAACAACCCATTTTTTCAAATAAGATGTTAGTGGAAAGAGGAGATTACAAAAGCAACTTCTTGAAGAGAGGAGATTGAGGAGACAAGGAAAGGAGGAGATTGAGGAGACAAGGAGAAAGAGAAGGAAGAGAAATACAAAAAAAAAGAGGTGAGTTTTCTTTCTTTCTTTCTTGAAATCTCGTTTTTTGTTTCAATCCTTTCAAATCAAGCATGAAAACTAGTTTACAGGTTTAGCAATACAAGTAGAAACACTCACAAAACTAAAGCTAACAAACAAACAACCTACATTGTTGAAACAAACTCACCTCTTGAAGAACTTTCTTTCAGGAAACCAAAGAGGGAAAAGGATAGAGAGGGAGTACAAGAGGTAGGAGAAGGGTGAGGTGTGGAAAATAGAGTGGGAGGTTGCTTGGAATAGATGGGAGGTCATCGAAAATAGGTGGGAGGAGATTTTGGGTTGCTTACTTGAGAGATTAGGGAATGGATTGAGCAAAACGCCACGCGTTTCGGCGTTTCGGGTTTTAACCCACAGCGTCGCTATATAGCGATGCTTATTCGTCGCTATATAGCGACGTTTTTAATTAAAAACGTCGCTATATAGCGATGGAATAGAGCGTCGCTATATAGCAATGCTTACTGTTCATTTTTTTTATATGGCCTCAAGTGAAGCTAAAACATGCTATGCTTATAATTTTCAATATCTCCTCTTACTATATAGCCTTACTATATAGGATTTTTTGTTTCAATCCTTACTATATAGCGACGTCATTCTTTTTATATGGCCTCAAGAGAAGCTCAAATTAAACATGCTATGCTTATAATTGTCAATATCTCCTCTTCATGCTTATGTTGTGATTTTATAAGTGTAGATGGAAGGGACGAGTGGAAGCTCCGATGATGCGCCAACGCCCGGGAGCACGAAGTGGCTTACGGAGAGGTTATACTGTCATTGCACTCATTGCAAGCGAGAAGTACGACATCAACGTCGTATTATCATGCGCCACTTGCGGATGTATGGGGAGGAGCCGGAACCAGTACCCCCCATTGGTGTTGCACATGTTGATGGATCTTCGGTAAGTCAAAGCTATTTAAGTTTGCAATCTTATTGTATACCACGAAATAGAAGATCTTATATTTACACAAATGAGCTTATGACAGGATGAGGAGGGTGACGAGGGTACACATATACCTTCTCACTTTCAACAAGACTATAGTCTCCCGGATGATGACGAGGGTATGGTCGACATGATGGATTCCATTTTTAGGGGCACTACATCCCATGTACACATGATGTCAGAGTCTGAGGTCAAAATACGAGAGTTGCAATCAACACAATTGTACGAGGGTGCTAGGATGTCTAAACTACGTGCTTGTCTCTCAATCTTGAATCTACAAGTACAGTATGGGTGGTCGGATACAAGTGTCTCGGCCTTAATGAGGTTAGCCCTTGCATTAATTTGACTCATTATTTGGATATTGTTTGTTTTGAGAATCATCATTTGGATAGTGTCTTTGTCATAGGTTGCTCCAGAAGATGTTGCCTGCACCAAATACCATGCCCGCATCAAGAGATGAAGCGAAAAAGATGCTAACAATGGTGGGTATGGATTATGATACCATCCATGCTTGCCGTAATGATTGTATTCTCTTTCGTCGTGAGCATGGAGATTTGGCTAGTTGTCCAAAGTGTGGGGAACAACGGTATAGAGATGACTTGCAGGGTGAGCGGATACCGGTAAAGGTCTTAAGACACTTTCCCATCATTGCAAGAATACAACACATGTTTCGATGCAAATCCATAGTGGAGTTGATGACATGGCATGCATCTCATCGGTCCACTGATCACACATTGAGGATTCCCACAGATTGTGTAGCTTGGAAGCACATAGATAATCAGTGGCTGGACTTTGCGAGAGAGCCACGCAACTTACATCTGGGGCTAGCCATGGACGGCGTGAATCCTTTCGGGTTACGCTCGACATCTTGGTCGACATGGCCCATAGTCATGGTGAATTACAATATCCCACCATGGCTAACAATAAAAAAGGGACACCTCATGCTTGCACTACTTGTGCCAGGAAAGTACAAGGCAAAAAACATGGACGTGTACATGGCACCTTTGATAGAGGAGTTACAGATATTATGGAGAGGAGTGCAGGTCTTTGATATCTCCAGAGCTCCTAGGCATACCAATGATATTTTGGTCAGGGGTATCTTGATGTGGACAATGCATGACTACCCAGGATATGGAGAGTGCGCAGGTACGTGGTTATGTCTTTACATGTACAATGAGGGATTATGCTTTTTTTACTCTCTTTTGCATGCATGTCTTGTACTAACATATTCATGCACGCGTGCAGGACTTGTTACAAGTGGGTACCATGCTTGTCCTGTTTGTGGACCCGCTCTGAAATCGCTTGCATGCTACTCCAAACATATGAGGAAAAATGTTTATAAAGGTCATGCTTGATACCTTCCGCTCGACCATCTCGCACGTGGAGGTCAGCTTGATCCACCACCATCATATTTGAAAGCAAGTGATTAGATTCAAGCTTGGAGGGAGAATGGAGAGGAACCTCCTCCTGGTATGAAGAGGCTATCGATCTTTCACGAGCTTCCTTATTGGGGTCAGTTACAAATCAATCATCTCTTGGATCCCATGCATATCTTCAAGAATGTGGGGGCTACCATTTGGGCACACTTGGTTGGTTCCAAGGACTCGAGAGGAGTGCGAGAAGACTTGCATGCTATGAATAGGATGTCTCGTTTGTGGCCCCAAGTGCATGCTTCAGGAAAAGTTGTCCTCCCGAAAGCAACGTGGATCCTCTCTACGAGGGAGGCGGCAGCGATCAAGGCAGACATTGCCTCTTTTCAAACACCGATAGGGTACATGCATTGCTTGAAAGGAGCATTTTCAAAGGACAATAAGCTTAGTGGCCTCAAGTCCCATGATTGGCACAAGGTCTTACAAGTATTCTAAGTAGAATTAGTGTACCGATAATAGTGATGCGTTAGCGTAATTATTATTATGTTATATTGTTTACATGATTTCATTGTTGCTTCGATAGTTCATCCTATTATTACAATAAAAGGGTGCTTACAAGAAGATGTTAGAAATGCTATATTCAAGATCTGTGGTATTGTGAGTTATGCTTACTATCAATTCGCATTATGTATTTTCTTCATGGACATGTGAAATAGGTGGATATCTCAAATATCTTACATATGCATGGACATGTGAAATAGGTGGATATCTCAAAAAGAGATCTCTATATCAAGCATCGAGAAGGCTAGGGTGGAATCCATCGAAGTCGTATGCTTGCTTGAGAAGCACTTTCCCTCAAGCATTATGACAACTCAAGTCCACTTGCTTGTGCACATAGTTGATGAGGTGGCTATAGCAGGTACCGTTCATAATCGATGGATGTTTTTTCTCGAGCAGTTTATGAAAACTTTAAAGGGGTTTGTAAGACAAAGAGCAAGACCGGAAGCAAGCATGGCAGAGGGATGGCTTGTGCAAGAGTCATTAGTATATATCATAGAGTTTCTTGCATCCACGAATCCTGATATGCCGCAAGCTTGGCACAACAAGGATGATGATCGCATCATTGGCGAGGCCCCCCAAGGAAAAGGGATTGAAAGAAAGATGAGCGAAGAGCAAATGGAGAAATTCAATAAGTTTTGTATCCTCAATAGCCCTGAGATGCAGAAGTGGATTGAGAGATATGAAGTGGCCAAAGCAGAAAGAATAAATGCAAGGACGAGATTCAGAGTAATGTACAGGCGATCACAACCATATCCACGAGATCTGGCTCTTCTCCCTACTCACATGTCACTTGATTGGCTACAACAGGCTGTACGTAAAGCCGAACGTGATGGAGAGACAATAAACGAGCGCGAGCGGGAGTTATCATCTGGATGTATGGTGCATGTAAGTTTCTTATCTCTTGACGTAATTAAGTAATTATTTGTGGCAATATATGCTATAAAATAGGTGCATCTTCATTGTTTTAATGATGCTCTTTTATAGTACAAAAAGTACAGTGCATTATGGTCATATGGACGACATTTATACGTGGAATGCATCGATTCAAAGAGAGTCACGTATGATTGTGGAGTCATGGCTAACTTCACACAAGATAGCCGAGCAAGTGCTTCGGATACCAATCTTCTCTCCTCATAGTTGGATTATTGTGGAACCATACGTGACATCTATGAAATTGATTTCAGACGATTTACTATTTTATTTCTTGATGTAAAATGGTTTAGAACTACTTACAACGGTCCCCATGCGACAGTGAGAAAAGATAGTAGCGGTCTCTTTGCAATAGACTCCACCAAACATTGGACTGATGAAAGTGATACTTTTGTTCTTCCCGAGCACTGTGAGCAGGTGCATACTAATGAGAGTACGATGATGATGTAGGAGATCAACTCGGTATAGAGTTGGAGATAGATTTGCTTGGCGCCTTAGACTTGGCTCAAGATGAAACAGTTGATGTAAATGCTCTTATTTGATTTTTCTCATCTCAAACTTGGACATGAATATATGAGCTTCAAAGGCTTGATGTACATGCTCTCATTTTTTTATTCTCTATGAGCTCAAACATGTATGAAAATTTAAAAAATTTTGTCATTGGAAAAAAATAATTTTTAAGGCCTTAAAAAAAAAAAAAACCTCTCTGTAAAAACGTCGCTATAATATTTTGTCTTAGTGTCGCTATATAGTGACTTTTAAAAGTCGCTATATAGCGACTTTTAAGAAAGTCGTTATATAGCGACTTTTGGCAAAAGTCGCTATATAGCGACGATTTACGAAACCCGATTTTTATAACGACGATTAATGCTAAGCGGGCGCTAAACGTTGGTACGTAAATGTCGCAATAGGATGCGAGTGTAGTAGTGTTCAGCTAAATTCCACATGACAAAGCAGGCTTCAGTAACTTGGCTAAAAGAAGATAGTTGTCAGCAGTATCTTTCTTCTCCTACCCTGTCTTGAATTCGGCCAGATACCGATTGTAATCACCTTTCATCTTTAGGTAAAACACTTTGGACTCTGCCGAGGTGGAAGACGGGATGAGATGCTCATTGAGGAGTTTGAGGATGTCGTGGCAGGCCTGCAAGAGGTTGGACTCAATTTTAGCAAGGTAGCTGTGAATGATCCCAAGTTTCTCCTGATCATTGTCGCCGAACTTCTCCGTGTCTGCGATGCAAGAAACGATGTGCCAGGCAGAGCGGAGGGGACCGATGCGGTGTTTGAAAGCGGTGGAGAGGAGGTTACGGTGATCGATGGAGAGGTCGAGGGGAGAGCCACTACAAGGCATAGGCCATTTTCCGATGGAAATACCGATGTTTTTTACATTAAAAATTTTTTTTTCACGGGCGCAAACGTCGCTATAAAAGTTGCTAAAAGCATCGGAAAAGGACCGTCGCTATATAGCGACGCTGGCAAATGTCGCTATATAGCGACAATAAAAACGTCACTATATAGTGCATTGTTAATCGTCACTATATAGCGACACTGGTAAACATCGCTATATAGCGACGATTAACAGAAGTAAAAAAAAAGGGTTAGTGGGGCTAAACAGGGCTTCCTTTTGGCTTGTTTAGCCCCACTAATCCTTTTTTTTTTTTTTGTAATTACAAAAGAAAGTTTTTTATAACAAAATTTCCCTTGCTTGTAGGGTGATAGAAAATTGTTCTTGTGAAATGATGAGTAACAAATGCATATACATGTCGGACATATACAACAGTGTTTGTAACAAAATTACCCTTTCTAAAGGGCGATACAAAATTGCTCAAACGAGCGAATATATAAAATGCTACTACCACTACTACTATAAAAGTCGCTAAAAGCATCGAAAAAGGACCGTCGCTATATAGCGACGCTGGCAAATGTCAATATATAGCGACAATAAAAACGTTGCTATATAGTGCATTGTTAATCGTCACTATATAGCGACACTGGTAAACATCGCTATATAGCGACGATTAACAGAAGTAAAAAAAAAGGGTTAGTGGGGCTAAACAGGGCTTCCTTTTGGCCTGTTTAGCCCCACTAATCCTTTTTTTTCTTTTTGTAATTACAAAAGAAAGTTTTTTATAACAAAATTTCCCTTGCTTGCAGGGTGATAGAAAATTGTTCTTGTGAAATGATGAGTAACAAATGCATATACATGTCGGACATATACAACAGTGTTTGTAACAAAATTACCCTTTCTAAAGGGCGATACAAAATTGCTCAAACGAGCGAATATATAAAATGCTACTACCACTACTACTCATCCGAGAATCCGAATCATCTTCGTCTTGTTGGCCTGCCTGTTCCTTGGTCCTCGACACCTGCGTCTTCTCCCTCGTCGTTGCCACCTGCGTCTGATCCTTGGCCCTGTTGATTGCTTGCCTCCGATGATGGGACGCTTGAGCTTTGACCCTAAGAGTGAACCATATAAATCGAAAATTAGATTGGAACTTAAATTAAAAAGTGAGATTACAAGTAGGAGTAAACTTATACCGTGCGAGTAGCCACCTCAGCCCAATCGACCATCGCTCCCATTGCCTCTTGCTCAATGAACCACGGCTTTGTTCCTATCCGAAATGCATGTCACGTCTCTGCATCTGTAGGAAGATGGCCCATCGCAGCTGATCCAATTTACAAGAGTTAGAGTAAGCTAAAGTGCATGTAATATGTAAGTAAAACAAATAGAACAATACATTAAATGAGAAGAAGTAGACTTACCACGATTGCCTCGAACGCATACCGTCCGCCTGCACCAAAGTGCGAAGTACCTACGATGTCCAGCCGTCTCTTCGCAGCCCTCCTCTGACCCTAGAACATTTTAGGATGGTCCCTATGTTGCTTCTTGAAGTACTTCCAATCAGCTTTGTCTACCCAGCTAGGTTTAGCCAACCCCTTTGTGATGGAAGTACGCAAGGTTGATCTACGATGCTTCAGGACCAAACCCATGCGCTCTTGCATATAATTTTCATTAAACTCCACATTTGGCGGATTAGGGTATCTTCGTTTTAACTCATCAATCATCGCCTGCTTCTTTTGGCCATCTTGATATCGCCAATCGGTATTTATGCCGCTCTTGAAGTGATGACTCATCAACCTCCTCATGGTGGCCATCACTTCTTTGCCCTTTTTATCTTCTATTATCTCTCCGGCAGATGTGATCTGATAGAAGAGATCCCCTGATGAGTAAGGGGGACTGACGGTAGCAGAGTCTGAAGGAGTGGAACGTGCGCGAGCGCTTCCGAAGCGAGGAGTAGTAGTGGGACTAGGAGAGGGAAAGGGACCTGACTGATACTGTGTCTCCGGACCAAGTGGAGACCTAAAGGAGCGTGAGTGTGCTGACTCGTCTACATCTCCCGAGTCAGCACAACATGAGCCACCCGTCCTACTCTTCCTTCCCTTGCGAGAGGCATGCACAGGTGATGATCCCGCAGTCGAAGGGGCGTGAGGGGATGGCAGGGCAGTACGTCCACCCGTCGGTGTAGGGGAAGGAATTGCTGAGGTCCTCTGAGAGAGCAGAGAGAAGAATCTCGCTGCCTCCTCATCGCTCATCTGTGCTACAAACCCGTCAGGACTCCCGACAAAGCCATGCACGACTAGCAAAGGAGTTCCCCGAGGGGTAGTCGCAGTGCTACGTGGAAGAGGAGTCGGACCAGGGGTAGTCCTCGGGGTAGTCGCCTGAGAGGAATCAAAGTCCTCTGGAGCATATAGATCATGAGCTCTCCTCCTGTGAGGCTGTCCGTACTCGTCAAATGAGCGACGTGATCCCATGTCTAACATAGACACAAACACAAAAATAGAAAACAAAAAAACTCTCTCATTCTCTATTTCCACATAAGCTCATGCATAAGCATGAGCTTATGCGGAAACTTAAGCATAAGCTCATGCTCATGCATGAGCATAAGCATAAGCTCATGCTTATGCTCATGCGGAAAAAGAGAAGGAGCTTATGCGGAAATAGAGAATGAGTTTCCGCATAAGCTTCTCTCATTCTCTATTTCCGCATAAGCTCATGCATAAGCATAAGCTTATGCGGAAACTTAAGCATAATCTCATGCTCATGCATGAGCATAAGCTCATGCTTATGCTCATGCGGAAATAGAGAAGGAGCTTATGCGGAAATAGAGAATGAGTTTCCGCATAAGCTTCTCTCATTATCTATTTCCGCATAAGCTCATGCATAAGCATGAGCTTATGCGGAAACTCATGCTCATGCATGAGCATAAGCTCATGCTTATGCTCATGCAGAAATAGAGAAGGAGCTTATGCGAAAATAGAGAATGAGTTTCCGCATAAGCTTCTCTCATTATCTATTTCCGCATAAGCTCATGCATAAGCATGAGCTTATGCAGAAACTTATGCAGAAACTCATGCTCATGCATGAGCATAAGCATGATCTTATGCTTATGCTTATGCATAAGCATAAGCTCATGCTTATGCTCATGCGAAAATAGAGAAGGAGCTTATGTGGAAATAGAGAATGAGTTTCCGCATAAGCTTCTCTCATTCTCTATTTCCGCATAAGCTCATGCTCATGCATGAGCATGAGCATGAGTTATGCTTATGCTTATGCTTATGCATAAGCATAAGCATAAGCATAAGCTCATGCTTATGCTCATGCGGAAAAAGAGAAGGAGCTTATGCGGAAATAGAGAATGAGTTTCTGCATAAGCTTCTCTCATTCTCTATTTCCGCATAAGCTCATGCATAAGCATAAGCTTATGCGGAAACAGAAGCATAAAGAAGGGGGAAACTTAAGCATAAGCTCATGCTCATGCATGAGCATAAGCATGAGCTTATGCTTATAAGCATAAGCATAAGCATAAGCTCATGCTTATGCTCATGCGGAAAAAGAGAAGGAGCTTATGCGGAAATAGAGAATGAGTTTCCGCATAAGCTTCTCTCATTCTCTATTTCTGCATAAGCTCATGCATAAGCATGAGCTTATGCGGAAATAGAGAATGAGAGAAGCATAAGCATGAGCTTATGCTTCTCTCATTCTCTATTTCCGCATAAGCTCATGCATAAGCATAAGCTTATGCGGAAATAGAAGCATAAAGAAGGAGGAAACTTAAGCATAAGCTCATGCTCATGCATGAGCATAAGCATGAGCTTATGCTTATGCTTATGCTTATGCTTAAGCATTAGCATAAGCATAAGCTCATGCTTATGCTCATGCATGAGCATGAGCTTATGCGAATGAGAGAAGGGGGAAATAGAGAAGGGGGGAAGAGAGAAGGGGGAATGAGAGAAGCATAAGCATAAGAGAATAAGAGGGAAAGGAAATAGAGAATAAGAGGGAAAGGAAAGAGAGAAGGGAAAAGAGATGAGGGGGAAATAGAGAAGGGGGAAAGAGAGAATAAGAGAAGAGGGAAAAAAGAGAAGGGGGAAAAAGGAGAAGGGGGGAGAAAGAGAATAAGAGAAGGGGGAAGAAGGAAAGAGTGGGAGGGGAAGAGAGGGTTCCTACGCCCATCAGTGCAGCTAGCGCTTAAGGCGCTAGCTACAGGCCAATGCAAATAACAAAAATAATAAATGGAAAAAAGAGGAAGCACTTACCTGAAATAGTATTCCCGCTCGGTGTAGTGGACTGGCCCTACAAAAGAGAGAAAACAACCCATTTTTTCAAATAAGATGTTAGGGGAAGGAGGAGATTACAAAAGCAACTTCTTGAAGGGAGGAGATTGAGGAGACAAGGAAAGGAGGAGATTGAGGAGACAAGGAGAAAGAGAAGGAAGAGAAATATAAAAAAAAGAGGTGAGTTTTCTTTCTTTCTTTCTTTAAATCTCGTTTTTTGTTTCAATCCTTTCAAATCAAGCATGAAAACTAGTTTACAGGTTTAGCAATACAAGAAGAAACACTCACAAAACTAAAGCTAACAAACAAACAACCTACATTATTGAAACAAACTCACCTCTTGAAGAACTTTCTTTCAAGAAACCAAAGAGGGAAAAGGATAGAGAGGGAGTACAAGAGGTAGGAGAAGGGTGAGGAGTGGAAAATAGAGTGGGAGGTTGCTTGGAATAGGTGGGAGGTCGTCGAAAATAGGTGGGAGGAGATTTTGGGTTGCTTACCTGAGAGATTAGGGAATGGAATGAGCAAAACGCCGTGCGTTTCGCCGTTTCGGGTTTTAACCCACAGCGTCGCTATATAGTGATGGAAAAGAGAAAAGCGTCGCTATATAGCGACGCTTACTGTCATTTTTTTAATGTGGCATCAAGAGAAGCTCAAACATCCTTTTTTATAATTGTCAATATGTCCTCATCATGCTTATGTTGTGATTTTATAAGTGTAGATGGAAGGGATGAGTCCGATGATGCGCCAATGCCCGGGAGCACAAAGTGACTTACGGAAAGGTTATACTATCATTGCACTCATTGCAAGCGAGAAGTACGACATCAACGTCATATTATCATGCGCCACTTGCGGATGTATGGGGAGGAACCAGAACCAGTACCCCCCATTGGTGTTGCACATGTTGATGGCTCATCGGTAAGTCAAAGCTATTTAAGTTCGCAATCTTATTGTATACCAGGAAATAGAAGATCTTATATTTACACGAAATCTTAAGACAGGATGAGGAGGGTGATGAGGGAACACATATACCTTCTCACTTTCAGCAAGACTATAGTCTCTCCGATGACGACGAGGGTATGGTCGACATGATGGATTCCATTTTTAGGGGCACTACATCCCACGTACATGTGATGTCACAGTCTGAGGTCAAAATGCGAGAGTTGCAATCAACACAATTATACGAGGGTGCTAGGATGTCTAAACTATGTGCTTGTCTCTCAATCTTGAATCTACAAGTACAGTATGGGTGGTCGGATACAAGTGTCTCAGCCTTAATGAGGTTAGCCCTTGCATTAATTTGACTCATTATTTGTATATTGTTTGTTTTGAGAATCATCATTTGGATACTGTCTTTGTCATAGGTTGCTCTAGAAGATGTTCCCTGCACCAAATACCATGCCCGCATCAAGAGATGAAGCGAAAAAGATGCTAACAATGGTGGGTATGGATTATGATACCATCCATGCTTGCCGTAATGATTGTATTCTCTTTCGTCGTGAGCATGGAGATTTGGCTAGTTGTCCAAAGTGTGGGGAACAATGATATAGAGATGACTTGTAGGGTGAGCGGATACCGGTAAAGGTCTTGAGACACTTTCCCATCATTGCAAGAATACAACACATGTTTCGATGCAAATCTATAGCGGAGTTGATGACATGGCATGCATCTCATCGGTCCACTGATCACACATTGAGGATTCCCGCAGATTGTGCAGCTTGGAAGCACATAGATAATCAGTGGCCGGACTTTGCGAGGGAGCCACGCAACTTACATCTTGGACTAGCCAGCGGCGTGAATCCTTTCGGGTTACGCTCGACATCTTGGTCGACATGGCCCATAGTCGTGGTGAATTACAATATCCCACCATGGCTAACAATAAAAAAGGGACACCTCATGCTTGCACTACTTGTGCCAGGAAAGTACAAGGCAAAAAACATGGATGTGTACATGGCACCTTTGATAAAGGAGTTACAAATATTATGGAGAGGAGTGCAGGTCTTTGATATTTCCAGAGCACCTAGACATACCAATGCTATTTTGGTCAGGGATATCTTGATGTGGACCATGCATGACTACCCAGGATATGGAGAGTGCGCAGGTAGGTGGTTGTGTCTTTACATGTACAATGAGGGATTATGCATTTTTTACTCTCTTTTGCATGCATGTCTTGTACTAACACATTCATGCACACGTGCAGGACTTGTTACAAGTGGGTACCATGCTTGTCCTGTTTGTGGACCGGCTCTGAAATCGCTTGCACGCTACTCCAAACATATGAGAAAAAATGTTTATGAAGGTCATGCTCGATACCTTCCGCTCGACCATCTCGCACATGGAGGTCAGCTTGATCCACCACCATCATGTTTGAAGGCAAGTGATTGGATTCAAGCTTGGAGGGGAAATGGAGAGGAACCTCCTCCTGGTATGAAGAGGCTATCGATCTTTCACAAGCTTCCTTATTGGGGTCAGTTACAAATCACTCATCTCTTGGATCCCATGCATATCTTCAAGAATGTGGGGGCTACTATTTGGGCACACTTGGTTGGTTCCAAGGACTCGAGAGGAGTGCGAGAAGACTTGCATGCTATGAATAGGGCGTCTCGTTTGTGGCCCCAAGTGCATGCTTCGGGAAAAGTTGTCCTCCCGAAAGCAACGTGGATCCTCTCTACGAGGGAGGAGGCAGCAGTCAAGGCAGACATTGCCTCTTTTCAAACACCGACAGGGTACATGCGTTTCTTGAAAGGAGCATTTTCAAAGGACAATAAGCTTAGTGTCCTCAAGTCCCATGATTGGCACAAGGTCTTACAGGTATTCTAAGTAGAATTAGTGTACTGATAATAGTGATGCATTGGCGTAATTATTATTATGTTATATTGTTGACATGACTTCATTGTTGCTTTGATAGTTCATCCTTCCAATTACAATAAAAGGGTGCTTACAAGAAGATGTTAGAAATGCTATATTCAAGATCTGTGGTATTGTGAGGTATGCTTACTATCAAATCGCATTATGTATTTTCTTCATGGACATGTGAAATAGGTGGATATCTCAAATATCTTACATATGCATGGACATGTGAAATAGGTGGATATCTCAAAAAGGGATCTCTATATCGAGCATCAAGAAGGCTAGGGTGGAATCCATCGAAGCCGTATGCTTGCTTGAGAAGTACTTTCCCTCGAGCATTATGACAACTCAAGTCCACTTGCTTGTGCACATAGTTGATGAGGTGGCTATTGCAGGTACCGTTCATAGTCGATGGATGTTTTTTCTCGAGCGGTTTATGAAAACTTTAAAGGGGTTTGTAAGACAAAGAGCAAGACTGGAAGCAAGCATGGTAGATGGATGGCTTGTGCAAGAGTCATTAGTATATATCACAGAGTTTCTTGCATCCACGGATCCTGATATGCCGCAAGCTTGGCACAACAAGGTTGATGATCGCATCATTGGCGAGGTTCCTCAAGGAAAAGGGATTGAAAGAAAGATGAGCGAAGAGCAAATGGAGAAATTCAATAAGTTTTGTATCCTCAATAGCCCTGAGATGCAGAAGTGGATTGAGAGATGCCAAAGCAGAGAGAATAAATGCAAGGACGAGATTTAGAGTAATGTACAGGGGATCACAACCATATCCACGAGATCTGGCTCTTCTCCCTACTCACATGTCACTTGATTGGCTACAACTGGCTGTACGTAAAGCCGAACGTGATGGAGAGACAATAAGCGAGCGCGAGCGAGAGTTATCATCTGGATGTATGGTGCATGTAAGTTTCTTATCTCTTGACGTAATTAAGTAATTATTTGTGGCAATATATGCTATAAAATAGGTGCATCTTCATTGTTTTAATGATGCTCTTTTACAGTACAAAAAGTACAGTGCATTATGGTCATATGGACGACATTTTCACGTGGAACGCATCGATTCAAAGAGAGTCACGTATGATTGTGGAGTCATGGCTAACTTCACACAAGATAGCCGAGCAAGTGCTTCGGATACCAATCTTCTCTCCTCATAGTTGGATTATTGTGGAACCATACGGTGGAACCATACGCGACATCTATGAAATTGATTTCAGACGATTTACTATTTTCATTCTTGATGTAAAATGGTTTAGAACTACTTACAACGGTCCCCATGCGACAGTGAGAAAAGATAGTAGCGGTCTCTTTGCAATAGACTCCACCAAACATTGGACCATTGAAAGTGATACTTTTGTTCTTCCCGAGCACTGTGAGCAGGTGCATACTAATGATTTAATTAGTCGAAGCTTTCGTTTTTAAAGTCCATTGATATATATATAATCGACAACATTTGGCACCCATCTTCAATATAGGTGGTTTTTCATCTAGATCGTTCTGATCCAAGATGGTGGTACGTGATCCAAGTTGCACCATGAAGTAAGCAAATTTTTGAAGATCGAGATGTGGATATGGAGATGCCACTACC
Source organism: Dipteris shenzhenensis (assembly GCF_047967505.1). Taxonomy (NCBI): domain Eukaryota; kingdom Viridiplantae; phylum Streptophyta; class Polypodiopsida; order Gleicheniales; family Dipteridaceae; genus Dipteris; species Dipteris shenzhenensis. The sequence goes on along the minus strand of NC_141605.1, from coordinate 40,700,389 downwards.
AATGCCGGATCCAATTGATGAATCTAGCGAAGAAGATGTAGATCACCATATGAGCTAAGAGGAAGATGTGCATAATGACATCGCACGGGAGGAGGATGGAGATCACGATATTGACGAAGAAGACAACAATCATCAAGATCAATCACCACACTTAAGCTTTATTGAAGAAGATGATCAAATACGTTTAGGTGAACGTACGATGCTAGAGTACAATGATGATATAGGAGATCAACTCAGTATAGAGTTGGAGATAGACTTGCTTGGTGCCTTAGACTTGGCTCAAGATGAAACAGTTGATGTAAATGCTCTTATTTAATTTTTCTCATCTCAAATTTGGACATGAATATATGAGCTTCAAAGGCTTGATGTACATGCTCTCATTTTTTTATTCTCTATGAGTTCAAACATGTATGAAAATTTAAAAAAATTTGTCATTGGAAAAAACTAACTTTTAAGGCCTATTAAAAAAAAAAAAACCTCTGTAAAAACGTCGCTATAATATTTTGTCTCAGTGTCGCTATATAGCGACTTTTTAAAAGTCACTATATAGCAACTTTTTCTAAAAAGTCGCTATATAGCGACTTTCAGCAATAGTCGCTATATAGCGACGATTTACGAAACCCGCTTTTTATACTGACGATTAGTGCTAAGTGGGCGCTAAATGTCGGTACGTAAACATCGCAATAGGATCCGTGTGTAGTAGTGAGCGTAACGGCGGAGGACATGAAAGAGGCCATGTCATCGAAGAGCTCAGCCTTTTCGATGAGTGTGGCCATGAAGGTGAGGGTATCACGATCAAGGGAGGGGGAGGGGGACGCCATAGTCAAAAATACCAACAAAAGAAGCACCAATAAAAGAAGTGGCTAACAGCAACAGAGGCTTCTACGACAAGTGGCTAATAGCAACTTCCATGAAATCTTCCTTGCTCTCGCCCTTTGAAATGGCCCTTCCCAACTACTAGTAAAGCACGTCCCTTCTCCACTACTAGCATAGGCAATTGAATTTCCCCGCTACTAGTAAAGCTGAGCATTAACAAGAACTAAGCATTGCATGACAGCAGTGGAGATTGCATCGTCACTCAAGTTTCAGCTAGAGGGCACAACCAAAGAGAGATGACATGCTTTTATATGCTTTCAACGTCTTACAGTTTCGAGCACACAGAGGATGAAGAAAGGCAAGAACGACTTGATTTGAGAAGGACCCGATGTTCGTGGATGACGAAAGGAGTTTGAACACTCCAAGTTACTTACATAATGTGAAGGAACGTCCCATGGATGATTTGGGAAGATGCCTTACGTCTAACAGCAAGGCACTAGAAGGTGCGCCCACAAGCTCCTCAAACCATCGAATCAGACCTTCAATCGACTTAAACCTTCAACGGAGCTCCTTTAGCACTCATGCGCAAAGCCTTCAGCACCAACACGATTCCTACATTAATGCCAAGCCACCTCCATCAACTCAACTCATCCTGGCCTCTACCTACAAGTGGCCCGTGACTCCATCAATGCCCGTGCAGCCAGTGAAACTGACTCCACGACCACCCAACGGCCATCCACAAATGTCCAATAGATGAAACCTCCAAACAAGCAGTTAACCAAGGCGTACCTCCATCAACCGAATACTAGGGACATACTAGGGAAGCGAAAAGGGAGGGAGAAGAGGAGCGGAAGCGGAGAAGAGGGGTGGAAGCAGAAGCGAAAAGGGAGGAGCGAGCGAGGAGCTAAGGTAGAGAGAGAAGCTAAGGTCGCCCGCGAACCTTAGCTTTGATTTCATTATATATTTCGATTTCATTTTAATAGAAAAATCGCACTGTTCTGAAGGACGAACTATGGAGAAAGAGATGGAGAAGAGGAGTAAGCATGCGATGTCGAAGCTAAGGTCGCCCGCGAACCTCTCTTCGATTTCGTGAGAGATGGATTCCCTCCTTTCTCTTATCTTACAAATTCAAATAGGATCAGATACTGCAAGCGACCACAATGGAGAGCGCCAGTCAGTTTGCATGTTCTTCTAGTGTAGCGAAGGCTTGCATGTTCTTCTGGTGTAGCGAAGGCTACTTGCATGGATCAGGCGCTGCTCGCATGGATCAAGATGTAGGTGGCGAATCCGAGGAGATGAAGAAGAGGAGGAGGAGAAGCTATGGAGGAACACAAGAGACTTGCAATGGAGAGAGCTTGCAATGGCCAACGCTATTGCATAGAGCTATAACATTGCAGAAGTGGCAAGAGCTGTAACGTTAAGAGCATTTGTTAAGAGCTTTTTTCACGCCAATGTTCCTCTACTAAATCTTGACTATACTTGATTCTGTTCATATTGACAGAAGGTAACGGTTCATATTGATTCGGTTTCTTTCTTGTTGATCCAACTAAGCTTTTGAAAGAACTAGACAAGCTCACTGGTTTCTTGCAAGTTCACTAAGTAGAGAGGCTATTGCATTCCCCTATCTTTCAGGAGATATATGACAATCATATCTCTTACAACGAATTCAACACTTCATGGAAAATGAGTACAAGGGAAAGAAGAACTAGCTGGATGGGAAATAAGTACTTAGAAAAGAAGACCTAGTAATCTTTCACAGCCTACTTGTCTCTCTTGGCATTTTAATGAATGTGAGAGCCTAGTACATTGAGCATACTAAATTGCACTATGTACAGTGCAGTGTACACTGAGCATACTGAATTGCACTATGTACAATGCAGTGTACACTGCATATATTGTACACTAGTGCAGTGTCCACTATAGCCCATCTTTGCAGCCCATCTTTAATGACTATGATCATAGCCAACCTTGCATGCCTAACCCATGTGTTACTAACTAATGCTATCATTACTAAAATTAACATTCTTGCATGACTAGCATTTCATGTGTAAATGTATGCATTAATTAATATTCTAGTTTTGTAGGCAATGATATTAAATTTTTCCTCTTACCAAATTCGTGTTTGCAAGTTATGGAGCCTTTATTCAGATTACCATCTTGTGAAATGATTACCATTTTCATGGAAAAGAAACAGGATATTATGAACCATGTCATGGAGCCTTTATGAAGATAATTGTGATGGTGTCATCTAACTTGCCACCTTTCAAAGACATAATTTCTTCATGTCTTCTCTTCATTTGTCATCTCTTCCTTCTATCAACATCTTCTCTTCCGCTGCCATGTCCTCTTCTATCAACCTCTTTTCTTCTATTTCCATATCTTATACTTCCATTTGCTCTTCTGATGCCACCTCTTCTCTGGCAATCGTATGGGATCGAGATTCCGGACTGCATGTGGGATGCCTCTAGCTAGGGACACCCAAGATGAACTGAGTTTCTTGAAAGTTTTTGTTAATTCCTTAGCTACCCTAGAGGTATCGCACCAGTCGACGGGATTGTTGGGATACCTATGGTCAAGGGCTTGCTCTATGGTGCATGTGTGAATCTAGGGGAGTCACATGTGTGTGTGTGTGTGTTTGTGTGTGTGTGTGTGTGTTGTAGAGGCACATCTAGTGCTATGATGTGTCTAGTGTGTGACCTGAGTGATGATGTAAGCCAAAGGCCCCCACATGGGAGGTTCCTTTGATTTAGGCCAATCCCACTGATGTAGGGGCCGATTGCCCAACTAATCTCGGGGAGGTGCCTACACCATCCTCTCTTTCTATAAAATGGAGGTCATTCCTTCATTCTAATACATGGATTTTGCCTCACTTGTACTCTCACTCTTTGTGCCATGATGCATCTCTTCTATCTCACACTCCTCTACATTTGGTATCAAAGCTGGTAGGCTTTGTAGAACTCATTTTGGTAGTGCCACCTCATCATCTTCTCCAACACCTCTTTTTCAGCTTTCTTCCTCCTTCCTTCTCAGAAATGTCTTAGCTCTATTCTCCCCATTCCTTGCAACTTTTGCCAAGCCCTTCCAACTGAAGTTTCTACACTATGGGGTGCTTCTGTGGCCTAGAGCATTTCCCTTAGTATTCCACTTGCCCTGATTCAAGCAATCTCTGATGAAAAAACATGCAATTCTACTCTTCTACTCAACCATTTCTTGAGCCCTCCTAACACAAGTTGGTCCATGCCTAGAGCGTGCTGCTAATGAGTTTTGAAGGCCAATGCTTGCTAGAGCAAGGAGAAATCATAGAAAAGACAGTCAAAGAAGATGCAACTCTCTGAGACAAAAAGGCGCACTATTTTAGCAATTCTCTATGGTGAACTTACTTGGGTATTCAAGCTTTACTTTTGCACAGAAAGCCCTCTCAAACTCTTCTTCAGTTGTGTGAATTGTGCCCTCCAAGTTGAGCTAGTCTACTGCAATGCATTTTTGATAGATTTGGACATTTGATGCTAGAGTAAATGCTAGAGTGATGCTTGAGGATTGAAGTAATGCCAAAGCACAGATCAGAGAATGCATTTTCAGTTTGAAATTTAGTTGGGACTGATCTTTTGTCAAAATTCCAAGCTCTGAAGGTTCTTCTAATGCTAAAGACTACAAGAAGGACAAAATTCAAAGTGAAGAAAACCCTAGCCAAGAAACTTTGGGAGAAGCCAACAAGGTATGAATATGCTAAACAAGTAGGATTCTTTGAATTTATCTTTAGCAATCTACATGTGTGTGTGTGTGTTGTAGAGGCACATCTAGTGCTATGATGTGTCTAGTGTGTGACCTAAGTGATGATGTAAGCCAAAGGCCCCCACATGGGAGGTTCCTTTAATTTAGGCCAGTCCCACCGATGTAGGGGCTGATTGCCACTGATTTAAGGGAGGTGCCTACACCATCCTCTCTTTCTATAAAATGGAGGTCATTCCTTCATTCTAACACATGGATTTTCCCTCACTTGTGCTCTCACTCTTTGTGCCATGATGCATCTCTTCTATCCAAGACTCCTCTACAAGGATAACTCTACAGCACCAATTGGTGGGCTATGGGTATAGCAATGGGTGGTGTAGCATGATTTTGGAGGCGAGGTAACCTTTCAGCCCATGATCGGCAAAATAAGGAATTAGCACCGGTCGGTGTGATGAATGTATCGTGATGATCGGTGGGAAAATGATTGCCACATGGTCAATGCAATCGATCGAAAGGGATATCCCCACGGGTGTAGGGATACTACAAATAACAGCGAGGCATCGGGATAGGGAATCAATGGAATGTTACTAACGCACCGACTGGTGGGCTATGGATATAGCAACAATGGCGGGGTAAACATAAAACATCGGATGGCGGAGAAACACAGCGACAATGAGTGGTGTGATGGAAGTAGTGCAATGGAAAGAGGGGAACGATTATGACTATGGGCATGGGGGTGGGTTCACCGCATCGGTGGCAGGATAGTAAGGTAGCAACGGTCAGCAAGGAACCACTACAGCACCAACCAACGACTTGTCAGATCGGTGCGAAAGTAACTCTAACATGCATTAACTTTGAGTGGCAGGGTAAACCATAGTCAGAGGTTAGGTCAGCAAGGAAGTGTTACGGTGTCAGGTCAACACATGTTGATTGATAGGATTCAGCTAACGTGTCGATCGACGGGGAATCTAGTCAATGCGATACGCTATAGCACTGATTCGGCAGGATAGTCAGACACAGTTTCGTCGACTGAGATTTGATGATTTTTGAGGATTTTGCAGTTTTTATTCATTATTTATTGTGATGGGGGGGTGTTACACTACCTATTCTACCTATTCAATGAAAAAAACTTGAAAACAAACACTTTTTGAAAGCCAAAATGCAAAAACTCAAAAAAGGGGAGTTCTAGAACATGAAACTACTTCAAAACTTGAACAAAATCCTTAGTTTTGTTGTTTTTTAAGCTGGTTACACCACACACACACCTTAGCAATCAAGCCTACTATGTTCCTATCAACTTGAAACACCAAAAAGCATCCAAAACAAGCTTCCCATGCTCACAAATGGCATTCCTACATGAAAAAATAGATTTTCGTCCTCTCTCTCCCTCTCTCTCAATCTTTCCACCTCTCTTCTCTCCTATAACTCCACTAACAAGCTCCAAGATAATCTTGAAAACTTGTGCAATGGGAATACATCAAAGGGAGACAAGTGAAAATGCAAAATCATACCTTTTATCCTCGGCAACAGTGCCAAAAATGGAGTGGGTCTCAGCGGTGACTCACGTGTCTTGGGGTAGTTAAAGATATTCCGAGGGAGCCTCCACTCCTAGCTACTCCTTGTGGGAGCAATGCATAGCATGAGGCATCCGCAAATGTCACTCAAGTGGCCTCCGGATTGTTGCAATGTGTCTCCATGCGAGAAAGGGGGAAGGGGAAGAGGGGAGAAGAGAGGGGAGAAGGGAGGGAGAAGGAGAAGGGAAGAGGAGAGTTAAGGGGGATGGAGTGGCAGACACAAGGACACAAAACACTCTCTTGGAAGAGAAGAGGGAGCTTGTATTCACCCAAAACAAGAGAACACCCAAAACACTCTCTTGGAAGAGAAGAGGGAGCTTGTATTCAAACTTGCGCAAACAACAATGAAGACCAAAGTCAACCATTTGGCATTTTATACAAGTCACCTTTTGAAGGGAGGGCCAACCCTTTTCCTTTTTAGCACTCTCCCTCACTTTACAACCATGGGCTCTTGAGCTCGTAGGGCACTAAGGCATATTGCTATTCTTACTGACTCTCCCTACTAGTAGTAGCGGAAATAGCACTTGTGTTAACCATATTAAAGCGCTTGGAACAAACCTAGTATTAGGAGGTGGTCCTAACCGGCTCCCGAATAGCGCTTGTGTTAGCCTCGCCACTCCTAGGCTCAGGTGATTTGGGGCTCAAACTCCCTGAGCGCCCTCACACCTTCACCTATTTGGGGTTCTAACCTCATAGACTAGACTCAAAACCTGGAGTGACGAAAGGCTCGGCTTTCGCGAGACACCCCATGACAACCCTGAATGTTGCTGGGAATCCTTTTCTTCAGAATATTTGGGGAACAAACTCCCTGAGTTTGAGCTGGAGTCCTCTCATGGCTATTTTGTTGGTGTCGCTATTTCTTGTGGATGTCGAGCTGAAAAGTGCAAGGTGCATGCACTCTTCGTGGCCCAAAAGTGTGCATCTCCTTGTTCTTGGTATGCATCTCCTTGTTCCAGGTAGGGGCAGCTCAAACATATAGCCTATGCCTGGGATCCTTGAATCCTTGGACTTTGGAGCAAACTTTGGGTATTTGGGGATCAAACTCCTTGAGTTTGACCTATAAGCCTTCCATGTGCACATTGCTTGTAATCATAGACCTTGGTGTATTTGGGTATCAAACTCCCTTGAGCTTGTCCTGTTGAAGTAGATCATTTAGCTTGGTGTTGTCTCTTTCCCATGGCTTTCATAGGAAGAGTAGGGTAATCTCAATATGCAAGGTTTCGAGGCATCCTGTCACCTACAGATATATCGGGGTTGTCATTTGTAGTATATGTGTAGCCTAGGACCTCGAGTCGTATTCCGGTGAGAGATGTAGGCTTAAGTGTGGTAAGCAAGCATAGTGCATGCATGTGTAAAAGGAACGTGTATCATCATGGTTGAGGTAATGAAGGCTTTTGCCTTCATTGGGGGTTGCAGGGTTTAGGAGAAGTTTAAGGGTTAGAAGGAGGTTCCAAGGTTTAGAAGGAGGTTCCAGAGTTTAGAAGAGGTTCAAGGGTTAGAAGGAGGTTCCAAAGTTTAGAAGGAGGTTCCAAAGTTTGGAAGGAGGTTCCAGGGTTAGGAGTTCCAGAGTTTAGAAGGAGGTTCCAGGGTTAGAAGGAGGATCCAAGGTTTAGGGTAGAGTACATGGTAGAGAACTCATCTCCCTTGTAGATCATGGAGGTTAAGAGTTGAAGAACTAAGGGTTTAGGGGGATCATAGGAGTGGGAGAGGAAGAAGGTGTAAGAGCATGGGGGAAAGAAGAGGGAGGAAGGAGGAGGAGGAGGAGGAGGAGGAGGGAGGAGGAGGAGGAGGAGGGAGGAGGAGAAGGGAGGAGGAGGAGGAGAAGGAACAAGGAGGAGGGAGGAGGAGAGGGAGAGGATGGGTTGCAAGGTCGGAGGAGAGGGGAGGAGGAGTTGCAAGGTTAGGACGTGCTTTTGGACGTGGAGTGCAAAGAAGCATGGACACTTGAGAAAATTGCTTGGAATACTGAAGTAGAACTCAACACAATGCCCCAAAGAGTGTGGGCTTCATTCCATTATGAGGTATTTATACAAGTCAGAGAGCTTCTCTCTCTGCATGTACAAATTGTAAGACATTCTCTCTCTACATGTAGAACTTTCATATAGAAGTTGCATGTAGGAGTTGCAAGTTGCATGTAGAACTCGCATGTTGCATGTTGCATGTAGGAGTTGCATGTAGAACTCGCATATTGCATGTGGAATGTAGGAGTTGAATGTAGAACTTGCATGTAGGAGTTGTATTAGAAATCACATGTAGGAGTTGCATGTAGAACTTGCATGTAGGAGTTGTATGTAGAACTTGCATGTAGGAGTTGCATGTAGAACTCGCATGTAGGAGTTGCATGTAAAACTCGCATGTAGGAATCATATGTAGAACTTGCATGTAGAACATGCAAGTTGGATTTCTAAGAGGGATAATTTCTAGCCTTATGCAAGTACAAGCGGAGCTTTGCCGGTACTCTACACACACATTCTGTTCTACCTAAGTCCATGTTGGCACAGAGACAACATACTCCTAGATCCATTTTATTACCCGTCCTCGAGTTATGGCTTATTGTGAGCACATAGCTGGATTGCCATGCCTTTAGTCTAGTGGCTGTGGAACTTATGTCGTGCCAGTCGATCCTGCTGTAAAGCCTTGGCACCATACAATTTTTGCTCAATTTCCAAGTAGCCTATATCCACCATTTGTTCAAACAGAGATATGTGGCGTGCTTCTAAGAAGATCACTCTTTGATAGAGTCGGCTTGTAATCTAAGCATCGACCCTTTCATTGGGATTGAAACTGAGTGGAGGCAAATGGGTATCGAGTTAACGTGGGACCTCCAGAATGAATTCCAATGTTTTATAGAAGATAGCACTTTGGTGAAGGAAGTGATCAATGTTGCCGCGCATTATTTGCTCAATGTGCTGCTGAAGTGCTTGGATCATTGTGCCTTGGATATTCCATTCTACACCAGAGTATGGTTCAATCATTGGCCAATTAATGGTGTGATCTTCATCCAAAGTATATATGTTGGCTTCCCATTTTTTACATTGTGGAACTGCATAGAACTTGGGATGGGTTCTGAGACATGGAGGTGCACGTAGGTACTCTTTCAAGAAGATTACATCAAAGAGCTTGGGATGGCACCAATTAGGTTGTGGATCCAACTTGCTTATCCAACCTTCACTAATTTGACGCTGATCAAGGTTGGTAGGAAAGTTGTCCAGGCTCAACCATCCACCTCGAGTTTTCATATCAGGATATTTGGTCCAAAATTCTTTGATGGGGTTACTGGGAAGTATCTCATCAAAATAATACCCATCATTGGAACTTGGCATGGGAGTACGAATTGGATTATCTGGATCCTAATATTCAAAATCAAATACTATGTCATTTTCAGTTGATGGAAGCACAAGTAGTGTCAAAGGTGATGATGGGACAGGGAGAGAATCTAGGGACATGGGGGAGAAATATGGAAGAGTGTTAGTTGTGGAAGCGGGAGCAGAGGGGAGGGGGGGAGGAATTGGGCAAATGGTTTGAGCAACTTGGTAATCCTCAATGGTAGGATTAGCAAGGGAAGGGAAGAAGCCAGGTGTGAGGTGCTTGTAAGCTTGTGACTGTTGGGTTAGTTGAAAATGGTGAGAGGCATGAGCAAAGAAATGATGGAGGGAATAGATGTTAGGATGGAGCTCTGGGGAAGGTTAAGAGGGTAGTAGCAGCAAGGGTAAGTGAGGTTATGAGGTTGGCAAAGAGAGTGGTTAGATATGGGAAGTTGGATGTGAGATAGGCCCTATCATCTTCTGACACTTCTTTTTGCTGGTGCGATGGGATCATCAGCTGCATGGGTGGGATGTCAGTTATGTCATGCCTTGCAAATAATAGTGATGGCCTTTGTAGAAATGAAAACAAACTAGCAATAACCCAGAGGGGAGGACCACCCATGAGGCATACACATGCAATGAAAGCATCCATCCTGAGTGCTATAAACCCTGCATGTGTAGACAGGCAGAAGATATTTTTCTCATCTTCGAACAAGTCTTGGCAAATTATGCGCAGAGTTTTGGCCCCTATGGAACATTCCCATTTGATTCTTGGATGAGTAGATATGATCCTGATTTGAAGTTGCTTCCATTGGATAAGCATGCGTGCATTGAGGTGATCTTCCACTTGTAGAGCAGTCCCACAAGCTCTTGGTACACCACCGTTGTGCATTATAGTGGGGCTTCATTGGTGTTGCCTTCTAGTGCCTCATTGTTGTGCACTAGCAATTGGAGTTCAAGCTTGGAGATGATTATCTTTTGGGAGTGCATCTCATTCATTTTTTCTTTGTATTTCTAGTAGATGGTTGTATATGCCTCCTTAAGCTTTCTCATTTGCAAGGTGACCTTTGCCTATTGAGGAATGTCTTCAATGGTATTGGACCATTGGTCCAAGACTCGTGCTTGTGAAGTGCTGGCCTCTTGAGTGGTAGCAAGTTGGTCCTTTAAGATTCTGCATTTCCTTGTAAGCTCATCAATGCTGAAAGCACGTACTACCAAAGATTGTTTCATGCCTTCAAGCTTGTCTTTGCAATCCTGGAGCTCTTCTTCTTTGTGAATTAGAGTCAAGCTTGTGCCACTACCTCCGTCTGCTGAGCATGTGCGGAGGTCAAGAAGTTATAGTAGGTTTGTAGGATTGTCATTGCTTGTACTGCTGCTGTCAGCTGTGTTTGACTTTGGTGGAGGTTGGAGGTCACATCCCTCATTGCCTTCTCTTGAGCTTGGACAGTTTGGTTCATGGGCAATTCTTCTACCTCCTTCTCATCTATTTGCACCCAAAGTGCCTTGACCTCTATGGTGATTGCCTAGAATTGGTCTTCGATTTATGTTGTAGTCTGTCTGTCCAATTCTCTTGCATATTCTTCCTTGGCCAAGCTAGTGAATAGTTCTAACATTTGGATCATTTGGCTAGCTTGATGTTGGAGAATGATAGACGGTGATGAGGACTGGCGATACTGCTGATACAAGTGGTGCCCATGTAGCCATCTCGATGAATCTGTATTCTTGTGGGAGGTTGTTCCAATGTTATTTCAGTCCCTTGTGTACAATAGTCGTACTGTTGATCTGGCACTAGCTCCCCTTGTGGCTCATCGACTGGCATGGCGTCGATGGGTAGTTCTAGTGATGATGTAGCCTCAGGCTCTAGTGTCGATCTTTCCTCATGCTCTGGTGCTGTTGCTATTGTTGTTAGAGATATATTGGTTGCAATTGTGCACCAAGCTGTAGCATCTTGTGGGGCAGTTTCTCAATCCCACCGACCTCCAAAATAGGTATTTCTTCTAAGTCATCTGCACTTGTCAATGTGATAGTAGGGGAAGTTGGTGACGGCTCCCATACTAGTGAGAAGGGTATGTCCAACTCCTCAATTGGTTTTGGTGACTGGGGCAGCTTCATTTCTCTCTCTTGTAGCTCTTTTTTTATGATTACAACCAATAAGTGTGGAATTTTATATTTTTGGTTTGATGAACCATCTAGTTTCTTTGTAAAGAAGATGACTAAGTGTAGGATCCAGTCTTACTTTAGCTTCCTACTCAGCAAAACAAATGTGCGGAGTGGAAGGGATCGATTCTTACCATACTTAACCCCCAAGATTATGGATAGGAATTGTGATGTTTCCCTGAGGCAATGGTTAAGGATGGTGTGAAATAATATGCCATCCCTATGGAACAGTGTGCCCTTAGCGAGGAGAGGTTGTACTTCGAGAAACTTTGCATCGGCAGGCCGTGTAGGGTATTTGGTACCATGTGTTGACAGTGAGAAAGCCCTTTGAATGATTGTACTATCGAGGATAATGTTTAGTGGGCTCTTATGTACAGTGATTGTATTGTACTTGCCAACATGTGCATTGTTGGAGTGGTAAGAATGGAGAAAGTCCCTGATGTATGTGGCCATTGTAGGACTTTCCTCCAAGGATTTTAGGCTTTCGTGCAAACTGCCTAGACCCCTTTTCTCCAAGTAAGATGTTGCTTTCTAGGAAAGAGCATAAGTCGATGTAGGTGGCCAAACAAGTTCCAATGACTAGGCCCTATCAATGGTTGTGTAGGCCGGTGCTGACTAGGGTAGCATTTGTTCTCTGTGGTCATGCACAATCCTCTTCAGAGCTATCGCTCTAGACCACAAATGCCTATGGTCACTGTGGTTGAGAGGATGTAGATGGATGTGAGCTCTAGATGGGGTCTTGTGGTTGAGGCGATGGGCTCTTTCTGCGCATCCTCTTTAGTGGCAGCATCTTTTTTGAACCTGCATTCATGTGCATGTGGTTTACCATTGATCATTAGATTAGTTCTGTGTGTTTGTGAGAGATCTTATTTTTATACATGCTTTGAGAGTGTGGAATGAAAGTGTGTGCCACAATTATTTATGCAATCTTTTGTGTTTCTAAGCAAAAGCGTGTGAGTGCATGTAACCTAGTAGCTAGGTAGGGACTAACTATATGCTGCTTTTTTTTTGTTGCTAGGATTTCATAGGGCAGCTAGAACTCAGGCATCACTTCTGAGTCCTAGGTTAAAATCGATTAATGCTACCTATATGTGCGAAGACGTACATATGCAAGTGAGTGCTCGTGATACAATCTAATACTAACTAAGGAAGACTTGGTTTCCCAAATCTTCATTTTTGTCGGGGATGGCTTGCATGTTGAAGTAGTAGCGCTTCAGTCAGCTCCTGTTTATTGTTGTGTTGAATTGGACTCCATCCAATCTTTCTAGCAGCACAGCTCTGATGGGATTCATCTTTCTTACTTGGTAGGGTCCTTGACCTAGATACTTCAGTTTCCCCTTGTGTACTTTGGCATTGTATAACAGGACCAAGTCACCTTCCTTGATGTCTTTAGCTTTAAGATTTCTGTTAAACCATGCCTTTCTTCTGCATTTTTCTGTTGTCATGGCATGGTAGGTGACTAGTTTTGTCTCTGTGTGGTTCTGTATGCCCATAAGGTTGCATTAGTTTCTCTACCCAATCAGAACGTTGTGGTTCTACTACCTTAGTGAGGATAATGCATAATATTTTGTTGGTAGATTCGGCTTGTCCATTCCCTTGGGGGTAGTAGGGTGTGCTTTTTCTATGGATTACCATAAAGCCAAACAAGAGTTCTTGGATTACCTCATTAACAAAATGTGTGCCTCTATCCGACACAATTTCAATGGGGCATCCAAATCGGATGATCACATTTTCATATAAGAATCTTGATGTGCTTCTGGCATTTGCCTTTCTGATTGCTTTAGCTTCAGCCCATGTTGTAAAGTAATCAATGGCCACAATGATGTAGCATGCATGTGTTCCTTTTACTGCTAGATGTATGGGACCCACATAGTCAATCCCCCATTTTTCAAATGGTTTTTGTGCAACAACTATTGTTAGGGGATTGAAGTCTTTGTGTTGTGGTTTAGTAGTCCGTTGGCATACATCACTACCTTTTACATATTCATAGGCATTTTCCCATAGTGTTGGCCACTAGTAGCCTATGAGGAGGACTTTTCCTCCTGTGGCTTCCCCTTGGAAGTGTCCTCCTGCAATGCCTTCATGGACTTCACTCAGGATTGGCATGATCTCATGAGGCATTATACATCTTCTTAATATATGGTCCTTGCCCATCTTGTACAATTGTCCTGCAATGAGTTGATAGGGTGCAGCTTTTAGAATTAGTTTTCTGGCATCTACTGCTTTCATTTCAGGGGCTGGTCTTCCTGCCATTAAGTACCCAATGATATCTCCACACCACTCTGGAACAACATCTATTTGAAATAGTATCGCATCTGGTAAGTTTTCTTCTCCTCTAGTGGCTTCTTCTCCCGACTTGACACGAGACATGTGATCAGCAATGTAGTGTTGGGCACCCTTGCGGACCACTATTTTGAAGTTGAATTCGAAAAGCAAGAGGACCCATCTAGTTATTCTTTCTATTGTACACAGACGGTTCACAAGAAGAAATGCTTGATGGTCGATGTAGAAGACAAAATCATTTGCTAGTAGATAGTGCCAAAATTCTCTTACACTATACACCATTGCTAGGGCTTCTCTTTCTGAAATGGTATAGTTAATCTCTAAATCATTGAGTTGTCGACTGGTGAAGTAGAATGGGTAGTCTTTCTTATGTTCGCCAGGTTCACAAAGCATACTCCCAATTGCATACTTGGATCCATTAGTATGAACATGAAAATCAATATCCCAATTGGGAGATATAAGGACGGGTGTTGTGATTAGGCACCACTTTAAAAGCTCAAGGGCTTGGTCACACTCTTTTGTCCATAAGTATTCCACTCATAATTTGTAAAGTGGTATACCTATCATGGCATACCATAATATAAATCTTCTATAATAGCTGCCATGTCCCATAAAGACCTGTACACCTTTGGAATTTGTAGGAGGCAATTCCATGATGATTTTGAATTTTTTCCATGTCAGTTTTGCAATCCCATGTCGAGAAACGATGTGTCCCAAAACAAGTTTGTGGGTGACCATGAACTGGCATTTTGTTGGATTTAGGGAGATGCTATACTCCCTGCATTTGATTAGTACTGCTTCAAGACATTTGAAGTGGTCTTTTTTGTTCAAATGGATGCACACATCATCCAATAACACTTGTAAAAACTTATTCAGAAATGACTTGAAAGCTGTGAACATGACTCGTTGGAATGTGGCCGAGGCATTAGAAAGGCCGAATGGCATGACTCTATATGCAAAAATACCCCATTCTGTAGCAAATAATGTTTTTGATTGGTCTTTAGGAGCAATTCGCACTTGGTTATAGCCACTGAAGCCATGCAAGAAGCTATATATTTCGGAGCCTGCCACCTTTTCTAACACTGTTTCTATTAAGGGTAGGGGATAGTGATCCCTAATTGTGGTGGCATTCACATTTTTTAAGTTTACCCATATTTTGAGCTTCTTGTTGCGTTTAGGCACAATGACAATGGGTGAAACCCAATCAATGTGCTCTATCTCGTAGATGAATCTGGCATCTAGGGGTTTTTCCAGCTCGTCTCATAAACCATGGTGCCACACTTAGGATTTGTGTGATAAGGTCCACATACCTTAGGGTGAGCACCTTCCCTTATAGGTATTGTGTGTACTGCCACATCTGGTGAAATTCCTTTCATCTCTTTGTATGACCATGCTAGCCAGTCACGGTATTCCATTAGGAGTGCTTTGAGTTTGGTTTCATCTTCTTGTCAAAGCTATTTCCCAATGAAAACCAGTTTTTCTTCCTCCCCTTCAAGGGCGAGGTTTATTGTGCATGTTTTTGTTGGTCCCTCATAGATTGGAGTTTCTCCAATGCTATTGGTTTCTTGAACTTCAGATTATCTTAGTGGTCTTGGCATTGCTATTGGGACACTGCCACTTGTGTAATTCTTGAAGTACTCCAGCACTTCTCGAAGATCGGCCTCTGATGGTGTTGAACTAGCCTGACATGTACCATGTGTAGTGGGCGGCATAGTTTAATTTACCAATTTGTTAGGATCTTTTTGACTTTGCTTTTTCTGAAGTCTCTTGATCTAGCTTTATCTGCACATGTGGCTTATATTTCTGAAACTTCTTACATTGGGAACTGTGGGGTAACTTTTCCACTGGTAAGGTGTTTCCAAGTAATGTTTCATTTGCTGCGCATACTCCTTCCAATCCCTCAAGGGACCATTCAAGAGGTGGTGGTTCTGATTTTGAGGGAGATGGCTTTGCAAGATACAATTCGACGATCCTTGTTTGGACTCGTTCGAATTCATTGAAGTGTGCGGCCTTGGCTTTTCTACGATTTCCTCCTTCAGCTTTCTTGCAGGATCTTCTGCTATTATTCAACTTTGGAGGTTCAATTTTTGGAAGCTCAACTGCCATTAGGGCATGCAAAATGGCTAAGTCATTATCAAAGATTTGATCTTCAATTTCAGCATTCTTAGCCTCTGTTTCAAGGTCCCAATGAAAATTTGAGTCATCATTGGTATGGGTACCTTCTTCAGGTTCATTATCCCATTCAAGGTTAGCCATAAAGAATGGCATCTCTAGATCGATTGGTTCTTCTATCTATGAGAAGATGGGCTCTAATGAATGGCAATTGTCGATGGTTGCCAATGTTTGTATACAGTTATTGACATTGCTTTGTGAATTGGCCGCTATGGCACGATGTTGCAAGGGAGCTGATTTGATTGAGATTGTCGTTGAAGATCTGTCATCCAATGCTCTAGGCACAATTGCTTTTATAGCTCCTATTCCCACATGCACCTTGACTGCGGTGTCGCGATTCTGGATTGTCAGTCTATCAGTTCCACAGTCATGGAATACTGATGCTTCTCGTAACCAAGGACATCCCAAGAAGATTTGATAGGATTTTTTGGGGAGATCCATGATTGTGAATTGAAGGGAAAAGCAGACTCCTGCGACTTTTGTGGACACACCATTTACTATTCCCAAGGGTTTAACCCATGAATCATCGGCAAGGCGTATGTTGAAATCAGCCTTTTGCATTGATGGGAGACCCCATTCTTTGTAGAGCTCCTTTGATAGGACATTTACACCTACTCCACCATCCACTATGGCTTGGACTTCATTATATGCCTTGTGGATCAAAGGCACAGTAATGTTGCATATGTCATCTCTCTCACCCATCCGCACAGGGATATCTTCGATGTCGTTCATAGGTGGAGAGGGATTTGCGATGAGTTCAATCCATCCTTTAATTAAAACTCTCCCAGAGATTGGGACAATTTTGTAGGAGGATTCTGATGGGAATCGACATAGGGCAACTCAAGATGCTAGAGAGTGCAGCTCCTTGAAGTTGATGTGGTGGTACATTATGTTGTGGAGTCTATTGTTGGAACAGAGGCTTGAGTACAATATCAATACTTTGTGGGGCCAAGTCATGGATTGGATCTTGAGCTTGTTTCTCAGCCTCAAGTTGAGCTTGTTCTTTTTGTACCCATTGTTGAAGTGCCTGAAAATGAGCCTTCTCCACTTCTGCACTTAGGTATGAACCTTCTTTTATTTGAGGCTCAGGAGCTGATGTGGATGAGCTTGGCTGCTCATTGTTTGGCGGAGGTGGAGGCACTTGTGCTTTCTTTTTAAGAAGTTGCTTTGGTTGGATTGGAACGTTAGGGTCCTTGGTGACCTCTTTATGTTGGCATGTAATTACATTCACAAGTTGTGATATTACACTAACTGGACCCAGACTTTGATGGTCCACCCCAATGATGCCAATTGGGACATCAGGCTTAACCTCTATTTGTAGTGGGACTTTATTTTTCATGGGACAATCCATACAGGCATATCCTATGCCACAATCTCTGCAGAGTGGTTGGAAAGTAGTAGAGCTAGCACGATGAGGGCACTCTGCGATCCGATGATTTTCTCCACAACTGTAGCACTTGATTGGTGCTCGATATGTGTTGGGACGTACTTGATTTGCATAAACTAGTATTAGACCCTCTGCACCTTCTACATAGTACACTGGGTACTTTGCTTCATACTCAAATGGCGAGTCTACTTCCTCGGCTTGTAATTGATAAACATATCTCGCTCTCCATAGCTTAGAATTACGCACTTTTTGATGTAATAGGAGAGGCGAAGAGGCTCTATAAGAGGAGCTGAAGATGATGAAGAAGATGCCTCATAAGGAGGGATCATGCCCTAATTGATGAACAAGGTCTTAACTCTCTCTCGAAAGGATAAATGTCACAAATCTCTTGCTCGGAGATGGAGGATGCCTCGCACAAGGAGAGATTAGTGCCTTAGCGTTGGCCATATTTCTTGCAATGCTTGCACAAATACAAATAGCAATCCTTCGAACTATGATTAGCACTTCCACAAATACAAATAGCAATCCTTCGAACTATGATTAGCAGGGATGTCCTATGTCTCCATTTCTTTTGTCCTTGTGCACAATACCACTAGTCTCAATGATCAAGAAGGGGGGTGAGAGATGTGGACCTCTCTAGGTTGATTTTGCCTTCACGACAATAGCTTAATGTGCAGATGTTTGCTGATGACCTGATAGCATTTTCAGAGGAAAACTATTAGAAAGTCATGAAGTTATTAAGATGGAAGCAACCCCATTCTGGAAAGGAGCAAGGAGGGTCGAGCCTACAATCAGGGAGTTGAATAACGAGTTCTTCAGATGTAATCTGCAAGCTCATGATGTAGGTTTCTTTTGGCAGGACATGATAGAGGCCAGGGATGTTTTTATCGAAGCTGTGCTTATATATTAATATAAAATCTTGGCGAAAGTTTTCAAGCTCATTGTTTTAGTTTCATAATATTGGTAGAATGTAGTACTTTTTTATACAGTTTCTTTTGAATTTTGAAGGAAAAAATGTAAATCTTGGCAAAACTTTACATTTTTTTACATAAAAGTTTCAAATCTTGGCGAATGTTTCAAACATTCATTTTTATTAGGGCATATAAACTTTCGATCCCAATATAAAAGTCTAGCTTCTTAACGAAACTAACTTGAAAAAATCATCTATGATAGAGGCTCGAAGATGAATAGACTGCAAAGACCAAGGAAAAGAGGTCCCCAGTAAAAGGAGTAGTTATAGATATCGATAAGCATATGATAGAATACATTTGGATTTCATTGGTCTAATACTAAAATTCTTGGGGTTTGGGGAATCATTTTTTAGGCTGGTGGAGATGTTTTTCAAAAATGCTTCAATCACACTGTGTCTTGTCGGCTGCTGATTTTTATGGTAAACTTAGGACCTGTGAAAATGCATTCCAAGTAGATATGCAAAATGACTATCTCAATCAACTAGCCTGAAATTCTGAAGATCTGAAAAGGATGTTCCCAAAGTTTTGCCTAGGCACTAGTTTGATAAGAGGATATAATGTCGTTGAACTTTTACTGGATTCATTATGCCTTCATGCGAGGTGGTTTGTGGTTTTCAAAGCTTCAAACACAGCTTCAACACTTTTTATCAAGGCAAACTGAAACAAGCCAAGACCCTCCCGTCAAGAGAACCTATTCACAAAAGAGACTAGGGGTCGAAGGATCCGAAGACTTCCCATCCAACTTAAAGTCTCATCCAGACTCTGCTGTCTGTTATAATTTCCTCTCAGGACTTCCTATATTTTTACTTATTAAATATAGTTATATACATGGTGCTTGACTCAACAATTGCAAACCTCTCCACCAGAGACAGCCATTAGACTTTATTTATCCCTGAACATAGTGCACTACACCAAGAAAAAATCAATGAAATAAGCAATCTAAATTATAAAAACCTCCTAACTTATGCATAACATTCTATATACTGACCTTGCTCATGCATCCCCTAGCATACTCCCATTGTGATATGCATCCCCTCGTCTTTCTCTGCTTTCTCCATTTCATCAAGTAGCCAATCCACATGAATATCCTTTGGAAGTACTCTTAGACGCTGACGCTGAGGGTATGGCACACGAGATCTGTGGTGTGTACGAAAGAGGGCCCTTTCTTCTTGTCTTCTTGCCTTTGCATCCTCGTATCTTGTCACCCATCTTTTCATCACATCACTATTAAGCACGCAAAAGAGGTTGATACTATTACGCAACTCCGTGTCTATTACTTTGTTGCGTCCTTTTCCTTGAGGCACAATAGAGGTCATCCTTAGGTCTTCATCATCTCTCCATAGTCGTGGGAGAGAGCTATCCACATCAACAAGAAACTCAAGATTGACTATTGGTCTGAGAAAAAAAAAGGGGATCGACTCAAGAAATGCCAAAACAAGGCAATCGCTACTGAATACTTGGGCTGGGAATCGAGTTGCCATAGTCCAAAAAGAATCCTCGCTCATCCCCAGAGAGTAGAATGCAAGGACTGAAGTGAGATTCCATTGTGCTCCTCCCAAAGTCGCGCCAAGCCAATTGAAAAAGAATATAATTACGGCCAGTAGACCGACAGTGATCAGAAACTCGTAGTGAGTGAGATGAAGAGAAGAAGCAATAATCACGGCGACAGGCCCCATGGAAGCAACCTTGGAAATAACCCATAAGAAAGTGATTGCTGCATCAGCGAGGGCAATCTTGGCTAGAGACATACTGGGTGTCACAAATGCTGAAATGGATCCGATGCTACGATGGGCTGCAAAGAAAGGGAAGCCAAGCCAAGGACGTTTGAAGCACCAACAAGATGAAGCTAGAAGAGTACGAGACCAGCAACTTACAGAAGTGGAGGCGTGAAATGTGCCCAAAAGCGAAATGGTGTAAATTGAGCAACAAAAACTATCACCGGAAGAAAAGCTTGCCATGCAGTCCCAACTTCTTAATTATTTGAATATAAATATAAATGAAAAAGAGAGCTTGACCAAAAGATGGAATCTAGATACATTGTAGCCCTCACAATGCAACAAGCCTCTTATACATTGCTCCAAACAAACTAGTAGTTAGGGGACCTCCCCTTTGCTGCCTACTTCCTCCAACCAACGGATCTCGACAACAGTACCACACCCTCGTGCATTGCACGCTCTCTATCTCACCATCGCACCTCCTCCAACATTTCTCAAAAGCTTCTCTAGAATTCAAAGATTGGGCGGGAGCGATGGGCGGGTCAGGAGCGTGTCAGGCAAGGCTTCTTGTGGGAGGTGCCATCTGGTATTGTTTTTGCATTTTTTTTTAAAACCTCAATTTTAGGAGCTTTGTGAGGGTGACAAGTGGAGAGAGAGAGAGAGAGAGAGAGAGAGAGAGAGAGAGAGAGAGAGATCAATTATATATAGTATAGATATGCATGTTCTCCCCTTCCAATAAAAAGTAAAAAATTCAATTACTTGGGGACTATTGGTTGTGGAGAAAAGAAAGAGGAGGAATAAAGGGGAGAGAGTAGGCGTGCCAATGAAGGCAAAGAAGAGGAATAATGGAAGGGACTTTAATAAAGAGGTCATAAAAGAGGGTGGGAAGGGAGGGGAGGGGCCATGTATAATATTATGGTTCCGTGTAGGTGTACTTTATAGCTTAGTTGTAGGGCTCACGTGTGAGAGATATCTAACAAGGGAGAGAATCTTTTCTTAAACCTTTGGGAAAGAGATACATACCCTTCCCCCTCCCCCCTCAACATGTAATGTGAGTTTCAAAACAAAAAATAAAATTTGTTAAGCATTGGCTTAAAAGATTAACCTAGCCTCAATGTATAAAAACCTATACACAAACATATGCTAATTAACCTCCATGGGCCAAAACAAATATGAGGAATAAACTTGAGCCATTATGTCCCTCCTTCTAAATGGCAATCGTCCTCTATGTTCAAAATATTTAAAAGATCTATTGGTTTGAAAATATTCTAAGAAGTGGAAGTGGGTTTTCTTGTTGTCAACCACCACACATGAAGATAGGAAGAAGGCCCACCAAAAATGCCATAATGAAAATATCAAAAGGTACAACTCCACTCTCATTAAAACAAGTAGATCACTTAGTCTTACATGTTTCTTGTCTTCGCGTATATTCTTCTAGCATCTTTGTTTACAAGATTTCTAGAAGCACCCACAAATAAAAAGGTAACAATCTTAAAATTCATAACACCTTGTATCCTTGTTTAATAATATGGATTTTTAAAAAAGTTTAATTTGGGTCCTCCATCTCCTTAAATCTAGTATACTTATCTTTCTTGTTCATCTAAGATATAAAAGTATGACCCCTACTTTAAGACAAGAGAACACAAGTGCTCAAGCGCTTAAGTCCTTATAACAAATGTAGTTTTTTGATAAGAATGTAATATAGCACAAAGACAAGTATATAATGTGGGCAATAATCTCAAAGATACTCGAAGATACACAATGAAACTTAGCTGATTATTATGAATGAATCACAGATTTTTCCAAAAAAAACAACTATAATGCCATATACAATGCTAATTGTCACAAGGATTATTCAACTAAAACATCCCCATGAAAGTTGTCATGATCTGTATGCTATATATGGAAACTCTCTCAAGAATACAACATGATGCAAGGTTATTCTTTAACAAAACAAGGATCAATATATCATACAGGCAAAATCTTCGCAGAAATACCCCAAGATAAAAAGTATGGCTTCATGTTGATTCCTTTTGGGCATCAAGCTATTATGATCAATCACCCTCAAAAAATGAAGCTATAGTTATGAAATCATCAAGATATTATGAAATAAAGCATCAATCACCCTCAAGCAAAGAGCACAAATACCTAAGTTTTAAACAAACTTTCATGTGATTTGTTCTTGGAATCAATATGGTCTATGTGCAAGTGTTTTTACATAGCCTTTAATGTATCAAGCATCAATTATTGTATGAGCAAATCAAACACAAGATGCTCTAGGTACAAAGATCCAAGTACTTTTGCAATAGTAGTAAGTGCATTAAAAAAATATTTGAAAAGAAAGTACTATTTAGCATAACATATTTTTTGTATATAAAATATTCTAAATGAAATTCCTACGAGGAGAAGTGTAGCTTTTGATAGTCCAGTGGGCTTCTCACCAAAGTTGGAACCTCGAAGGAAGTTTTTGGGCTTGGAGGGAGGGGGGAGGGAGTGAGAGTAGAGTGAAGGGAGGAACATCGTGCTTTCGAGCCATCTCGAGCGTCGAGTATCGTATCCTCAATCACTCCAAGTCATGGAGTGAAGAGACATCATTTTTTGGATCCCGAGGAGCTGCGGTGCTTGGAAGGGATGTTGGACAACCCGACTTAGAAGGTTGTTTGGCCGATAAAGGTTCGTGATGAGGCCATGCCGACTCTGGTGGAGGAAAAGGGAGGAGAGTAGAAAGGCTCACCGACGTATGTTGCAACAGCCAGCAAGGAGGTTTAGTGGGGGTTTCTCACAAATTTTCGAAGAAGAAGCATAGCATTTATCAAGTGCAGAGGTGTGATAGGGAGACAGAGAAGAAGGGATGGCGGTATATGTGAGATTACATTGGATCAGATCAAACAGAGTTGGAAAAGCTGCATCAAGGAACATTTTACTTAGTAAACCCAGAGGGGGGAGGGTAGTTGGATCCTATATCATGCAGTAGTATATAGGTTGTTAGTGGAGAGCAAGATCCAAACCAAGAAGAGGCAATGGCTAGTGGTGAATACAAAGGTAGAATGGAGACAAATGGCAGGCAAGACACTAGGATTGCACCCCATGGAGCACTGGATGTGGTCTTCTTGATGCAAATCAAAAGAAAATATTGCATGAACATAAAGAAACCTCCCATAAGCCCCTCAAAGAGCTAGTAGTTGTTGCCAACGATGGAGGTGTTTCTAGATCTGTTCCCAAGTGGATTAAGGAGGTAGCTCGCTAGCTCAAATAGTGAGCTTGTTTGGGGGGGGGGGGGGGTCACAATCACTTGTAGGATTAGAGTCAATATTCATCCTTTCTTGGAACTTATGAGGGTGTTGTAGTGCTGAAAAAGCAGTCAGGATGTCTGATGGTAGTGAGACAAATTTGTCCAAGTGTCGTGGTTTTTCAAGAAATCAAGTGCGGAGAGTTTGCATTTTTGTGGCACCATTTTCCTAGGTTAGGCTTTTTGGTGTTTATCAATTGCCTTGTTTGTGGTTGGGGTGGAATAGCTATTGCTGTTAGAATGCAATGCAATAGTAGTGAGTATTTCTAGGACTCTAAGGGGAGAGTTCTAGTTAGAAGTTGTTGTGAGCGCCTTTTATTTTTGTGTCCTAAATCTATATGCCTCGAATGGGTTTGGGGAACAGTGTTGATGTTGGAATTTTGTGAATGATCTTTGGATCTAGGTGGTTGCTTTGTGGGGACTGGAACATGACAATGATGGAGAAGGATAGGTCTCATGGTAAGCAACCATTATCCGTTATTGAAAGGGAGGCCTGGGAGAGACTATGTGCTTCCTAGGAATTGGTAGATTGTTTGCTCTGAGCTTGTTGATCTCAAGGGTTACAGTGATATACATGGAATAACAAGAGGAGGAGTGATGAATTTCAAGCGGGTCGTATTGATCGGATGTATGCATTCGGTGAGGGGTGGTGGATTAGAGCTCCCTTGAGGGGAAAGTATATCTACTCATCATCTTTGCCGGATCATTTACCCATTGTATGGAATTTTACCCTACCATGCCATGTTCAGAGGCTTAGGGATATTACCTTTGAATTTAATGTGAATTTACTTAAATGTCAAGGATTCAAACAGTCGGTGGAGATGGAGTGGAGCAAGGTAGTTGAAGGCATTTTGCACCGTATGACCATTGGGATACAGCCATAAGGTGGGTGGTCATGGGGGATGGAGGTGGGAGATGCAATATCATAAAAGTAGGTAGTTTTTGGGGAGCAATCTAGTGCATATCTGGGATGCCTTGCTAGAGGCCTTGAAACAGAAATCAGTAGACCAATACTTTAGGATGCTTTTGGTGGAAAGTGAGGATGCCATGCATAAGTGGGAGTTCGAGAAAGTACAGAGGGCCAAATTGCAAAGTTGTTAGCTATGGCTTGTTACTAGTGATGGGCCTTCTCATCTTTTTTTCCAGGCCTTAAAGCACAAGCAAGAAAGAGAATTAATTGATAATGTAGAGGATGCCTTGCTATAGGCCTTGAAAGAGAAATCAGTAGACCAATACGTGGGATGCTATTGGTGGAAAGTGAGGATGCCATGCGTAAGTGGGAGTTTGAGAAAGTATAGAGGGCTATTAAGGAAGTCATTAGCTAGGGCTTTATACTGGGGATGGGCCTTCTTATCTTTCTTTTCCAGGCCTTAAAGCACAAGTAGGAAAGAGAATTAATTATGATAAGGTAGAGGATGCAAAGGGATGCCTGGTGACTGGTTTTTGGAAAATTGCAGAGTCTTCAAGAAGGAGCTAGGTGAAATAGTTGGAAGCCCACAAGTGGGTGGATGCTAGCTGGCATGAAAGTGT
Organism: Dipteris shenzhenensis; assembly: GCF_047967505.1. Lineage (NCBI taxonomy): Eukaryota > Viridiplantae > Streptophyta > Polypodiopsida > Gleicheniales > Dipteridaceae > Dipteris > Dipteris shenzhenensis. The sequence continues at coordinate 40,675,461 of NC_141605.1, read as the reverse complement.
GCAAGAATGTTGGATGGTATGGATGCCTAAGCTTCAGCAGCTTAGAGAGTAGGGTTTGGCTCATGCCTTTCATAAGTGGAGCTATAACAAGCTCTAGATTCCTTGGAAAGGAGAAGTCTCCAAGCCCTGATGGATTAACAAAGGAAGTCTATGAAGAATTTTGGGATCTCATAAAAACCGATTTTGTTATTATGGCTAATGCAGATGCTTGTAAGGGGTGTTGTCTGAAGATGTAAACATTGGTTTGGTAAAGTTATTTCCAATGAGGCCTAATAGGATAAATGTCAGGGACTACTGGCACCCCATTTTGATGCTAAATATGTCATATAAAGTGATTGTCAAAGCCTTGATACTATGGGTTAGGGAAATATGCATGAAGGTGGTGGAAAATGAACAGATTGGGCTCATTCAAGGAAGAGTGATATTTGAGAACATTTTAAATGCCAGTTCAGGACTTGACTATGCAAGGGGAGTCGGCCAAATGTGTGTCTTATGTGACACATAGATGCCTCATTTTAGATCATGGATTGAGCTTGACAATATGTCTTGACTGACGAGGCATATGGAGGTTACCATGGCGAGCTCTTTCATCATTTGCACATAGAGCTTTCATTTCAGATCATCACAGACCTTGATTGTGTCAGACAAGATGGCTTGACTGATAAGAGTAAAATTTGAAGGTTATCATGGAGATATCTTTCATTGTCCATGCAACCACAGCTGATTGGAGACTGGGAGTGCTATTGACTATGCTATTGGTGGCCTGATATTGGACATAAAGCAGGTGATCACAAACTCTTCATTGACTAGGAGCCCTCAGCCAATATTGATGAGGGATCGTCAAGCTCGAGACCCTCAGCCTACCATTGAGGGATATAAAGGCAGTAGGAGATACTACGTAGAACCTTCTATACTACCCGCCCAGAACTTTCATTAGTGGCTTGTACTTTCTTCTTTTCTGTGGATAGCATTAAGTGTGCTGAGATATTTTACCTTCAAGGGCCTTAAAAGGTGTTTTCCAACATTCCGCATAAGCACATTTTAGGAGAGATGACAATCTCAAACTCATATGTATGTACATGTATGTACGCACACACACAATTTATTCCCCATGTATTAGCGAAAGCACATTTTGACAATTTCAGATTCTTTAATCTTGACATTTTCCAGAACTTATTAGAGTGCTTGACATCTAAAAGGAGGTCATACAACCATTACATACATAGATACATACATATAGATAGATAGATATAGTTCATAGTTATCTATGTACTTATCTTTATGTGTGTGTGTGTGTGTGTGTGTGTGTGTACATACATCTCTCTCTCTCTCTCTCTCTCTCTCTCTCTCTCTCATGCTTACCACATCTGAGACAAGGGCAACGGGAGACTGTGGGCACTTGTTTGATGCAAGGCCACAACTAGGAGACCACAACGGGCCACATAGCCGTCAACACTCCATCACAAACTTTATGCCACTGCAACTTCATACATAGCCGACCCCCCCACTAGGCTTCATGTCTCCCGCCATTTTCTAGATGACCATCATAGTGTCGCCAGCTCTCATCCTCTGCAGGAGTCCGAGTTTTCTCTTTATTCATTATGATTATGGATCTTTTTTGTATTTGATGCCCACTTAGAGGCTCCACCCCTTCAGCTCCTTGTATCATTTTCTTTCAATCTCATAGACCCTTCAATCTTTCGATTCTCGAAGACTTTTAATAAACTATGTGTGTGTGTGTGTGTGTGTGTGTGTGTGTGTGTGTTTTTATTTATTTGTTTATTTATATTTATATTTGTATACAGCTTGACCCAGCGTACCTCTATTGAGTCAGGGATTTGGCTCTAATACCTTAGGTAACCATTGCTGGCCCTATCTTCATCCATGACTTTAGTAGTTGTGGGCGATGCATGTACATGCGAATTGTTTGAGAGTTTGGGCCTCCATAGGCTCCCTCTATTCCACTCACCTATCACGAGTTCGACCAGGTTATCCAAAAGGATCTCCTATAGCTACACACATTCAAGACTTGGTTGACACCTAACAAGCTTCCAGGTTCTACAGGGACCACTACTTTCGGATTTCAAAGAAGGGTTTCATTGACCCACCAGGATATACACGGATTCACCTTCCCCATTCCTTGAGGACATCGATTGGGCAATTTTGTGTCTCATCACACTAACTAGCATCGAGAGTGGGAGAAACTGAGGGCATATCTAGAGAGGATCACATTTGTACTCTATGATCTTCAAGCCAAGGGATCGCTTTGCTTTTAGATGCCCTGTGTATTATGAGATCGGAGATGACATTGTCTCTTCACGGATGGTTTCAGACTTCTCTTCCATTTTCTATCTTACCTAGATTGAAGATGCCTGGCAACTCTCATTCATTAGGCCGTTGACACAAAGAGCATCTGCTCATGACACTTAAGCATATTGGGGCTGTAACATGCAATGGTTATCTGATCGTGTAATTCACAGCAAGACCTTCTTTAAACCTTTAGCGAGGAATGAGCGTTATTTACCATAGAGAGAGAAAGGAGATGAGGGTAGAGAGAGAGTAGAGTCAACAGTCGATTGGGTCCCTGTACCCACTGAGGGCCCCCTCCCCCAATCAGGGGAGAATTTGCTTTATACTTGGAGAACTGAGAAATACAAAGAATACTCTTCGAGAGAGCATGGAACGTGCTTCTGAAGAGCTCACTGTGCACACATATAGCAGACCCAAGGACCTGAGAGGCAATGCCGACCAATACCGAGACCTTGATGCTGTCCACACTGATGATGTAGGACGCTTTTGCAAGGCAACGAATAGGCTTGTGCATGGGTGATAGAATGCAGGGTTACTGCGTGAGTGAGAGAGTGAAAACTAGAAGTGATAGATCCTATGAGAGAACTGAGAGATGACTGAAACATAGAGCTGAGAGTGAGCTGTGTAAACTGTAAAAGAGAGCTGAGAAAGCTGAGGAAACAGTGTCCAAACCTCTCTCCGTTTGCTGGTCCAAACCTCCAACTGTTGTGCTGCGTGGTCACCTTCAGATCAGGCTGAACTGATGGCCAAGGGACTGAGGCTAGAGCAGTCCAGATCTGAGGATCTCTAGGGCTGCACAGGAGGCTGAAGTGGAGCTGTAGGAGAACTGAAGGCAGGAGCAAACTGAATGAGAAAACAGGGCAGCCAAGGAGCCCTTTTATAGGGCTGGACTGAGCAAACCCAGTTTGTAAACAGACCGACTCAGTCTGTTTTACAAACTGGCTGGCCTACAACCAGCCTATAAAAAGCCCTCCTTGGCTCATTTGCTAGGGGAGTTTTTGGGCAGCCTTTGCAGGCTGCCTTCCCTGCTTACCTGCCCAGCCTTTGGGGAACCTAAAGGGGCTCCTAACCTAGGCTAAGACCTAAACTATAAGATGGAAACACTTAACCTACTGTTCTCCAATGGGTACTAGTGAACAAGAACTGTCTACTGACTTGACCTAAGGCTGAAAGACTGACCTACGTAGCTTGCGCCTGACTGTCCCTGGACAAGGGCTCACAAAGGTGTCGCAGCATACGACAAAATCTCCTATATGAGAACTATAATGCACTTGTCGATGTAGCCAGTGTGTCACCTTGCACCCAAGTGTAGGGGTGCATGTGAGATTCCCTCCTCCTTAACTTGGCGATAGGTTCATTGCTTCCAAGTAGTCCGCCAATATCTGGGGAAACTCCTGGAAAAAATCTTCGTCCAACCACACTGCTTCATGGGTACCTCGATCACGGAACTTGGTGTAAAACTCACGGATCCTACGTCCTGACCCATGCTTGAATTTATGAAGAAGGATCTGTTCTGGCTACAAAACTTCGGCTTCATCAAGAACTTTAGGTTGTTGCTTGTCGGAAATCTCTGAAAGAGGAGGTCCAAAATATGGCTTCAACCAAGCTACATGGAACATGTTGTGCATAGTCCAACTGTCGGGTAGGCGTAACTTCATTGAGACATCGTTGATCTTTTGAATAATAAAGAATGGTCCGAAGCTCCTGAAGGATAGCTTAGGGCATCGCTTGCCCACCTGCTTCAATCGTTGCTTGATAATGCGTAAATACACCCATTGACCCTCTTTATATTGGACATCTCGTCTGGATTTATTAGCTTGGCGTGTATACGATGCTTGAGCTTTGGTGATGTGGCTTTTCACGGACTCCGTAATCTCTTCTGTGGTTTTGTTGGCTTCAAGAGATGGAGACACCATCCGGGTGAGGAGTGAGGTAAATCGCCGTCCAAACGCTGCTTCATAAGGTGTGCGACCAATACTCGAAGAATAGGTATCGTTCAGAATGGCCTGCACAAGCGGAAGAAACTGCTCCCACTTTCCTTGAGCATCATGACAATATGATTTCAAAATATCAAATGCCATACCATTATACTTTTTCGTCTCGCTGTTCGATTGCGGATGGAAAGCGTTGGATGTCATGACAAGAGAAATGATTATTTAGTTAATTAATAGTCATTAGAACTTTATTATTGTTAGGCGCCAATTTGATGGTGCGGCTATATGTTTGTATTTATGATCGATCAAGCGGTGTAAATAGTACCGCCAAAACTATGTAACATTGGCCAATGATTAGTAATAAAGATGTGCACACACGTGTCTAGGTCCTAGGGGCAATAGGAAAGGGAAAGGGTGCATTAGAGTGCATTGAATGGTAGGTGCATGGGTCATAGGGTAAGGGTAGGTGTAAATGGGAAGATGGAACTTGAGTGATCTCAAGGGACATTAATGAAAGGGTATCACCCTTTCATTGTGAATCTCACGTAGCATTCTTTCTACCACATTGCATTCATCCGTCATCTCTCTCCCACCTTGCATTTAGGTCGAAAAAGAAACAAATACTCTCACGAGGGCGCTCTTCCCCATTGGAGGGCCAATCGGTATTCAAATTCTGCATGCATTGCACACATTTGCATTTTCGAAAAGTGTGGATCTTCACATTTGGTATTAGAGCGGCGACGATCCACGAGCGGGACGAGAAGAGGGCGACAGTTGCGAATGACGGAAGTCACAAGAGAGGTTGGCGGAAAAGGATCACGACTGACCGATCTCGAGGTTCTGAGACAAGGGATTTTTCTGAAAAAAATTCTGGCCTTCAACGGCGAACGGCGAACGGGGTGTTCTCTTGCCCCCCCCAATGTGAATGCACCCTTAAACCGTGAGAAAAAGGGATCCCCGTTCTACCCAAACGGGAAGTCGGATCGGAATAAGATTTTAAGGGAGTGATCCACCCATCAAGTACCCCCTATAACGGTATCTAGAGCTCCAATCCACTCAAAACAAGTAGCCCAAACAGAGCGTACCAGTTTACAGCAGAAATACAAGAAGAAAAGCTTGAAAAAGAAGGGAAAGGAGGTCATTTTAAGTGTCTTCTCAACACGAACGAAGTGGGAGTCGGGATAAGTACCACCACCTCTACAACACTTGAAGTTTGCTGTAAAATAAACCTTCTTTTTTGAAATTACAGCAAGACATTTTCTCTCTTGTATTAATAAAAGGAAAGAATGGAAGGGGAAGGGACATATAACAATGAACTTATTCCTTTTCCTCCATTACCCTAAGGAGAGAGAGAAAGAACACCTTCACCCCCTCTTGAAGAGGATGGATTAGGTGAGAGTTATACACATCTTGAGTATGATAACCCACAAATAGATTTACAGCAGTCTCTCCTTCAAGAACCTACTGATAGGGAGTTCTCCTTTCGTAATGAAAGAAGAAATGAGACCAGCCAAGAACAAGGTGATGAGTTCACGCCTTCAACTCAAAACCCAATACACATGGATTCTAATCCAAATGCAAGAGGAAGAGAGGAGACTCCTGTTGATAAGCTAGTTTTCCAGCTTAGCAATATGATTGAGCAGTCCATTATGACAAGATTAGGGACTAAGAGGACTTTAAACTTTGGGGATGAAGAGTTGAGTAACCCTTCTAAGAGGTCCAAATTCCAACCGCGATAGAGAATTGAGTTCCCCAAATATGATGGGGCAAGGGAGGCTGACAAAATCCTCAATTGGATTCGTCATTTTGAGCTATACTTTGCCCATCAAGACAAGACCGAGCAAGAGAAGCTTGCTCTTGCCACATTGCATCTGCAGAAGGATGCTCTAATGTGGTGGTCCTTGTCACAAACAGGAAAAGAGCCTATTCATGAATGGGCTAAATTTGTGGAGCAACCGAAAACCACTTTCATGCCACCGAGGCATGAAGAGAACCTAACCTTTCGTTGGGAGAGGTTTAGGCAGTTCGATAATGAGAGTAATGCAGATTTTACAGCCAGATTTTGGAAACTCTCTCTAGAGTTACCTGAAAAGAGTGAGGAAGATAGGAGAAAGAAGTATTTAGCAGCTTTAAGCCCAAAAGTAAGGTACGAGGTTGAAATGTTTAACCCGACCACGCTTAAGGACCTCACTAAGCTGGCTGAAATAGCCGAGAGAAAATTGAATCCTCGTAAACCCTTCAATAAGGAGTATGGGTCATCATCTAAGACCAATAATATACCCACTTTTAGGAAACCAAACCGGTTTAAGAATAATAAAGGGAAGGGTAAAGCTCTTGCAAGGAATGTGAACAGCCAATCACGTCCTGGATGGGTGCCATTTCCTTCTATGACTGACGAAGAGAAGAGGAAGTTGATTAAGGAAGGAAAATGTTTCGGTTGTAAGAAACATAAGCCAGGGCACGTATGGCATAAGTGTCCCGTTCTCTTGGCTAAGACTTCTAAGACGAATTCAATAAAAGGGAAAGCCAAGGCATCCAAGCAGGAGGGTGAGGCTTCTACCTTGTCACCCTCGAAATCTACTGTGACTATTGAGCCAATAGTGAATGCTGTCCATTCAGCCAATACCTTTGGGCCTCATGATCTTTTTAAGGTGTATGGATTCGTGAATGGACAGAGAATAGTGGTTCTCCTAGATGATGGATGTAAATATGACTTAGTAAGTGATAGATTGGCAAAATTACTCCATCTTAAACCAGAACCTGTAAAAAACATGTTGCTCTAAGGAGCTTTTAGGGGACACAATGAAGAAGACACATCCATAGTACGAAATATTCCTTTTTGTATACAAAAATATAGAGATCGAAGGGATTTTCTAGTAGCCCCTTTACAAGACGTTGACATGATTCTAGGTAAACCATGGCGGTATGATTTAAACCCTGCTATTCATCCTCATACTCATCATTGTTGCTTTGTACATAAGGATGAAAACATAAGGATCGTAGGGGATCGGGACGTGTATACAATTCCATTGATTACTCCTACCCAAGCGAAAAGATTGGTGAAAAGAGGGGTAGATTGTAATCTTGTGTATATACGGGATTCACGAGATCTTCATATCTCAAAAGAAGATCGGAAGAGAAATGAGTTCCTTAGAGCTTATGAGGATCGATTTTCAAGAGATGACTCATTCGAATTGCCTATGGAGAGAGAAGATGATCATGCCATAGACTTAGTGCCAGGAGCTTCTCCTCCATGTAGAGCCCCATATAGGATGAGCAGGATAGAAATGGAGGTAGAAAAACAAATTGAAGATCTGTTGCAAAAAGGCCTGATTCGACCAAGCAGCAGTTCTCCATTTGGAGCACCTGTATTATTGGTTAAGAAGAAGGATGAATCATATCGTATGTGTATAGATTACCGTGCTTTGAATAAACTTACGATTAAGAACCGGTATCCGATTCCAAGAGTGGATGATTTATTGGATATGCTAAAAGGTGCTAAAGTTTTTAGCAAATTGGATTTGAAATCTGGTTATCATCAACTTCGTATGAAAGCTGGGGATGAACATAAGACTGCTTTTCGCACTCTCACTGGACATTATGAGTTTTTGGTCATGCCTTTTGGCCTAACTAATGCTCCAGCCACTTTTAGTAGGCTGATGAGAAGGGTTTTGCGACCCTACTTGGGAAAATTTGTCATAGTCTTTTTTTATGACATTTTAGTGTTCAGCCAGAATGAGGAAGAGCATAAGGATCACCTTGCTAAGGTGATGGAGCTCCTAAGGAAGGATCGATTGTTCCTAAATATCAAGAAGAGTGAGTTCTTCAAGACAAAAATAGAGTATTTGGGACACATTGTGTCTGCCGAGGGAATTCGGGTTGACCCTAAAAAGGTCAAGGCCATAATTGAATGGCCAATATCCAAAAACATACATGAGTTGAGATCCTTCCTAGGGATGTGTAGTTATTATTGCAGATTCATTAAGAATTTTGCACGTCTTGCTTCCCCACTAACAGATTTGTTGAAGAAGCATTCCTTGTATGAGTGGGGAGAGGTTCACCAAGTAGCTTTTGAGGAGCTTAAGAGAACATTAGTGACTGCGCCAGTGTTAACACTTCCGGACATGGACAAAGAGTTCTTTGTTGTATGTATGGATGCAAGTGGTACCTCGATTGGGGCAGTGTTGATGCAAGGAGGGCATCCCATTGCTTACGAGAGTAGAAAACTTCAAGGGGCTGAATTGAAATATATCACGTATGAGAAGGAGTTATTGGCAGTCATTCATGCTCTAAAGTTAAGGAAGCATTACTTATATGGTTCTGCTTTCAAGATTAAGACTGACCATCAAAGTATCAAGCACTTGTTTTCTCAACCCATTGTCTCTTCAAGGCAAATCAAATGGGCTGAATATATTCAATCCTTTGGGCAACCAAATATCGAATATCAGCCAGGAAAGGAGAATTTAGTAGCTGATGCTTTGAGTAGACGGCCCCAAGTTAATCACGTTTCTGTGATTAAGGAGAAATCATTAGGAGCAATGGTTGAAGCTTATCCTTTAGATGAGGACTTCGCTGACATTTATGGGAAGATTCAGCATAATGAGGTTGGGGATTTAGAGGCTTATTCCATCGTGGATGGATACTTATTTTTGGGACGTGCCATATGTGTACCCAAAACATTTCGGTATCTAGTCATGAGTGAGTTACATGCGAGTCCATATTCTGGACATAGAGGCATTAGAGGGACCATTGATAATATTGAGAGATACTTCCATTGGCCTAAACTTCGCAAAATCTTCAGGTTACATGGGTTACCAAAATCCATTGTATCCGATAATGATGGCTGTTTCATTAGCAACTTTTGGACAGCTCTATTAGAGAATCTCGGAACCAAACTGAAATTTACTACAGCCTTCCATCCTCAAGGAGATGGACAAAGTGAGAATGCCAATCAAACCATAATTACTTTACTTCGAGCTTATGTCCATGACCAACCTAGAAGGTGGCCAGAGTTCTTACCCATGTTAGAGTTTGCTTATAATAACACTGTACATACTTCCACCAAGAAAGCCCCATTTGAAATCATCTATGGGCAATGTTTACCCACTCCAATAACACACTTGGGGGAGCGAATTTTTGCTGCTGACTAGTTTGCTGAGGATATGTCACAGGTTATTGAGCAGGTAAAAGAACATATTAAGAAGGCCCAGGTTCAACAATCCAAGGCAGCCAATAAAAAAAGAAAAGAAGTTTATTACAAGGAGGATGATTGGGTTTTATTGAAGATTGATAAAAGAAGAATCAAGTCAGTGAGAGGAAGTACCAAACATGTCAAGCTAGCACCGAAGTTTTATGGTCCATTTCAGATTTCAGCAGCTTTATATCCAGAAGAAGGATCCAGAGCGTATGAGCTGAAGTTACCAGCCCACTGGCGTATGAAGAACATCTTTCATGTGAGCAATTTGAAGAGATACCATGGCGATACTTCTGCGTTTTTGGATACTCAGCATCGAGAAGAACCTGAACTTGAAGATGGGACTGAAGTTCTTACTCCGGAACAGATCGTGTACCATAAAGAGAAGAGTACTCGTGGAAAGAAGAGATATATGTATTTACTGAAGTTTCAAAACCAGCCAGCTAGTGATGCACAATGGATGGAAGAAGAGTTCTTTATAGATTTTCCACAGATACTCGCAGATTACAAAGAGGCGATGCAATGGCAGAAGTAACAAGAGAAAGTGCACATAAGAGGAAGAGACAAGCAATAATCCAGAAGAGGACTTCTGCTCATTCAAGCAGGAGGGAGTGTCATGACAAGAGAAATTATTATTTAGTTAATTAATAGTCATTAGAACTTTATTATTGTTAGGCGCCAATTTGATGGTGCGGTTATATGTTTGTATTTATGATCGATCAAGCGGTGTAAATAGTACCGCCAAAACTATGTAACATTGGCCAATGATTAGTAATAAAGATGTGCACACACGTGTCTAGGTCCTAGGGGCAATAGGAAAGGGAAAGGGTGCATTAGAGTGCATTGAATGGTAGGTGCATGGGTCATAGGCTAAGGGTAGGTGTAAATGGGAAGATGGAACTTGAGTGATCTCAAGGGACATTAATGAAAGGGTATCACCCTTTCATTGTGAATCTCACGTAGCATTCTTTCTACCACATTGCATTCATCCGTCATCTCTCTCCCACCTTGCATTTAGGTCGAAAAAGAAACAAGTACTCTCACGAGGGCGCTCTTCCCCATTGGAGGGCCAATCGGTATTCAAATTCTGCATGCATTGCACACATTTGCATTTTCGAAAAGTGTGGATCTTCACACTGGACATCTGTAGCTTAGTACCAAAATTATCAAACAAGGCTCGCCAAAAGTTAGACGTAAACTTGGAGTCCTTGTCGGATGTTATGGTCTTTGGCAACCCTCCAATGGGATACCAATACTTGATAAACAAGCGAGCTACATCTTCAGCGCTAGCCGTTTGTTTGCAGAGAATTAGCATACAATATTTACTAAAGCGACAAACAATAGTAAGACATTGAGTGTTACGCGTACCTGCGGACACTGGAAGTGGTCCCACGAAATCCATACCTGTGTCCTGGAAAGGATCGTCGGGGATTGGCAATGGCATAAGTAAGCGTACCGCTTTCTTATGGGAAGCCTTGACCTTTTGGCATATTTGACAATTTTGCACATAGCCATATACGTCCTTTCGCATCTTTGGCCAATAGAAATAGCGCTCTAACTTCTCCAAAGTCCCGTTGATACCTCTGTGACCACCGGTAAGGGCGTCATGGGCATCATGAAGAAGCAACTGTCGTTTCTCTTTGAGTACACATAACCTTTTCTTATAGAAAAGCCAACCGTCCTCTAATGAGTAATGTCCTGGAGCAAGCGTCGTGGCTAACTGGAACTGCGTGCCAAACTCTGCTGACTCCGCGTACTGTGCCTTCATGCTATCAAGATCCTTTCCTTTGATTTCGAGCACAGTGGCCTGCTCAATGGTCTGGATGGAACCTTTCCGACTGAGAGCGTCTGCAACGGGGATGTTTTTGCCGGGAACGTACTCGATCATTCCCTCAAACTGCTGGAATATTTGACTCCACTGCTACTGCCGATCACTCCATTGCGTACTAGGCATTGTCTGAAGCCACTTAAGGGCTTGGTGATCTGTCTTCACCGTGAAAGTCCGTCCGTATAGGAAAGGCTTCCAATGTTTTAATGCCTGGATGACACCAAGGAGCTCTCTATCATACACTGAATAGTTCTTTTCGGCATCGTTAAGCTTTCTGCTGTAGTATGCCACGGGCCTGTCTTCTTGCTGTAAAACTGCCCCTATGGCGACATTGCTAGCGTCTGTGATTACCAGAAATGGATCATCCCAAGAGGCGATCTTCATAACTGGTGCTGTCGTGGCCAACCGTTGCAAGTCGTGGAAGGCGTGCAAAGCTTTGCCTGTGACTTGAACTTTTTGTCTGCGTGTCTTTACCCCCTTGAGTAAATCTATAAGAGGGGCTGCGTATGTTGAGAAACCCTCCATGTGCGAGCTGTATGCTTGACACAAACCCACAAAGGATCGGATCTCCTGGGCCGTCGTGGGGATAGCCCAACTTGTGATAGCTTGGATCTTCTCAGGGTCCAATCGAATCCCTTGAGCACTAATGATGTAGCCCAAATACTAAATTTCCAGCCATCTGAATTTACTTTTCTTTGTGTTGAGATATAGCTGCTTATCACGTAATAACTGTAGGGCACATCGCACATCCTTAATATGCTGCTCGGCTGTTGCGAAAAAGATAAGGATATCATCGAGAAAGATGAACAGGCACTTCCCAATATGCTTTACAAATACCCGGGACATCATCTTGTTGAATGTTGGTGGTGCATTCTTCAGACCAAAGGGCATGACGACGAACTCGTAATGAGCTCGCTCAGTTCGACATCTTGTTGAATGTTGGTGGTGCATTCTTTAGACCAAAGGGCATGACGGCGAACTCGTAATGAGCTCGCTCAGTTCGGAAAGCTGTCTTTGGGATGTTAGCTTCAAAAATCCGGACTTGATGGTAGCCACTCTTGAGGTCAATCTTTGAAAAAAATCTTGCACCATTGAGTCTTTCCAAGATGTACTCGATGCGGGGCATAGGAAACTTGTTGCTTATCGTAAGCTTGTTGAGTGCTCTGTAGTCGACACATAGTCATGCAGACTTATCCTTCTTTGCCACAAATAGAATGGGTGCAGCAAAAGGCGAAGAAGGTGGTCTGATAAACCCTGCGTGTAGTAGTTGAGACAATTGCTGCTCTAACTCCCCCTCCATAGACTTTGAAAGTTGATAAGGGAACTTACTTGGAGGTGTCGAGTCCGGAAGTAGATCGATGCGATGGTCTTCCGGTCGGTTGGGAGGTAGTTGGGGTGGCAAAATCATCTCGAAGCATGATGTCTTTGAACTCTTGGAGAAGATCCACCATTGCTTGCCCCATTGGAGGAGCGACTTGAACTGCAGTGATCTGGCACTGGACATAGACAAGTGCACACATGGCACCCTTGTGGGCGGCACGACCTGCTTGAATATGAGAGATTAATGGAATCCCTAGTATGCTCCGATCACCGCGTATCACGGCGGGCTCAGGTAAACCTTCCATAATCATGAAGGTGTCTTGCCGCCAATCAGGCGTCGGAACATGCTCACGGAACCACTGAATCCCAAGAATCATGTCGCACCCCATCAAAGGAGTCAATATAAAATCCCGCGTAAACATGGCCTTCTGAACTGAAAAAGTGAACTGGATGGCCTTATGCATGATGTGTGTGCGCAAGCCGAGCGTGAACCCATCCACTGTAAGCTCGTGAGGCACCAAGGTGCACCCCACTATCTTGGCAAGCTGAGGGGAGATGGCATCTTTTGAACTCCCCACATCGAATAGGACAATAAACTGATGCCCGTTAGCTATGCCGTACGCTCGAATGAGCGCCTTCTTTCGAGATGAGAAGTGGTCCTCCTTCTTACCTTGAAAGACCACCATGGGAACGGCGTTCAAAGCAGGGAAGATGGCATTCGTAGCTGAGGTTGGTGGCGGAGTTGGAAGAGCCAATACATGAGCGACGAATGAAGTAGGTGCTTTTGCAGCCTTTTCGGCAAGCCACTTCGGACAATCCTTCTTGCCATGCCCAACGATGTTCTTGGTGGTACCGCTTCTACTCGTCGGGCTATAGATAGCCTCCCATAATACCCGCTTTAGCCTTCTCATCCGGAGTCATCTTTGGCTTAGACTCCTTTTGACCAGAAGCCTTGCCGTCTTTCTTTTGGAACTGGTTGTCCTTCTTCTGATCCTTACCCACTGTGTTGTTTGACTGCTGCGGGCTTTGGAATCTTTCTAGACCTGCTTGGGATTTCCCCCGTTCAACATCATCTCCTGATTCTGTGCGAGAGTCAGCGCCCGCTTGTAATCCGGCGGGTCGAAGTTCCGAATGGCAGAACGTATGTTCGTGTCCAAACCTCGAATGAATTGCTTCATCTTAGCACTCTCCGTCACGCCCAACTATTGCACTAGTGTGATGACCTTATTAGTGTATGTCAACACAGGCAAACCGTTCTGGGAGAGATGAGTGAACTCATCCTCGAGGTTAAGCATATATTGGGGTGGGAGAAAATGGGCTTTGAGGTCGGCCATAAACGTTGCCCAAACGAAATTCGTCTTAAACGTTTTTGGGTCAGGATGCTTACTAGCCCAATCTTGCCACCAAGTCACCGCCTCGCCTGTAAGATGAGGGGCTGCAAGGTGGACTTTATTTTGCTCATCTTGAATCCGTGCTAACGGAAAATGAGCTACAAATAGATGAATAAACTATAAAATTGCTGAATGGTCACACTTACCATCATACTTAACAAAATTTGGAGTGGACCGAGTGAGTGGTGTTACCTTTGTCGATGGTGAAGCTGTGGCGGAGACGGTCGCTGCGCTCAAACTTGCTTGCATAGCAGCTAACATCTGTTTGTGTTGGAGAAGCATTGTCTCTCGGTCTAGCTTTTGTTGCCTCTCTGCCTGGGCGAGCTCTACGCATTGCAATGCCTCCTCATTTTTGCGTTCCTCACGCATCATCAAGAGCTGTTTTTCAAAATCTGTGGTTCCTCTTTCTTCCAGCGGCTTTTCTGCTTCTTTTTTCTCCAGACATTGTTTTGTCTGGTCTAGCTGTCTTCTACTTTCTTCCAGCTGGGATGAATGTTCTTCGAGTTGCTGCAGCAAGACCCGATTCTGCTCTAGAAGGTTCGCCATCACTTTGTTGAGCATTTGGCGAAAGCGTATCTTGTTGGTAGTCTTTAAAGTCTTCGTGGTTGAAATCTTTTCCTGACCCTTCCATGGCGCTTGATTGTGTGTCCTTTCCGGATCTAAACACAACCATACACTTGTGGTAGTCAAGCTAGATACAAACCGAAGCTCTGATACCAATGTAACATGCAACGGTTATCTGATCGTGTAATTCACAGCAAGACCTTCTTTAAACCTTTAGCGAGGAATGAGCGTTGTTTACCATAGAGAGAGAAAGGAGATGAGGGTAGAGAGAGAGTAGAGTCAACAGTCGATTGGGTCCCTGTACCCACTGAGGGCCCCCTCCCCCAATCAGGGGAGAATTTGCTTTATACTTGGAGAACTGAGAAATACAAAGAACACTCTTCGAGAGAGCCCGGCACGCGCTTCTGAAGAGCTCACTGTGCACACGTATAGCAGAGCCAAGGACCTAAGAGGCAACGTCGACCAATACCGAGACCTTGATGCTGTCCACACTGACGATGTAGGACGCTTTTGCAAGGCAACGAAGAGGCTTGTGCTGTCTACCGAAATGCAGGGTTACTGCGTGAGTGAGAGTGAAAACTAGAAGTGATAGAATTTATGAGAGAACTGAGAGATGACTGAAATATAGAGCTGAGAGTGAGCTGTGTAAACTGTAAAAGAGAGCTGAGAAAGCTGAGGAAACTGTGTCCAAACCTTGAGCTGTGTAAACTGTAAAAGAGAGCTAAGAAAGCTGAGGAAACAGTGTCCAAACCTCTCTCCGTTTGCTGGTCCAAACCTCCGACTGTTGTGCTGCGTGGTCACCTTCAGATCAGGCTGAACTGATGGCCAAGGGACTGAGGCTAGAGCAGGGCCAGATCTGAGGATCTCAGGGGCTGCACAGGAGCCTGAAGTGGAGCTATAGGAGAACTGAAGGCAGGAGCAAACTGAATGAGAAAACAGGGCAGCCAAGGGGCCCTTTTATAGGGCTGGACTGAGCCAACCCAGTCTGTAAACAGACCGACTCAGTCTGTTTTACAGACTGGCTGGCCTACAACCAGCCTATAAAAAGCCCTCCTTGGCTCATTTGCCAGGGGAGTTTTTGGGCAGCCTTTGCAGGCTGCCTTCCCTGCTTACCTGCCCAGCCTTTGGGGACCCTAAAGGGACTCCTAACCTAGGCTAAGACCTAAACTATAAGATGGAAACACTTAACCTACTGTTCTCCAGGTACTAGTGAACAAGAACTGACTACTGACTTGACCTAAGGCTGAAAGACTGACCTACGTAGCTTGTGCCTGACTGTCCCTGGACAAGGGCTCACAAAGGGGTCACAGCATACGACAAAATCTCCTATCTGGGAACTATAATGCACTTGTCAATGTAGCTAGTGTGTCACATTGCACCCAAGTGTAGGGGTGCATGTGGCAGGGGCGTACATCCTTGGACTAATCCATGTCCCTTGGGGGGGGTCCCCACATTGCTCATTAACCAATGCAAAGCAAAGCAAATGAAAAATGAAACTTGTTTAAGTCAACCAAAGTCGACTGGAGTCAATAAAAAGATTTATATTTATTACTTCGAAGAAGTACAAATTCGTGACATCCCCTCGGCTTCTATTCAATTACCCTCAATTGAAAAAGCTTCTTAGTACAACTGTAAAACCTCTGGATACTCCAAGAAAAATTGCCTCATCCAACCAGTTGGCATCTAGTGCTGAGTAGTTCTTGCACTTGACAAGGTACGTGCGGGTAACCTATGCCTTTGGGTCCTTTCTTCTTTGTGTGATACACAATTTGTTTTTATCGTCATTTCTCTTCTGTGTCTATCTGATCTCTGGATCTTTCTATGGCTGTTCTAACCTGAGAAAAAGCTTTCTCTAGGTCTTGAACATACTAATCAGCTGCAAAAATCTTGTCCTTGGTCCTTAGAATAGGTGGTAGAATCATGTTTCCATAGATCACTTCAAATGGGGCTTTTCCTATAGAGCTGTGAGTGGTTGGTAGTCATTTTTTTTCTCAGATACATTGCATTTCAAGAGATCTAGCACTGTGGAATTTGCAATCTCGCTTTGACCGTCAGACTACGGGTGAAAAGAAGATGAACTTTATCCCCATGTTATCAAATTGAGCTCTCCAAAACAAGTTGGTCATGCAGGGTCTTGATCACTTACTATTGACTTGGGCAGCCCATGGTGCTTGAAAATCTGTGCCATAAACAACTTGGCCATGTGGTCTGCTTTGATGGTCTTCTAGACAGAATAAAGTGAGCTTGTTTACTAAATCTTTCAATAATGGTCCAATTCCCATGGTTTCCATTCTTCGATCTCGGTAGATCAAAGGTGAAATCCAATTACAAACTTGTGGATGTCCTTCCGCATAGCTGGACATACCTTTCAATAGCTTGGGTCATGGTGGAGATACCTTGGGTCATAGGTTGGTGCATGAGATTCCTCCATAACTTTCATCCGCATGGGTTGGGTCACACACAAATGATCATTCTTCATGAGATACCCATCCATGAGGGAGTACTGGCTGGTTGATTGGCCTTGCTGAATATTCTCCATGATCCCTTTGAAATCTGGGTGCCTTTCATGTCGTCAAGGGTATCTATGATGAGCTATGGTAAAATTATTCATTTGAGACCTCTTGGATAGGACATTCACCACTCTATTTTGCGCCCTTGGAGTATGCACAATCTGAAAATGGAACATGGATAGAAAATTTTCCCATCTCATATGCTTCTCTGAGAGCTTGGTTTGGGTCAAGAAATAGCTGCAAAAGATAATGCTTTCAGATAGTTAAGGCATGAATTACAGCCAACAACTCCTCATAAACCTGTAAATGTCTTTCAGCATCGCATAGCCTCCGGCTTCATAGTCCACTACATGATCTTTCTGATGAAGAGCAGCTCCAACACACTCTCCGCATGCATTGCAGTTCACATCGAATGGCTTGTGTAAGTCAAGAACAATAAGGATTGGCTCCATGGTTAAATTTTCCTGGGTATTGAATGATGTCCTTTGCTGCTCTCGCATCTGAAAACTGCACATTTCTTGGTCAAATCATGAAGTATGGCTGCAGTATCAGCAACATGTCTGACGAATCTCCTGCAGCATAAGCTGGGCTACACACACACACACACACACACGATTTTGTGTAGCCCAGCTATACTGGAGATAGCAATGCATGGTGATCAGCCATGTAAAGAGAGTACTCTGAACTGCTGATGAAGATGTGCACATGGTAGCAGAAGATGCCCAACCCACAAGAACTCACAGAGAAGGATGCACACGTGTGTTCAGTAGAAATGAGATCTCAAGAAAAGAATATGGCAGTTGTTTCCCACACAGTAATATAAAGTATTGTGTGTGTGTGTGTGTGTGTGTGTGTGTGTGAGAGAGAGAGAGAGAGAGAGAGAGAGAGAGAGAGAGATGGAAAGTTCAAAAGCGGAATGACAGATCAGAAATCTGCTATAGTTGTTTTTGGTGAGGGCTTAATTTCATTTGAAGTTATGGTAATCCAATCCTAACCATTATATCACTTAGCTCAAATTATTTCCAGTTTGCAAACTTTAATTTACCTTCCTATGTCTGCATATGAGAGAATCTATGAATATCTAAAGCAATATTCCTAGATGGGCAGACTCTAGGAGCTGTGGGAGGCGTTTTAGTAGCCAAAGAATTGATACCTCCATCATACAAGCATTTACTTCGTGGACCTCAATTGTTGGTGGACGTCTACAAAGGAACACTTGCTGAATTTGTTTTGACATTTGTAAACATTCTTGCTGTCCTACTCACAGTATTAAGGGGACCCAAGAGCACATTCTTGAAAAATTGGTTAATTATATTGGCAACCGCTGCAATGGTTTTACTTGGATCAGGTTACACAGGGCCATCCTTGAACCCTGCTGATGTAAGTGTTTTCCACTTCCAAGTTTCGTCATTTTTTTAAGGTTTTTGCATACGGGGCTTTTGGTTTTGCCTTTTTCGCGAGACATTTGCTAAGTGTATACTTCACTAAACTCCCACTATCCCCATGCTTCCGTGTCCGTTTATGAATGGCTTTGCTTGAATGCGTCCAGATACTCGTATAAGATAGTTCAATGGGAGCAACATTTGACATCATGCATGATCCTTGATTTCTGGTTAGATCATCCAAAACTGGACTAGGGAAGTATAAAACAAGAAAGTGGGTGCTTTTGCAGGCTTTTGGATGGGCTTATGTCAATGACAAATATGACACTTGGGAGCATTTGTGTGTCTATTGGCTTGCACCTCTAAGTGGAGCATTGGTTGCATCATGGGTTTTCCGGTTGTTTTTTAAGACAAATCAGTCCAAGGAGAAACCTGCCTAGGACTTGGGCCATGTTTGAATTCGAGAGTTTATTTAAAACCTACACCATAGTCCATTATAAGATGCTCACTTCTGGATGGTCAAAAATTAAGACAAGTTGGGAAGCATTGTAACATAGATGGGTTATATAAGGGGCCATGGTCAGTTGGCTCAAGGGTAAAAAGCAGCCTTGTGATTAAAATCTATCAAGACATGGCACTGCATATCTAAGGAGCACTCGCAGATTTCAATTCATCTAACAAAATGGTATGGAAAATGTATCAGTATTATTGCATACTTGCTAACGTGTCTTCAAGGGCATAGTAAGATATTTAATTGCATCCGTGGCCTCAACCTGACAAAGCCCTTAAATGACTATTAGTTGGAGTCTTGTATTTGTTAGTCTTATCTAGGAATAGCATTCACATCCACTGTAAACATGTTGTGCTAACAAGGGTATGCATGGCCTCTCTTTAAACGGTGAGAAATGCAGTTATTTGCCTACATATAGCAAAAGTATAAACACGCAGTTTAAGCACACCATGTTTTGTTGAGATATCGAGCTCCACTCGCGATATGCTAGGGTGACTGTTGTGCATTTATGTCACCGACTTGTTAGCTGGAGATGCGGTTGGTACACCGCCCACGAATAATAGCTGGATGACAGCTATCCTTATCTACACTAGTTCGTGGCTCAGTTAGTATGCCACCTTAGTTAGTTGAGTTTGGTTTTGAGACCCACATATAGGGTTCTTCTATTTCTTTGTACTAGAGTTCTTTTGGCTTTCACAACTAAGAAGAGAAAAACTGTTTTCAGCCTCCACCTTTGAGTGTATTCCCCCAATTGTTCATGTGAGAAAGCCGTAAGTGAGATTCCTTCCCTCTCTCCCACTATCTTCACATGGTATCAGAGCCTTGTTCGTGGTAAGGAGCTCAAGAAAGCAAGCCAAGTTCGTGGTGTCCTGGTAAGAGGACCAGTGTTGCTTTCCTATTTCGAGTTTGGGAGCAAATCTCTGCAGGTAGCACAACCAGAAGTGCAAGAGACGCCCTTCGCGGTGTGGCGAGAACACAGTTTTGGAGACAGAAGTTCTCCGCAAGCACTCAGAAAAAGGTCCTGTTTTTGCTGTGCGACCACTGTTCTGCGGATCGGTGAAAAGTTGCCGCAGAAATTGCATCGTATGCCTTTGTGCAGAGATATTGGGAGTTGCAGATTCATGCTTGTTGCCTGTTGATGCAAAATCGTCACTAGGAAGTGACTGTGTGGTGAAATACCACTTTCGTCAGTTTTGCAGTTCTGCCTGTGTGAGGCAAAAGCTGTGTTTTTTTGCAGTGACAAAATATTTTGCAGTGTTCTGTAATGGCATCTGATTCTCTTTCACAGATTGTCACTGAAAAGCTTGACAAGAACAACTTCCAGGCATGGAAGTTTAGAATGACGAATTTCTTGATGGGAAAAGGCTATTGGGAGTTCATTACAGGAAATGAAGAAGAACCTGTTCTTCCTAATGTTCCCAGTCAACAGGAAATGTAGGCATTCAAAGGATGGCATGAGAGAGCCAGGAAAGTTATGTACTGGCTGTCTATCAGTATTTCGGACTCCATGATTGTGCATATTCAGGATGCAAATACGCCAAAGGAGGCATGGGATACTTTGGCAAAAATGTATAGCACAAATACGCAAGCCAAGAAAATGCAACTCAAACAGGAGTTGCACAATGTTGCAGAGAGAAAATTTAAGCATAAATGACTACCACATGAAAGTGGAGAAAATTGCAGATGCACTTGCTTCCATTGGGTCGCCAGTGGATGATGACGATTTGGTCTCTGTGACCTTGAATGGTCTAGGAAAGGATTATGCACAGTTTCGGACATCCATTGCCGTCCGTGAAAAATTTCCTGATTTTGAGGAGTTGATTGCTCTTCTAATTTTCGAAGAGCAGCAAAATGGTGGTGCATCTTCTTCAGCAGGAACTTCAAAAGAAACTGTCTTCTACTCAAATGCTGAAAGAGGTAGAGGCAGAGGTAGAGGAGGCCGATCTGCAAGTCGTGGTAGAAATCAGAATATGCAGCAAACGCAAGAAAACCAGTCCTATGCAGGGGGACGTGGTAACTCTAGAGGCAGGGGGAGCCAAAGAGGCCGTGGTGGATGGCAGAGAAGCCAAAATGCAAACAGCAATGTTGAATGCTACTATTGTGGCAAAATGGGTCATATGGCTAAGGACTGCTACAAAAAGCAGAATGACATTATGAATGAAAAATTGCAGCAAGGCAATTATGCATCTTCTAACAGGCAGGGTGATGACAGAAATGAGCATCTATTTATGGTGCAGCATATGACCAATTCTGTGACAAGTGCAGAAGAACAAAATAATGTGTGGTATGTTGACTTAGGTGCGTCAAACCACATGACAGGTCATGCAGAATGGATGCAAGATGCAAGGAAAATGGAAAAACCAGGATTTGTGGAGACTGGTGATGATACTGCACATCCTATTGTGCAGATTGGCAAAATTCCTTTGTCTATGCAGGATGGGAAAAAGAAATACTTGTCTGATGTATTTCATGTCCCAAACATCACCAAGAACCTGGTTTCTGTTGGTCAGATGGTTGAGCAGGGCTTGCAGGTCAGATTTAATCCTCATGGATGCTTTGTTGAGGATATGAAAAATAATGGTCGCTTGATAGCAAAAGGAAAGAAGAAGGGCAGGATGTTTACGTTGGATGCAGACATGCCTGAATTGAGTGCAGCAATGTTTGTACATGGGATCGGTGTAGTTGCAGATATTGATATCTGGCACAAACGCATTGGTCATGTTAATATACAGCGACTTAAATCAATGCAAGCCCAAAATATTATTGCAGGATTGCCTAAATTCAAGGTTGCAGAAATGCACAAGGTTTGTGAAGCCTGTCAATTTGGGAAACAGGCAAGGAAACCTTTTCCTAGGCATGTTCAAGAGAGTAAAAAGCCATTGGAATTAATCCACTCTGATGTGTGGACTACAAAAGCTACATCTATTGGAGGCTGTCACTATTTTGTCACATTTATTGATGACTTCAGCAGAAAACTGTGGGTGTATTTTATGAAAAAGAAAAGTGAAGTGTTTGGGCACTTCAAAGCTTTCAAAGCTATGGTTGAAAAAGAAACAGGCTTGCAAATAAAATGCCTAAGGTCAGATGGAGTGGGAGAGTACCTCTCAAATGAGTTTGCAAGGTTCTTGCAGGAGCATGGTATAAAGCAGCAATATTCATGCAGTCATATGCCACAGCAAAATGGAATTGCAGAAAGAAGAAACATGCATATTGGAGAGGTATCTCAGGCTATGCTAAATGAAAAAGATCTACCAAATTTTTATTGGGTTGAAGCAGTTGCTACAGCAGTCTATATAATGAACAGGACTCCCACTGCAGCAATACATGGCATGACGCCAGAGGAGATGTATACTGGTAGGAAACCAAATATTTCTCATTTGAAGATTTTTGGTTGCATTACCTATGTCCATGTGCCAGATGAGTTGAGGTCCAAGTTGGATCCAGAAGCTGAGAAGTGCGTCTTTATTGGTTATTCTCTGCAGCAGAAAGGGTATAGATGCTATAACCCTTCTACACGTAAGTTCACAGTGAGCAGAGATGTTGTTTTTGATGAGATGAGCAGCTGGTATAAACCAGTAAATGTGATGATTGATGTAGATGCACAAAATGGTAATGCTGCACAGAATGCACAGCAGCAATCACAAAATATCAGTGGACCTGGAGTGTCCTCTACCAGTGGTTCACATACTTCGCCATGGACAGGCAAATTGAGATCAGGAGAATCCCCTCAAAGCAATGCAGAGAGGTACGCAGGTATCACGAAAAGGAAAAGAGAAGGTAGATCAGCCCATGTTTGATGTAAATGTAGGTCACTCTTGTGTGGATGGTGAATCCAGTGGCTCAGAACAGAGCATTGATGATGAGTTGGGTATTCCTTCTATTGTTACACCTGGAGTAAGGAAAACCAGGGATGTTTTGAGAGCACTTGGAAGTGAGCCTATTTTGCGCAGGTTTACCAGGGTTAGGTATCCTGTGGATAGGCTGAAATATGATGGATTTACAGCCATTCACTATGCCTATATGGTCAAAGTGATACAGGAACCAGAACCCACTTCTTTTGAGCAAGCCATGGGAAATGAAAAATGAGAGAAAGCCATGGATGAAGAAATGGATGCCTTGGATGCTAATGCTACATGGGAATTGGTGCCTTTGCCTAAAGGCAAGAATGCAATTGGTTGTAAGTGGGTTTATAAGATCAAGCACAATGCAGATGGTTCTGTGAATAGATACAAGGCAAGATTAGTTGTCAAGGGGTATGCACAGACATATGGCATTGATTATGAAGAAACTTTCAGTCCGGTTGCAAGGATGGCAACCGTAAGAGCAGCCATTGCTATGGCTTTCTCACTCTATGTGAGAAAAACAGAGAAAGGGATTATGATGCTGGTCATTTATGTTGATGATTTGATCATCACAGGTGATAGTGATGAAGATATCCTTCATGTGAAAATGCTATTGAGGCAGAAGTTTGAGATGAAGGATTTGGGAGAGCTGCGAGATTTCTTGATTTGGGAGAGCTGCGTTATTTCTTGGGCATTGAGGTGATTAGATCACCAAGTGGGATACAGCTCTTGCAGAGGCAGTATGGATTGGACATGCTGTCCAAATATGGGATGACAGGCTGTAAGCCTATTTCAGTTCCTTTGGAGCAGAATGTGAAGCTGAGCGCAGATGCAGGTGAGCTTTTGGAAGACCCTACTATGTACAGACGCATAGTAGGAAGTTTGATTTATATGACTATTACCAGGCCAGATTTAAGCTATGCTGTTGGATTGGTAAGTCAGTTTATGCAGGCTCCAAGGAAATTGCATTTGGATGCGGCTAGACGCATACTCAGGTATGTGAAGTCCACATTGCAGTATGGACTATTTTATGAGGCTGGGGTTCAGATACAGTTGCATGGATACCAGCTTGACCCTGGCTAGGTCAACATGACCCTAGGTTAGGTCAGCCTGTGCCACCATAACTGTCCAATCAGCATTGACCCCTACAAGCACACTTACCTCTCCACAGGAAGAGTCTTCCCACATCATGTGCACACATCTACCACATCACCACAGTGCTCCATTGGCACATCTCTTGCTAAGCACAGTGCCACATCATCACTACATGTAGCTCATAGTGCCACATCATCACTGCACATTTCACTCTTTTTTGCCCCTCCACCTAGATTAAGCCATATCTCTTGATCTAGGAGGAATTTGAGGGTGCTACTAAAAGGCAAAACGATTGATTTTTCATGTTTTACATGCTCATCACATCATGCACACATTTTGACACAAGTATCACTCACTTTTGAACCTTATCAACAAATCCACTTCCTACACACACATCAACCTCTATATTGACACATCTGACCCAGTACATAAAAAGAACCAAAGAAAAGAAATTATTTGTTTTCTTAAAGAACCCAGTCTTTCATGCTAGAACAAAGCACATTAAGGTGCATTATCACTATGTGCGGGAGAAGGTTTTACTAGGTCTTATTGCTCTAGTTTATGTCAGCATAGAGGATCAGGTAGCTGACATATTCACAAAAGCATTGGGCGCAGAGAAGCTGCGCAAGTTCAGAGACCTGCTTGTGGTGTGCAGGATTTGGGATTGAGCTCGAGGGGGAGTGTTGAGATATCGAGCTCCACTCGCGATATGCCAGGGTGACTGTTGTGCATTTATGTCACCGACTTGTTAGCTGGAGATGCGGTTGGTACACTGCCCACGAATAATAGCTGGATGACAGCTATCTTTATCTACACTAGTTCGTGGCTCAGTTAGTATGCCACCTTAGTTAGTTGAGTTTGGTTTTGAGACCCACATATAGGGTTCTTCTATTTCTTTGTACTAGAGTTCTTTTGGCTTTCACAACTAAGAAGAGAAAAACTGTTTTCAGCCTCCACCTTTGAGTGTATTCCCCCAATTGTTCATGTGAGAAAGCCGTAAATGAGACTCCTTCTCTCTCTCCTACTATCTTCGCATGTTTATCGTCGTGTGTGTGCATGCTCTAAGGTATAGTACTTGCATCAGTTCACCTTATCTACACATTTGTGCTATCTATGATCGGAAGAAACCTTAAACTCTTTATATTGCCATGTTTTAAGGGCTCAACATAATTTACAATCTTAGCTTGACTACCCCCATGAAAAGAGTCTTGGTTTAGGGTCTTTGCCTTAGTCAACATGACTTTTATTTTTGTACATGCATCGTAATCTCTCTCTCTCTCTCTCTCTCTCTCTCTCTCTCTCTCCACCCCCTTTTGCAAGACTAATGATGCATTCATCTAGGCACCTAAGGATCTACCTCTTACCTAGATCCCATTTTTTGTTTAAGGAAAAGAGTTCGCCAATTTTAGGAATATTTGAAGTTGGGGACTACTCAATTCATGTATCAACACATGCACTTTTTTTGTGAAAATGAACAAGTTTTCCACACGTGGATGTGGTATATGCTTTGAAGTTCTTTGCAAATTTATAATTTCGAGGAATATGCCCACCCTTGAGCGAACAACACAAGCTTGAGCACGCTCGCATTAATGTTTTGCTTGCAAGGACTTCCCAATTTCAAATTTCGATAGTTACTTACATAAAACTACATTGTTAAACAATTTTTTGGTGATGACCTTGATGTTGATTCTAGAGCAAGCTCAAAGTTTGAGTTGGTTGTTGCCACGAATAAACTTATAATGAATTCTAGTAGTACAATGAAAACCTCAAGGGGTGCTTTGTGAACAATTATTGTAGCATTGACAAGTTGCTCAATGGGAAGGTGTAATAAATAGAATAACACATCATGATAGTGTCATTGCATCCTAATGCAAACCATATTGGGCTTTTACCCTATTGCAAGGTGTAATAAATAGAATAACGAATCATGATAGTGTCATTGCATCCTAATGCAAGCCATATTGGGCCTTTACCCTTCCATGCTCTTACTTTCTATTTTGACAAAAAATGCAGTGAGTCTACAATGGGACCATCCTTTTCCGGTTGTTCAACCGGAGTCGGAGATTGCACGAATAAACTTATAATGAATTCTAGTAGTACAATGAAAACCTCAAGGGGTGCTTTGTGAGAAATTATTGTAGCATTGACAAGTTGCTCAATGGCAAGGTGTAATAAATAGAATAACACATCATGACAGTGTCATTGCATCCTAATGCAAACCATATTGGGCTTTTACCCTATTGCAAGGTGTAATAAATAGAATAACGAATCATGATAGTGTCATTGCATCCTAATGCAAGCCATATTGGGCCTTTACCCTTCCATGCTCTTACTTTCTATTTTGACAAAAAATGCAGTGAGTCTACAATGGGACCATCCTTTTCCGGTTGTTCAACCGGAGTCGGAGATTGCACAAGGGAAGTTTAAACTTTACTTATCAAGAAACGGTCTGAAGGTTGTCGAAGTAGCTCCATTGTTGGTGGCTAATCAAGCCAAGAAGTCTCTACAAAGAGAGCCAGGAATGGAATGCATTCTGGAAGCACCGATCCAAATTTTGCTAGGTAGATTGCTCAACTTGGTACTCGGATTCCATCGTTAATTGCTGTTGCACTTCCTCCACATGGGGTCGGAGCCAGATGAGGTGGATTTGTGCCAAGTTGATTCTTCTCCAATACCGGTAGTGCCTCTCACGGATATGAGAATCTCGATGATTATAGCAACAGCACAAGGTCGGACGTTTGAACAAGTTCTAGTGGACGGAGGCTCGGGAGTCAATATTGTCACCTTGAAGACATGCCAAGAAATGGGATGGATGTCCTTGGAATTGGCACCATTCCTAGTCTGCATGGCGAATCAACGCCGAGTTGGACCACTCGGGATCTTATGAGCAGTAGACTTGGAGGTGGCTGGCATCTCATTTGTGGTCACATTTGTGGTGCTAAATATGGAAGCCTCGACACCGAAGTATAGTGTACTCTTGGGTAGGCCCTGCTGGCTACGGCAAGCAAGGTCAAGCAGAACTGGGAGCATAATGTCATCTCCGTGCGGAGAGGCAAGAAGAAGGTGCGGGTCGCAATGGGAGTGGCAGCAGCCTTGGCAGATGCGATGTAACCAATGTTGGTAGAGAGTGTGAACATGGCAGATGGTTTGGAGGAAGATGAGGAAGAAGCATTTCTCAAAGCTAATTCAGAGTTGGTCACGATATTCACAATTGATGTGAAAGGCATTACGGAGTGTTACCTGCATCAGAATCTTTTTGCGGGTTTCATAACCACAGTCATCACTTTGCAGACAGAGATTATGAGTATAGCCATAGGCTGTATACCGAGTGCCCTTTTGTACTTATTTGCTTACATCCATTATTCAAGTAGCCATCAATCCTACGGTTATAGGATTCAAGGAAAAAGTAGAAGCATATGGTAGTGTTCATTTGTATCACCTAAAGTTTCTCAGCCTAAGGAGATCCATTGGATAGTTGCAATTTGAATACTCATGTACTCTCTCTCTCTCTCTCTCTCTCTCTCTCTCTCTCTCTCTCTCTCTCTCTCTCTCTCTCTTTCTCTCTCTCTCTCTCTCTCTCTCTCTCTCTCTCTCTCTCCATGTCACATGCCATGCAGATTTTGAATCGAATAAATCTAGGTATCGTCAAATGAACTCCACATCGAGATTGGGTGAGACTCAAGGGGGTAGATCGAGCAGATAGGACTCACTAAGGTGGAGATAAGAGGAGTACTACATATTTTGATGCACGGTGTACTATGTGATTTTAGGAGATATCATTGTCTCTTCGGGGAGGGATTTGGTCCACTATTTAGGATCAAGGAGTTTCTCAACCATAGTTTTCTTGGGATTTTCTTACTTGAGATACGTGTACCCTAATTGTCCCTCATACTATGCTAAAATAGTTACCAAGGAATGTTGTATATGGAACTTGGGAAAGTCGTTATTCTCATGATGACTATTGGGAACACCTAGCATATGGAACAATCATGGAACATCTAAAGAACATCTAGGGAACACCCAGGAATGCCAAGCATACAGCATGGCACCATGGAACGTCTAGAGAACATCTAGGTAATGTCTAAGAAACGCTCCCTAGGCCTTTCCATAGGGATTAATGGCAATTTTCAGCTTGTTTTTTGTGCGCACCAAACTTGATGCTAATTGCTTGCTTTTTGAGGGTCTCTTCCTCATTGCCTTGTTTTGGTATGTTGTTTGGCAAACTATCATCATTATTTTATGCACATTATATAGAATCCTTTACCATCAATTGTTCCATCATTGGTGATGTGTGTTCCCATTCTCCTTCCCATTCTAGAGGGACATGAGTTTTGCAAAGCATTCCTATTTTGGGTAGCCTATGTGTGGATATGTTCAGCCCTCCTTTAAGGCTTTTCTATTATGCGCATCATGGATGACTTTTTCATGTTAGTTTCGTTAAGAAGTGAAACTTTTATATCACCATCAAAAGTTTGTATTCCCTAATAAGAGTAAAATTTCTAAACATTCGCCAATATTTAAAACTTTTATGTAAAAATTTGAAACTTTTCACGAGGATTTACACATTGTACTAAGAAATTCAAAAGAAAATTTGTAAAATCATACTATGTTTTGCATCTATCGTGAAACTAAAACAATTAGCTTGATAAACTTTCGCCAAGATTTTATATTAATATAAAAGTATGGCTTCGATAAAAACATCCATGGTGCCCATATCTCGCCACCTGTGTTGGCTCCAAATATCCACCTACATGGATGATCCTCTCCATCATCTGCGAATTTGTTAGGTTCTCCATGTGGATCTTATTGCTTGCGGCCTCCCATCTGCCCCTCCCATTCTATGTAGGTTTGCATTTGAGCTTATTGATGGGACAATAAAGCCTCCACTCCAACAAATGGTCACTTTGAAACCAAATGAAAGCTAAAGATACAAAATCCAACCCACCATTGAGAGGAAAAGCAGTCCCGCGATGAGAAGACTACTCCCTTTTAAACAACAAGGATGATTGTTTCCTTGGAACCCTATGGATAGGAGCATTCAAGGAACTTCTCAGCAACAGCCAATAAGACTAGGATAGCTCCAAACTAATTACGTACTATTGTAAACACAAAAGAAAGGGGAGGATAGGTGTCCACAAGATCCTATGTTCGTTGTCAAGAACTAAAAATACCTGGAAGTGCAACACCAGTAGTAGCAAAGCAATAGACAACTTGCATGTGTAACCAATAGGAACCAACATCAGTAGAAGACACCTCAAGAGCATTAACAAACCACATCGAACTCACATTCAAGGTGTATCAACTGGCCCTTAAAACAAGGCCAATGAATTGAGCAAGTCCTTTTGGGTGCAAAGGGTTGTAAGAAAAGCAAATCACGATGAGTTTCCTCTTGTACTTGCAAGGCCATGTTCCATTTTCCATATGCACCCTCATTGAATCTGTAACCTTGGCCAACATCATATGGCAAAAAAGTTGGGGATACAATGTAACATCACTACTACAGACTATGTAAAAAATATGAAAGCAAAGACTGATCCTTGATGTTGCAATATCCTTTCATGTAAGCAATCAAGCAATCGAGAAAAAAAACAGCGTCAAACCTCTTTCATATCTTTTGCAAAACTGGTCCTTCGTCATCATGGTTGGATGTCTTCTTTCAAGCAAGGTAACCTTTAAAATACTTGTTTGCTTACCTTATTCATACCATCACTCTATGTTGGCCGCCATTCTCTAGTAATCAACTCTTACAAACAACCCATCGATTCTTTAATTCTCTTCTTGATCATAGGCTAAATCATTTCTCCAAAATAGGCTCATCCTTTCTTTGGAGTTCTAAATGCTTGAACCCACTATAGGATCACCAATGTTTAAGGATACTTGAGCCCTCAAAGAAGATGAAGTAGCTAGAACAAAAGGGATACATTTCTACAACAAGAGGAAGATAAGAGACAGATCCAAATGGTATAATGCTGTAAGTTCTTCTTCTTTTTTATCCCAAGATAAGTTCTATATAAGAACTCTCCAAGATGGAAGATTAACAAGAAGTTTTGGGAGTTAGTAATCATAAAGGTCCACAACCTTTCATAGTTTTGTCGATAGTGTGACTACTATTACTATCTAACCTTAGAATAGGTTCTTATCACCTTCAACAAGTGGCAACATAAATGGAAAGATAAATGATTCCATCACTTCAAATAAGGTTGTTGGCAAGCAGAGATAGAAACTTGAATGGTCAAAGAAATCAAGTTGGAGAAAATGCAACAACTAATACTTGTGCAAAATTCTCTAAAAGAAAGTAGGGATGATACTATATACATCAAAATGACCCTACAACAAAAGCAATTGCAGCTTTCAAATGCCTTAAAAAATAAAGAAGAGGTAGATAATTTGCTCTAACAACTACAAGTTTCTTGTAATCATTGACCGTAAAAAAGAAATAGTGCAATTCCAAGGAAGATTGATACAAAAGGAACAAGAAATAGATGCAAAGTAGAAAAAAATAATAGCTTTGCAAAGAAATTTCAAAGACTATAAACATCAAGTTCAAGAACTCTCTATTTCTTGAACTTGAATGTATAGCATAAAAAGGAAAAACTACTTAAGAAAACATAGAAATCAATGTTAAAGCCAAGTGTTAATGCAAATACTAAGACTAGATGATCAGTTTCCCACATAAACCAAAGTAGCCCAATAATTTAAGATTCTAAAACTTGGCTATACTTCAATATACAGTAAGTACAGGGAGAGATGCATAGAGCTAAAATGTTGGAAGGTAATAATCTCGAAATAATGGAGACCTAGAGGGTCTAATACAAGATCTATTGCTACAAAGTGCCACAACATTGTACCAAGATTTTTTGATGAAGTCCTTAAATGATATGATCATCTTGAGTGATGAGCCCAGATTTAGTGCAAATAATTGCAACTCAAAATGTTAAATGAATCACTCACTCTCACATTGGATAGACCAATGGGTGAAAGGACTCTCCTACACCTATGCCAATAGATGGATGAGGATGGAAAAAATGTATTTTGTCTCTCAGTATGTGCAAAGCTCACATGCATGAATCTAGATGTAGTGAAGATCTATGAATGTCTAATGGGAAGTCCTCCTCTTGGCATAGTAGCTAGACTATTGCCTTTATTAGAGAAGCCATCATCATCATCCTTAGTCACATCCAATCTTTTGAAATGAATGATGCTAGTCAAAATAGGAAACATCTTGTCCAAAGAATATGTGGTTTACCTCCCGTACCTCACCACTCCCTTCACTGATTTCCTCACATCCCTCTTTGAATTGGGAACCATAATCCTTGCCCTTCTTGAAAGCCAAGCTAACCACTATTACTTACCATGTCTCTTTACTAACACCTCCCTTCTATTGCACCTAATCCAAGACTCTCAAGCATATCATCTGTTGATGCCTCCCTATTTTCCATCTTCATAAGCCAACCTCACAAGACTATTAAGCAATTCAAACCATTTTCCTTAATCTTTCACTTCCTTGATCCATATCCCCGATGGATTCATCCTTTCCTTTAAGGCCACATCTTATTTAGACATCCATTGAATTTCCAATAGTTGGAGCAAAGAATGATTCAATTGACTAGTTTCAAGAGCAAGATGATCCAAACCAAACACCCACAAGGGAGTCGAGTACTAATGCAGAGTAAATAGAAAATGTGAACAATTATAATAAACCCTCAAGGAGAGTTAATATAGTGAAGCATTGATAATAATTTTGGTAGTCTTCCTGACAATTGATTAGCATCACCCATGCTCAACTTCAATCCAAATGAAAAAATGGATTCTTGAACTACAAGTCACCTCTTCCAATATGTCATATCATTGAATGTGTTAAAGCTTTTTAAATTCTAACAAAAACTCTATAGATCTCAGCCACTACAAAGAAACAATCCACAATAGGCCACCAACTCAAACAATGACCATGGTTTTTCCATAATAGCTAGGTAAGGAAGATAGTAGCACAACTATAATTGCATAATCAAGGAAAACCCAAGGATGGGTAAATTGAATTGGTCAAGGGGGGTCATTAAACCTATAGTAGTAAGGATCAAAATCATAGCTGAAAGAAACCAATATGACATCATTGTGTGTATGGAATAGCAACATAGCTCTTCTTGTAATAATTTGAGAGAGTGATTCTAAATTCCTTGACCCACACCTTGTGCTAGGGAGAGAACCTCTAAACTCCTTGAAATACATTTTGTACTAGAGAGAGGGATAATAAGGTCCTTGACATGCACTTTATGCATAGATGGAAACTAAAGAGCATATATACATATCTCTTAATAGAAATGAGCACACACTCTTTGGGATTCAGGATTAAATTCACTTTTGTGTTCATATGATTGATCTAATGTACCGCGCTCCCTTATACTAATATAGCATAATATAGGTGCTTCAAATCAAATTGTATGCTATTAGAACAATTTCTATGCTAGATAACACAATGTAGGTTTTGTAAGATTAAGTGCACTCTATTTAAAAATCTATATGCTCTACATAGCACATTGTATATGCTATGTAATACATTGAGCATATAGCACACTGTGTATGCGATATAACACACTATGTATGCTATATGTAGTACATTGCGCATATAGAACAATTTCATGTTACACATCCTATATAACATATTATGTCTTATAACAAACGTTACTACTATATAGCATATTTTATTACTCTAGCAACAACTGCTATCCATATAGCATATTATGTGTGATAAGAAGCATATACTATGTGATGCATAGTAGTTTATTACAATATAAAATAGAGTTTGCGCTAGGCATTGTTACAAAACACACAAAATAAACAAATGCATGACTAAAAAGTGCATGACTTCAATTGATAGTTGCATCCAACATATGAAAGATCAATGACATGGGACTCTTCAAGAAATGCAGAACTGCTTCACATATTTCTTCTTTGCAACTCAAAGATGGCAAATGTCCTTCTTGTTTGGTGACAATCTTGTTTGCTCTATCCAAATCGGAGGATGAATTTTTTAATTTAGAGCTCAGCATATCATTACAAAATTTCATTTTTCAAAGATCATAGTATAACTTGCTTCCATCTATGTCACTCAAGAGGTGTACCCTAAAGCATGGAAAGTGCTCTTGCATGAGCTTAGTAGGAAAGAAGTGTTGTTCATGAGGTTTGATGGAACTTCTCACATCCATAGGGGTTCAAGGGTTTAGGAAAATTTTGTAGGTTTAGGAGGACAATGGGGTTGAGAGATCCAACTATGAGTTTAATGTTAAGAGAGGGTTGTAGGAAGAGAAGCATCTGATAAACTTTATGTGATAAAGAGTCTAGTGAAGAAGATAATTTATCTCCACTCTTTGGGATCCTCACAATTGTGCAGTGTGATACGCCATATTGCAAGGGTTTGTAGCCAATTTAGGGAACATTGTAGACCCATCAAAAGTTGTTCACACATTTATGTCAAGACCTAAGACCACTCTATAAATAAAGTACATATGCTTGCAAGATTTCAGCCTCCCTTCATCATTCCTCTAAACAAGATCATGTGCATTGTGGATTTTCATTTATTTTCACATTTTAAGTACTACTGAGAGGAGTTGTTGCATGACTTCCAATATGCAAGATAACCTTCCTATTTTGCATAAGGACTTTCTCCCACATAGCTATTGCTTTCAAATCTAATGTCTTCTTGATCCTTTCATTTGTTGTCGACCGAATTCGTTCTTCTTTTTCTTATTTCCTTTGTCGTAATCTCAAGTGTGTTTGTAGTACTTGGTGACAGCGCATTATGGCCATTGTCAGACTTTTGCTGTGATGCATGCACATCATGGACCTCCAATATGTAGCCTCCTTTTTTCAATGCATACACTTCCTCTTGGCTGAGGGCTCATACTAAGGCAAAGAAACCAAATCTCCCTAAAGCTCCATCCTTGGCCAAAAGTGTATCTTTATTGTTGCTATTGTGTGGCCCACTCTCATGTGTCATTTCAATAAGGTCTAATGATTAGCTCTATCTATATGTGAATGTAGAGGTGGACATTCAAGGCTATCATGAATGTTGGATTTCCAAATCATGCATGTTGACATAGTAGATGTTCTTCTTGTTGGAGAAAGGGTATGTAGTCTTTGGCATTACTTCAAAAACTTTATTTAAATAACTCCAGTTTTTTTTAAAAAGGTAGAGCCTTGTAGATTCAAGGAGAACATGGTGTACCCAATTCTCCACTTATTTTTAAATGGAATCAAAATTACTTTTACATCTACAAGAATGCGAGGTATATATCTATGAACTCACTTTTGTTGATGAATTTATTTCTTTGCATTTGAAAGAAGTAAACTGTGATGATGTTAGAAATTATAAATCCTCTTGTAATAATTTAATGGTTAAATTTATAGATGTTTTTTTGTCTAATTTTCTTGATGGTTTGCCCCCTCCAAGAGAATTAGGTCATAAGATAGATATATTTCCCTAATCTATACATGTTTGTAAAGCCCCATATAGACTTAGTCAAACGAAAGAACATGAGGTAGAAAACAATTAACTGAATATATTATGAAGGGCCAAATTCAACCAAGTACTTCACCTCGGTCTTCACTAGTAATATTAGTTTAGAAAAAGGATGGTACTGTACATTTATGCATAGATTGTTGAGCTTTAAATAAAATCAAAATTTTAAAATGAGTATCCTATGCCTCGCATTGATGAGCTCTTTGATCAATTTCGAGGGCTAGATATTTTATAAAATTGACTTAAGATCTAGATATCACTAAGTGTGTTAGAGAAGAGGATATCTTAATGACATCATTTCATACTAGATATGGGAATTATCAATTTGGAGTAATATGATTCATTATTTTTTGTTGGTTTCTTTCAGCTAGCTTTTAGAGAGGACTTTGTCCTCTTCCTTCCTTTTTCACCCTCCTTTTTCTTCCCTTTCAAGAAGCACAACACTTGTGTTTGTTTTTCGGAGATGGTACCTTGGTGGTGACCCTTGTTCTAGCAAGATGGGCTCTCATGGCAACATCGTCAAGTCCCCAAATTGTCAAGGGATTACTCTCTCTAGATAAGACGCATTGCAGTTTAGTCAGTCTAGGACAAAGCAGTAGTGGATAGAATCATTGGACTCATGGTCCTCAAGAAGTCATATATGGGATTGGCTATAGGCAAGCTTAGAATTAGAGGGGACCAAATCTAAGAGGTCACCATTTATGGGAGAGGAGTGTTATTCCTCTAGTTTCACTCTTTGGACACCACCTAGATGCTCTTGGAGTATATCCTTATTGTCCTTTGCCCTCACTTAGTGTAACTCTTCCCCTAGTACCATGGTTTCATCGTTGAGGAGACATGGACATGACTCACCATGTCCCCCACTTTCCAGTGATGCTCCGCTTTGTGAGGCTCACAAGTAAGTACATGGCCAGTATTCCTTCCATTGGTACATGAGATTTTAGCATAGTGCTAAGTATTCCACAAGACATAGCAACCTCGATCGTGGCAAATGATGGGGTTCATAGACTTAGGCTAATTGTTGGGAGTCCAGAGCTTTCAAATGATATCTACTTTGAGACCCTCCATGGGCGAGATCTTTGATGGAGGATTGAGGTCTCATGGTTACCAAAGATAGTGTCTACAATGCAGACCAATGGGCCACCTTGCATGCGATTGCCAGAGAAAACAAAGACAGTGGGTCCCTCTATTTCCTGCCCCCCTGCAGGCTCAATAGAGATAGCAAAGGGAGACTCATGCGGATAGTGCTCAACACTCTCACAAAGGTAGTAGCGGTAGCTGGAGTCCCATACCCCTTGGGTGGAAACCCCCCAAGTACACTAAGGTGGAGGAAGAAGATGGGCAAGAAGGCTGCCAAGAACCACAAATGGCATGCTAGACTTAGAGAGAAAGTGCGAGAAAAGCTAGATGCATCTTTCTAGCTTCAGGGGAAATCATCGAGTTTATTGGCTTTATCCAGATTAGTGCATTTATATTTATTGATGTTTTGATATTATTTTAAAAATTATTATTATTACATTTTTAATGTTTCTTGCATACATGAATTGCAATATGTTGCTCCAAAATGTGTTTCCTAAACCAAATTCCATTCCATTGATAAAATACTAGCTAATGTAATTACCCATTAATCTATAAATTCCTTAAAAAGATCCTTGTGCTTTTGCACTATCAAGATCGCATCTGTCTTATGAGAAACAATTCTCACATAACTACTCTCTCTACATAGATGAGGAGTAGAAGCCACAAAATCATGGTATGCTTTGTGAGGTGTGGCCATTGGAGATCTATAAAGGTGGTGTGAGATGGCGATGTGTCTAGGTTATGAATGCAACAAAGGCTACATTAAGCCCTAGGGCATTTATAGATACTCTTGACTCATTTAAAAACTCTTAAAATGTCAAAGGATATGTTTTATAGATATATTCTTGACTCATTGAAAAACTCTTAAAATGTCAAAGGATATGTTGACACCATTTACTCATTTTTTGGATAATACTTTGCATCTATTTTAGAAACTCGGATCTTTCTATAGACAATTGTAAAATTTTTTGGGAAATAGAATGTCTTCGCTTGTTCATCACAAATTCAAGACCAAAAAGTCAAAAGTATCACCACTATTAGTACTAAAAGCCTAAGAATATTTTGCTATGAGACTTTTCAAAGTAATCAACATTTCAATGGACCCCTCTTGGACTAATATGGAAGGACCCCTCTTGGACTATGGAAGGACTGAGAGTGCTCTCAACGGAAGCAAGAACGGAAGAGGGAGAGAGAGCGAGAGAGAGAGACAGAGAGCCACACAAGTTTTGGTGGGTGCAGAACCACCCTAATCTTCTTTTTTATTCATTTATATATGTGTTTGAGTATTGTACATAACTGGGGTTAAGGCACAGTGACCTTTAACCCCCACAACCTCCCACTTAAAGGACAATGTGCCTTTAAGGGAGAACAACCAGTGAGCATACTATCCAATGCCCATCAATACACGACAATACTCAAACCGCTGACTAGGTAGACTCTTCGTCAGCATATCTGCAGGGTTATCATCTGTATGAACCTTGACAAGCTCTATGCGCTTGTCCTCAAGTACCTCCCTGATGAAATGGTACCTGACCTCAATGTGTTTGGTCTTTGCATGAAAGACCGGATTCCGTGCTAGCTGAATAGCACTCATGGAATCACTATGCAATGTCGGTACACCTGTATGAATCCCCAAATCTCCCACTAGCCGATCAAGCCATATAGCCTCCTTGCAACCCTCTATGGCTGCAACATACTCAGCCTCTGTGGTAGACAAAGCAACGCACTTCTGTGCGCGAGACATCCACGACACTGCACCACCTGCAAAGGTGAACACATAACCTGAAGTGGATCTCCTACTATCCACATGCCCTACATAGTCTGAATTTGTGTACCCAAGTACACACATGTCTCCTTTACCAAAGCAAATGCACATCTCCTTGGTACCCTTCATGTACCTCATGATGCACTTAACTGCCTCCCAATGCCTCTTTCCTGGATTAGCCATATACCGGCTAACAACTCCCACTGCAAATGCAATATCTGGTCTAGTAGCTATCATAGCATACATAAGACTCCCAACTGCTGATGCATAAGGAACCTTAGCCATCATGGCCCTTTCCTCATCTGATTTGGGACTATCTGTATGACTCAGTTTCACATATGGAGGCAATGGAGTACTCACTGCCTTCCCCCCCTCCATATTGAAACGCTGCAATACTTTTGTAACATACTCTTTTTGTGAAAGCCAAAGGAGTTTCCTACTCCGATCATGCGTGATGCGCATACCAAGAATATGACCTGCAAGTCCCAA
The DNA here is from genome assembly GCF_047967505.1 of Dipteris shenzhenensis. Lineage (NCBI taxonomy): Eukaryota > Viridiplantae > Streptophyta > Polypodiopsida > Gleicheniales > Dipteridaceae > Dipteris > Dipteris shenzhenensis. The sequence continues at coordinate 40,637,730 of NC_141605.1, read as the reverse complement.
ATCCTTCATATCAAAGGCCTCATGCAACTTGGCCTTTAATGCATCTAGCTCATAAGTATTCTTGCTAGCCAATAGCATATCATCCACATATAGTGCCAAGATTATCAGGCTACTATCCTTAGCCCTTTTAGTGTAGAGGCAATGATCAATTTCACTCCTTCTAAAACCCTGGGACCGAATGAAAGCATCAAACTTCTGATACCATTCTCTAGGTGCTTGCTTAAGACCATAGAGACTCTTCTTCAGCTTGCAAACTAAATGCTCTTTGCCCTTTTCTTCAAAGCCTTCCGGCTGAACCATGTAAATTTCCTCATGCAAATCCCCATGCAAGAAAGCTGTCTTGACATCCATCTGCATAAGCTCCATATCCTCTGATGCCACTAATCCAAGCATGCATCTAAGTGTGGTCATCTTCACAACCGGAGAGAATATCTCATCAAAGTCCACACCTTTCTCTTGCTTGAACCCTTTAGCAACCAAACGGGCCTTGTACCTAGGCACATCATCACCCGTGACCTTCATTTTGTAGACCCATTTACATGGCAATGCTTTCTTTCCATGTGGCAAAGAAACCAAGTCCCAAGTCTTATTCTTCATAAGTGAACTCATCTCTGATTGCATAGCATACTCCCACTTGCGCTGATCCTCATGCATCATAGCCTCTCTGTAGCAAGAAGGCTCCCCGCAATCAGTAAGCATCACATAGTCTACCCCTGGAACAAACCTATCAGGTGGTCTAGACACTCTAGATGATCTTCTCAAGGGCATTTCAGCTTGCTATCCCACTTGCATATCAGCCACATTTGGCTCATCATTTCCACCAATAGATGATCCATCATCTACCCTTGATTGTATACCTGTGGGAGTACTTGCTGGTACCATTTCTTGCACATTTGGTGCATGGACAGTTTGCTGTCTATCAACATATGCAGGTGGATTCACATCCTGGAAAGTGATTCTCCTCATTTCCACATCCCTCATGGGTGCCTTATGCATCTTCTTCTCATTGAAGACCACATCATGGCTGCGTATGATCTTCTTTGCTTCTAGATCCTAGAGACGATAGCCCATCTCTCCACTTTCACCATAACCTAGAAAGATGCATTTCCTAGACTTAGGATCTAGCTTCTTTCGAAGCTCTTTTGGCACATGTGCATATGCCTCACACCCAAATATACGCAAATGAGAGTAAGAGGGCTTCTTGCCACTCCATGCCTCTTCAGGAATACCACCATCCAAACTCTTACTAGGTGATCTATTGATCACATTTACTGCAGTCTTCATTGCCTCAGCCCAAAAACCACCAGAAAGACTTGCATTGGAAAGCATGCATTGCAACCTTTCTTGAATGGTACGATTCATCTTTTCTGCAACTGGATTTTGCTCGTATGAGGGGATGTGAGCTCCCTCTTAATCCCACGTGTATCACAGAAATGCTGAAAGTCATGAGAGAGATACTCTCCACCATTGTCAGTTCGTAGGCATTTAAGCATTCTACCTAACTGATTCTTAACCAAGGCCAGCCATTTCTGAAATACCTGGAACACATCACTCTTCCGAGCTATAGCATAAGCCCACACTTTCCTAGTTGCATCATCAATGAATGTCACATAGTATTCAGCCCCGCCTAATGACTGTGTAGGCATGGGACCACATACGTCTGAATGCACCAAATCAAGCATTTCAAACTCTTTCTTTCCTTTTCTTTTATGGGCTGATTTAGTCTGCTTCCCATAGAGACAGTGCTCACAAAATTCAAAATCAGAGAAACTCAAATGCGGTACATAACCCAAACGGCATAAGAGTTTCATTCCATTCTGGCTCATGTGCCCCAACCTGCAATGCCACAAAGAAGTGCTCGGCTGCTCGGTTATTGCAACAACATGATCAAATACCCCTGATACATGTAAGGGATACAAAGTCCCACACTTGGCACCCCTGGCCAAAAGCATAGAGCCCTTTTGAATTTTCCAACTTTGAAAGCCAAAAGTGGTGTGAAAACCAGCATCATCTAGCTGACCCACTGAAATAAGACTCTTGGTCAGCTTAGGCACATGTCTCACATGTTTCAAAACAAATGCAGACCCATTTGCAAAAGAAAACTTTATGTCACCTGCTCCCACTATGTCACATGCATAGTCATTTCCAAGATGCACACAACCTGTCTTTCCACTATCATAAGTGGAGAACCATTCCCTATGGGGAGTAACATGGAATGAAGCACCAGAATCCAAAATCCAATCCTGGGAATATGCATCATCTGAAGTGGTAAGCAACTCTGCAGATAAACTAGACATGAAGAGAACATCATTGTCACTATCACGTGTGACTGCATTGATCTCCTCGATCTTCACTTTTCCTTTGTCCTCCCTTGGACTCTCTTCCTTTTGATTTGCACCCCAATTTGCATTCTTTTTCTTATCCTTTTGCTCTCTTTTCAGCTTGTAGCAATCCTTTTTCATATGGCCCTTCTTGCCACAATGGTAACACTCAATGTTCCGTGCCCTGGATTTGCTACGAGACTTCCCTCTTTCTTGGGACTTCCCCCTGAACTGTGATCTGCCCCTTTGCACATTTAAGGCTGTATCCTGCTTGTTGCCATCCATAGACTTCCGTCTAATCTCCTCGGCCAACAAGCTACCCACAACATCATCAAATTTCAGTACTCCACCAGGTGCAGAGTTACTGACAGCTGTACGGAAGGTATCCCATGAGGATGGCAATGAACATAAGAGAAATATTGCCTTAGTCTCCGCATCAAAATTCATTTTCTGAGCCTGAAGCTGGCTGAAAATAATATTGAATTCATTCAAGTGAGAAGCAATGGAGACCCCTTCCTTCATCTGCAGCTCAAACAACCTCTTCATGAGGTAAACTTTATTAGAGGCAGTTTCCTTTTCATAAGTGGCACACAATTTCTTCCACAAATCTTCCATAGTCTGCTCATTTACTACTGTGAAATAAACTGACTCTGCAAGATGAAGTCTAATAGTAGACTTTGCTAATGCATCCAACTCATTCCAATCATCCTTAGACATATTTGCAGGCTTAGCTTCAATCCCTGCCAAGGGTTTAATCTGCTTCTTTTGAATAAGCACATCCCTTATCTGTTCTTTCCACAAAGAAAAGTTTGTCCCATCAAACTTTTTAATGCTGAAAAACTCCTTTTCAGGCATGGAAGAGGATGCCATGATGCAAATAAAGCAAAATCCCAAATGCTAGTGCCTGCAAGAGAGAATCACACCAAATACCAGGTGCACCCAAATGTGTATGCCACAATAGAGTGAAATATCACCAAAATTCAAAACTCAAAGCATCTGAAGATGCATCTGACTCATGTGCATATACTATGCATCCATATGAGCAAATCTGGCCCAAAAGAAAATGCCAATAAGTGCCAAATGACTCAAGCATAAACACTGTCCACTGGCATATGCATCAATAATGTCTCATCCAAGAGAGCATAGCACTATCAGTGCGTCACCTGCAATGTGTCAAAGCTGTCCCTCAGCATAAAATAGCATCCATGTGCAAAGCGTCCATTAAAAAAATAGCATCCCACAAGGCAATTTGGGCCTATCAGCGCATCCAACAAGGACCGCAATGCATCCAAATGGCCTATAAATCATCCACTGCAACCCAATGCATACCACGAATGAGCGCACACTGCTCAAACTGCAACCAGAGTGATCTGCATAAGGTATGCTCAAGAAATCATAGTCCCACGGTAATGAGCGCTATTGAAAATAGAACCTGAGATGCTTCAAAACATGGGCGCCATTGCATAATCGGACTCAGCAAGAAAATCTGCAAATATCTCTCTTCTGCCAGAACTCCAAAATCCCAACCGATGAGTGAGAAATGGGAGTCAACACTTATCCACTGCCATGTGGCATAAATCTAAGGTTTCAAAACCTTAGTATGAAAAATGCATAACAGAGAGACGAAATCGAATACACAGAGATTTATAACTCTGAAAATCCTCCACCGAATCACGCAAGAACTGATAGGTAGGGGTTTTTGGGCATCCGGAACGCAATGGGACAGACGGTTTTGGAAACCGTGGTCTCAATCACTCGGTCCAACACACGGACTGAAAAACGTTTTTGGAAACAGAGCTATCTGTAAACTCCACCAGAGTGCGAATGATGAGCAACATAGAAGTTTTAGAACCTCCTGAGTCCACCGGAACTGACAGATCTGCAAATGGTTGCTCCAAACTTGAGTTCCAACACCCGGGCAAAAAACGCAGAAACTGACACAGTGAGTCAGAAATCCAATGAAATGATCCCGGATTCAAGAATAAAGGTGTTTCCAGGCTCCTGAAGTAATGTGGACACCAAAAGCAAGCAATAGTTGCCTCTACAAGTCAATACGGAGTCTCTGTCATCGAACGGAACAGGGAAAAGCTCAAAAAACGACTTTTTCTTTGAAAGCTCTTAACAGGCTCTCAAAACCACTTCGCAAAGCCAAAGTGACTTTTCCAAATGTTCCTCCAAGGTCTCTGCACACTTGGATGCAAGTAAAGTCACCCACAAAGCTTCCCACAGAGCTTCTCCTTCCTCCCACAGAGCTACTGAGCTTCAAGCATTCATGCACGCTCAGCTAGATCACCCAGGCTCTGATACCAGTTGAGAGTGCTCTCAACGGAAGCAAGAACGGAAGAGGGAGAGAGAGCGAGAGAGAGAGACAGAGAGCCACACAAGTTTTGGTGGGTGCAGAACCACCCTAATCTTCTTTTTTATTCATTTATATATGTGTTTGAGTATTGTACATAACTGGGGTTAAGGCACAGTGACCTTTAACCCCCACAAGGACCCCTCTTGGACTAATATGGAAGGACCCCTCTTGGATTATGGAAGTAATCAACATTTAATAGATTTCTATAGTGGCTATGGAAGGACCCGGCTTGACTAATATGGAATGACTCTGTGCTCTGGTACTTACTGTACAGAACTCTGCTGCTGCTGAAATCAATACTATATAGAACTGAAATGCTGTCTCAAGGGAAAACAGTCTGTAGTAGATCTGCTATAGGAGCTGCCTTTGCTGTATTGAGCTATCCTCAAGATCTAGCTCAGTTCCACGTCGTACTGGTCTACACCGACAGTTGGCCAGGTCACCCAAAAAGTCAGCATTGACCACAAAGGCAACGCGTTGACTTTTTGACCAAAAAGTCACTTGATTTTTGGAACTTGTGACTTCAGCAATGCTTTGCTGCTACTATAGGCTTCCACACTGTCCTTTGTAGGCCGCTGTACTGCTGTTGACTTCTACTTTGTCTTGAGGAGATGCCCTGGCAAAGCAACAGTAACAGCCCAACATGGACAATATGAGAAAAGGAGAAGGAGCTTGAAAGGTTAATAATTAAGAGAGGAAGGAAGATATGAGTGAAGAAAGGACTCAATGAAAAGACTAAGTGCCAATTTGCAACTATTAAAAAAGAAGAGGCTACAAGGTTGAGGGAGGAAGCAACTTATAATAAACATATTGTCTTTGTTTCTCCTCAGCTCCAAAATATGATCCTGAAAGGACATAATACAAAATGTTTTGAATTCAAATAAGTAAGATTTACACATTTTTCAACTTTTAAACTTCCCACACTTTTTTCAAAAAATATCAATTTAATTTATATTTTTAAAATTTGATCAAAACTTAAAGTTGGGGATTTGATTTTTATTGACTCATTCACATCAAGTAAGGCTCTTGCTCGTGTAGGGTTTGTGTATAGTAGGTTTAGCTAATATGAAGCTGAGGATTTGATTTTCTTGACCCAATAATAGGTGATAAGTTTCTCGCCTATGTACGGTCCCTGCACAAGAAGGTTTACCTAATATATGAAGTTAGGGATTTGGTTTTTCTTTAATTGTTGTTGTAGGCAATAAGGCTCATACTTGAGTAGGGTCCCTATGCAAGTAGGTTTAGCTACATATTACCTAATTAGGGTCCCATGTAAATGTGAAGATAGTGGGAGAGAGAGAAGGAGTCTCACTTGCAACTTTCTCACATACACAATGGGGGAATACACACACAGGTGAAGGCTGAAAATAGTTTTTTCTCTTCTTAGTTGTGAAAGCCAAAAGAACTCTCGTACAAAGAAATAGAAGAACCCTATATGTGGGTCTCAAACCAAACTCAACTAACTAAGGTGGCATACTAACTAAGCCACGAACTAGAGTAGATAAGGATAGCTGTCATCTAGCTATTATTTGTGGGCGGTGTACCAACCACATCTGCAGCTAACAAGTCGGTGACATAAATACACAACGGTCACCCTAGCATATCACGAGTGGAGCTCGATATCTCAACACTCCCCCTCGAGCTCAATCCCAATTCTTGCACACCAAGCAGGTCTCTAAACTTGCGCAACTTCTCTGCGCCCAATGCCTTTGTGAATATGTCAGCGACCTGATCCTCTATGCTGACATAAACTAGATCAATAAGACCTAGTAAAACCTTCTTCTGCACATAGTGATAATGCACCTCAATGTGCTTTGTTCTAGCATGCTAGACTGGGTTATTTGCCAAGTGTATACTGCTCATGTTGTCACAATAAATGACAACCGGCCCGATGCATATCATAAAGTAGCTTATGCAACCAAGCTACCTCACATGCAGCCATTGCTGCACCCCTGTACTCAACCTCTGTGCTCGACAAGGCAACTGTAGGCTATTTCTTGCTGCTCCAGGTGACTGCAGTGCTCCCAAAAGAGAACACATATCCACTGGTAGATCGTCTATCAGAAGTACTACCAGCCCAATCAGCATCAGTGTATCCATGCAACTGTATCTGAACCCCAGCCTCATAAAATAGTCCATACTGCAATGTGGACTTCACATACCTGAGTATGCGTCTAGCCGCATCCAAATGCAGTTTCCTTGGAGCCTGCATAAACTGACTTACCAATCCAACAGCATAGCTTAAATCTGGCCTGGTAATAGTCATATAAATCAAACTTCCTACTATGCGTCTGTACATAGTAGGGTCTTCCAAAAGCTCACCTGCATCTGTGCTCAACTTCACATTCTACTCCAAGGGAACTGAAATAGGCTTACAGCCTGTCATCCCATATTTGGACAACATGTCCAATCCATACTACCTCTGCAAGAGCTATATCCCACTTGGTGATCTAATCACCTCAATGCCCAAGAAATAACGCAGCTTTCCCAAATCCTTCATCTCAAACTTCTGCTTCAATAGCATTTTCACATGAAGGATATCTTCATCACTATCACCTGTGATGATCAAATCATCAACATAAATGACAGGCAGCATAATACCTTTCTCTGTTCTTCTCACATAGAGTGAGAAATCTGCCTTGGAAATCTGAAAGCCAATAGTGACAAGATACTGTCCTATCTTGTCGGACCATGCTCTAGGTGCTTGCTTCAAGCCATACAAGGCTTTCTTCAACCTGCAAACAAACTCAGGATGAATAGCATGAACATAACCTGGTGGCTGCTCCATAAAGACCTCTTCTTGCAAATCACCATGCAAGAAGGCATTCTTTACATCCATCTGATGTCAAGACCATCCCTTTGATGCAGCCATAGCAATGACTGCTCTTACAGTTGCCATCCTTGTAACTGGACTGAATGTTTCTTCATAATCAATGACGTATGCCTGTGCATACCCCTTGACAACTAATCTTGCCTTGTATCTGCTCACAAAACCATCTACATTGTGCTTGATCTTATAAACCCACTTACAGCCAATTGCATTCTTGTCTTTAGGCAAAGGCACCAATTCCCATGTAGCATTTGCTTCCAAGGCATCCATTTCTTCATCCATGGCTTTCTCCCATTTTTCATTTCCCATGGCTTGCTCAAAAGAAGTGGGTTCTGGTTCCTGTATCACTTGGACCATATAGGCATAGTGAATGGCTATAAATCCATCATATTTTAGCCTATCCACAGGATACCTAGCTCTGGTAGACCTGCGCAAAATAGGCTCACTTCGAGGTGCTCTCAAAACATCCCTGGTCTTCCTTACTCCAAGTGTAACAACAAAAGGAATACCCAACTCATTATCAATGCTCTGTTCTGAGCCATTGGATTCACCATCCACATAAGAGTGACCTGCGTTCACATCAAACATGGGCTGATCCACCTTCTCTTTTCCTTTTTGTGATACCTGCGTACCACTATCTGCATTGCTTTGAGGAGATTTTCCTGATCTCAATCTGCGTGTCCATGGCGAAGTATGTGAACCACTGCTAGAGGACACTGCAGGTCCACTGATATTTTATGATTGCTGCTGTGAATTCTGTGCAGCATTACCATTTTGTGCATCTACATCAATCATCACATTTACTGGTTTCTACCAGCTGCTCATCTCATCAAAAACAACATCTTTGCTCACTGTGAACTTACAAGTAGAAGGGTTATAGCATCTATACCCTTTTCGCTACAGAGAATAACCAATAAAGACGCACTTCTCAGCTTTTGGATCCATCTTGGACCTCAACTCATCTGGCACATGAACATAGGCAATGCAACAAAAAATTTTCAACTGAGAAATGTCTGGTTTCCTACCAGTATACATCTCCTCTAGCCTCATGCCATGTATTGCTGCAGTGGGATTCCTGTTCATTATGTAAACTATTGTAGCAACTGCTTCAGCCCAATAATAATCTGGTAGATCTTTTTCATTTAGCATGGCCCGAGATACCTCTTCAACATGCCTGTTTTTCCTTTCTGCAAGTCCATTTTGCTGTGGGGTATGATTGCATGAATATTGCTGCTTTATGCCATGCTCCTGCAGGAACCTTGCAAATGCATTTTAGAGATACTCTCCCCCTCCATCTGACCTTAATCCTCAACAAAGCATCCATGAGGATTAAATCTGACCTGCAAGCCCTGCTCAACCATTTGACCAACAGAAACCAGGTTCTTGGTGATGTTCGGGACATGAAATACATCAGACAGGTATTTCTTTTTCTCATCCTGCATAGACAAAGGAATTTTACCAATCTGCATAATAGGATGTGCAGTATCATCACCAGTCTTCACAAATCCTGGTTTTTCCATTTTCCTTGCATCCTACATCCACTCTGCATGACCTGTCATGTGGTTTGACGCACCTGAGTCAACATACCACACATTATTTCGTTCTTCTGCACTTGTCACAGAATTGGTCATGTGCTGCACCATAAATAAATGCTCATTTCTGTCATCACCCTGTCTACTGGAAGATGCATAATTGCCTTGCTGCAATTTTCCATTCATAATGTCATTCTGCTTTTTGTAGCAATCCTTAGCCATATGACCCATTTTACCACAGTAGTAGCATTCAACATTATTGTTTACATTTTGGCCTCTCTGCCATCCACCATGGCCTCTTTGGCTCCCCTTGCCTCTAGAGTTACCACGTCCTCCTCCATAGGACTAGTTTCCTTGAGTTTGTTGCATATTCTGATTCCTACCACGGCCTGCAGATTGGCCTCCTCTACCTCTGACTCTACCTCTTCCAGCATTTGAGTAGAAGACAGTTTCTTTTGAAGTTCCTCCTGAAGAAGATGCACCCCCATTTCTCTGCTCTTCAGAAATTAGAAGAGCAAACAACTCTTCAAAATCAGGAAATTTTTCACGGACGGCAGTGGATGTCCGAAACTATGCATAATCCTTTCCTAGACCATTCAAGGTCACAGAAACTAGATCATTATCTTCCACTGGCGACCCAATGGAAGCAAGTGCATCTGCAATTTTCTTCACCTTCATGTGGTAGTCATTAATGCTCATATTTTCTCTCTGCACATTGTGCAACTCCTGTTTGAGCTGCATTTTCCTGGCTTGCGTATTTGTGCTGTACATTTTTGCCAAAGTATCCCATGCCTCCTTTGGCGTACTTGCATCCTGAATATGCACAATCATAGAATCTGAAATACTATGAAATACTGATAGACAGCCAGTACATAACTTTTCTGGCTCTTTCATGCCATCCTTTAAATGCCTACATTTCTTGTTGATTGGGAACATTAGGAAGAACTGGTTCTTCTTCATTTCCTGTAATGAACTCCCAATAGCCTTTTCCCATAAGGAAATTCGTCATTCTAAACTTACATGCCTGGAAGTTGTTCTTGTTAAGCTTTTCAGTGACAATCTATGAAAGAGAATCAGACGCCATTACAGAACATTGCAAAATATTATGTCACTGCAAAAAAACACAGCTTTTGCCTCACACGGGCAGATCTGCAAAATTAACGAAAGTGGTATTTGACCACACATTTGACCACACAGTCACTTCCTATTGACGATTTTGCATCGACAGGCAATAAGCATGATTTTGCAACTCCCAATATCTCTGCACACAGGCATACGATGCAATTTCTGCGATAACTTTTCATCGACCAGCAGAGCAGTGGTCGCACAGCAAAAACAGGGCCTTTTTCTGAGTGCCTGTGAAGAACTTCCGCCTTCAAAACGGGCCCCGAAATGGCCTTGAATCAGAAAAAAAAAGTCACCAAGGGCTTTGCCCCGACCCGCAGCATATATTGCCCTCTCGCCACACCACGAAGGGCATCTCAATCTGAGACAGTGCACTCTTGCACTTCTGGTTGTGCTACCTGCAGAGATTTTGCTCCCAAACTCGAAAAAGAAAAGCAACATTTTTCCTCTTACCAGGACACCGCGAACTTGGTTTGCTTTATTAAGCTCCTTACCACGAACAAGGCTCTGATACCATGTGAAGATAGTGGGAGAGAGGAAAGGAGTCTCACTTGCGACTTTCTCACATACACAATGGGGGAATACACACACAAGTGGAGGCTGAAAACAATTTTTCCTCTTCTTAGTTGTAAAAGCCAAAAGAACTCTCGTACAAAGAAATAGAAGAACCTTATATGTGGGTCTCAAACCAAACTCAACTAACTAAGGTGGCATACTAACTGAGCCACGAACTAGAGTAGATAAGGATAATTGTCATCCAGCTATTATTCGTGGGCGGTGTACCAACCGCATCTGCAGCTAACAAGTCGATGACATAAATACACAACAGTCACCCTGGCATATCACGAGTGGAGCTCGATATCTCAACAGTAAAACGTATTTGAGGTGGATTGTTGACGTTTAAAAATTATGTTATATTATTATAACTTATTTATTAATTAAATGGTACCTATATATAATCAAATTACACTTTTATATGATTTATAACATAATATTCTATAATATAATAAGTGCTATAAAGTTATCAACCACAACTATATCAAATCAAGAGGTAGATCTTTTTCATATTTCATATATTGATTGTTATTTTCTTCAAAAATATTCAAGAGTGTAAGCCTTACACGTATTGTCACATAGGCTACATTCTTGTTTGATTTTGTATGGCCAATTATTATTTACGTCTCGTTATTATTACTTACTAAAAATTACAAGAATATATTTAATGCATTCTTGTCTTATTATAGATCCCAAGTGTCCAAGAGACTAAACACTAGCATTAGAATATCATTTTATCTAAGATGAGCTCTAAATTTTAATCGGGTAGATAAAGGATTTTAGAATATATTGAATGAATAATTGTGTCTTACCAAGATGCATTTATTAGAACAAAGAATTGTTTAGTCATGATCCTTTAGTATTTAATATTATTGTCTTAGGTTAGGCTACATTTGGAGCATATAAAAATAATAGCCCAATCTCTATGTCTAGATCATGTCATGGGGTCGCATGAGATAATCTATTATATGTTTTGTTTATCCTACCTTCATATTGAAATATTTCACATTGTAAGTTATGGTTATAGATACTTATTAAGATAGTGTTCTTATGTTAGGAAAGCCAATACTCTTATCATGGAGAAGCTATAGTGCCAAACTCGAGATCCAAATCATGTTAATTGAATCATGCCAAGAAATTTATTACATGTTTTATTTATTCTATCTTGTTATTCTAAATTTTTGAATCCATTAACTAAAAATATTCATTCAAGAAGGAATCGTGGGTCTTAAAAAAAAGATTTGTGTTCATATAGCTTATCAAAGTTGTGGACTCCATAGATGTCTCAAATAGGGGTAAATTGACCCTAGAATAGGTACCTTATTGAGCAAGGGTCATTTTTCAATGTGGTATTGAAATCCAATAGATGAATCTTGTTATTTAGTCAAGTCATAGAAGTGCTAGAACCAAAGCAACATTGAGAATTTTCTATAGATGAATGTACCCTTCTTGAGTAGGTACATGCCCTTAATCTAAAGCAGCCAAAAACTCTTTTAAGAATAACAAGTCCAATCTAAATACATTTACATTTGGTGCACTAGTATATTGAAAATACAAGTCTATCTATGTAGTTTTCTAGGAAAATAGTTATATTCAATGCAGGATTTTTGAAAACACAATTATACTCCATGTTGATGATGATGATCCTTCAAAATATAATAAGTTACATTTACCACTTTTCCAAACACTTTACTCAAGGTCGTTCACAAACTCAAGTTGCCTAAACCACTATTCTCTTCTCCTTATGGTTGCCAAAAATGCTTTCACCTCCTTAGTGTATCTTGCTTCATCCTCGTACTCTTGTACCCTCCTCAAAGTCTATTCATCTTTGTGAAAGCATTGTCTTGTCTTTACAATTGTTGCCATCTTTGTTAAAGCGTTGACTTCTTTTTATAGTTGTTGTTGCTTCGATCTTGCCTTCAGTGTGTGCTTCTTCTGCACTTCTAGTCATCTTTTTCAAAGCATATCATCTCTTTGTAGTTGTTGCTACTCTAATCTTATAGTTGTGTGCTTCTTTAGTTGGTAGAGCATTCTCCTCTATGTCCTTGTCCCTTATAATTTCTTGCTTTGATCTTACCTTCTATTTGTGCACATCTTCTATACTCATATTGCTTCTCCACTTATATTACTTCTCTTCATCTGGCTTTAAAAATGGATATTTTCTCACTACTATCGCAAATGGAGCAATATATTGGAGTGGGTTGTTGACCAACAAAGAGCTCCCGAAGAGCACAAGTGAAGATATGGACCCTTGACACAACATGAGAAAGATGTGTTTCTACTTAGAAGAACTCATGAAGACCAAAGAGCAATGGAGGTTGGTCATTTGGGGCAAGGCCACGAATGAGAGGCTTTCCAAGTAGAAAAGCACAATGGCACTTACTTGCTATTCCTATAGTACATTAAAACCAACATTTCAAGATTATCATAAAATAAAGCTAGTTGTAAAGATGACAATTAATTACATTTTAAGCCTTTTCCTTTTTCAAAAAGGAACTTTTATTAAGGGGTGATCACACCCCAACAAGCCAAGAGCTCAATACAAAATCTAGCCAACTAAGTGGGGCACATTGCCCACAAGGCAACAAAAGGGAAGCTAAAAGATAGGTAGACCAACATCGTAAAGGAAACTAGTCCGTGAGTCCTATACTCAGCATCATAAAGGCAACATTACTATATTCAAGTCCATCGAGTATTCCATTAGCAAGACTAGGATGGCAAGAGTAGTACTCAAACACCAGTTTATTCCTAATTTCGCAACCAAAAATCTCACCGCCTTGCATACAACCAAATAGCAACCATATTCAATCTACTCTACCAAACCATTCCAGTAGTCAAAAAGATGCCATACACCCACGCCCTTCTACAAAGTGGACACAAGGGGTTAACATTGAACCACTTAGCTTGTCTACCTCTCAGCAACAACCAGTTCAAAGATAACCTTCTAGAGCATGAGTTTGGCCTTCCTACCCCATCCAATTTCCAAGTCTACTTCTTCCCCTTTTAAGGTTGCACTTGGAAATCAACAAAGCAATCAAAAAGTTCTTGCCAACAAAGCATCGATACACCACTTTAGTTGTCACCTTTCTCAAAGATTTGCTACCAATCTTCCATGGATTTCTTTCCACAACTATGTCTCACCACATAATTAGTAGGCCAAGACTTTGGAATGCACCTCCTTACCTCTATAATTAGCTCTACTTCCCTTGCATTTAGGTGAAACTATAGCCTTAACAAATTGACTAATGCATCACACAATTGCTGCTAGGTCTGTAAACCCTTTCTCTACAAACTCCGAGCTCAAGGGATATCAAGCAAGGCTAATGGCTTCCCCTCTAGCTCAACTACTCTACTCCAAATATTTCTAACATGCCTAGCACTTCCTCGAAGCCTCTCTCAACCTTTTCACCTAAAACACTAGCCCAACCTCCACTCCAAACATCAAATCAAACCTAGAGATCTCCAAGGGAAACTAAGAACAAACCTTATCATACTAGTCGATGCCTTGCCAAATTCCCACTTGCCTCCTTAAATTGCTCTTTGAACCCTCTGGTCACCTTACCCAAGGTGCTTGGCACTTAAAAAGTTTCAAGAGCCATCTCATGATTAATAAAACATTTCTAACGCCAACGTTAGGAAGGCCCAAACCCTTGCATGGAATGTAATGCACCTTTTTATGATCTCCCTCCATCCACAAAAATTCCAAACATAACTAGCCATTACTAAAAGAACATGTTGAATGATTAGCAACCTCACATTCAAACTAGGCATAACCTTTGCCAACCACGAAGCTTTTCCTTCAATTTGTCCCTGAACCACTAGAACCATTGTCTAAGCGAGATACACCACCAAAGAGGAGCCCCTTAGTACCTAACAAGTGAACCCCTTCCAATACAATCAATGGGTGTTTTCTCTGCGCAACTGGGTTTGCTTCCCACCTCAACAAAGGTTTTACCCCAACTGCATTCAAAGCCTGATACTACACAAAAAAGATGTGCAAAGTACATTGCCACTTCATTATGGTGCGGTGCTTTGCATATACCTCGATATATATTTGCATGGCATTTTGCCGCAAATCCAAGCCATTGAGGGCACCATACCTATAACCAAAAAGAGAAGAGCTAATGGACATACTAGCATCAAAGTGACAATTAGCAAACTTACAAGCCACGTTCCATTTAGACATTTGATCCATAACAGCATTGCCAAAGAGGTCTTCATCATTTTCACAAATTCATGACCAAAACTTTAGTGATCTAGAAATCTACAAATGTAGTCCCAAAGAAGTTTGTCATAGGCCTTGTCAAAAGGTTGCCCCATTGCATTAGCGCCATATCCTTCCCAATGATGTATTTAGGATTTTTTAGTCCCCACTTTTGACACTTGGGAGAGAGCTCTATGGCAAGCATCTTGAGGACGTGTTGGGTTACCTTTCCTAGCTATCAATATACCTAGATGAATCCAAAAATATTCCCAAACTTATCCTCTAAAAACACAACATAGTGCAATTTCAATCTCATAATAGTCACTTACAAGGTTGAAAACCATAAACTCCATCATGCATAGCAAAGACTAGCTACTATGACATCCCACTGACATCATCAGCGCCTAATAGTGGATATAGACCATAGTATAAAAATATGCTCTTACACATACAAATCCACACACCCACACATACTTGAGCATCCATTTATACAAAGTCTTCGTACTGAGTTTCTATTGACACTCTTGAGGTGAAGGGAAAACTCAACCATGATGAAGGCTAGCACTAAAGGAGAAGGCCAATCAAAAGGTAGTCCAAAATCTCTTCAATCAAGCTACAATTGCTTGTGAAATCTAAACATTTTCATTTTAGTCTCTCCCCAACGAGCATCTAAATCTAAATCTAGGTGATAGGGCAACACACCATTTAAGATAGAAAGACTTATCACAATACCACCAAGCTGCAACTTGGACGAAAACTTCACAACGTGAAATTTGCATGTCCGCTAATGCGACAAAAGCATATACCTAGATGAATCCAAGAACATTTCCAAACTTATCCTCTAAAAACACTAACATAGTGCAATTTCAATCTCATGATAGTCACAAGGTTGAAAACCATAAACTCCATGTATAGCAAGGACTAGCTACTATGACATCCATCCTAGCTATCAAGTTTGTTGTATCCCATCAATCACCTCTATATCAAAGAAATTGTACCTAGCAACAAACTAAACCAACCACTTACTTACACATTAGCAAACGTGATAGACAGCATTTTACAAAAAGCCAACAACTCAACAAAACAATAGACCATGTTTAACCACATGGTGACACATCATCATGTAAAAGACACTGTAGATTGGGCGAAAGGGCAATGGGCTCCTCCACAATGGACACACAGCTGAGATTGCACAAAACCACAAGGGTGATTCACCTAAAAGGTAGCACAAGCAGACGAACAATGACACGTGGTAGTGAAGCAAGCAATCAAGCTAGGCAACCAATGATGTGTAGCAAGTAGACGGAAGGCACCAACCATCTCCGAGCTGGCCAAGAAGGGCCATATCCCGATCCGAAATTGGCGAGGCTCCAAGTGGCCCGTTTCTTGGGGTGAATGGCCTGAGAGAGGCCGTGCCCTACCTAAAAAGTCTTTTTTAAACAATCCCAAGGACTTTAGAACCGTAAAGGCAAATCGGAACCTTCGCCCATGCAACCGGCTTTTTCATTACGTACTTTTGAGACGAAAGTAACCGGAACTGCGGCGCTCGTCCTCCATTTGGAGAAAATGTTCGTCCTAAGCAATCGCTTTTAGTATGTCAGGTGCGGCGTACATATTCGCAATCCAATCTGTCACTTCTCGCGCGGCAATTCTTTATTACAAAATTGTCGACGCAACAAGTGGCTTACAGAGCAGCAAAACAAAGAGACGCTAAGATTATGGGCTTACGCTGGCAGTCGTGCAAGAAGGCGTTCGGGCCTGGATGAGATCCGCTTTTAAAGCTCGCGAATTCCGATGGCACATCAGGCAATGGCGAGATAAATAAACGGCTAAAGCTCATGGAATTTGACTCTTAAACGCTGCGTTTGAGGAATGATATGCATGCATGCCGTTGTGAATGCACCGAATTAGTTTTGCAGATTTCACGGTTTTGGAGGGAAATGGAAAGGTTAAAGGATTTGCTTCCTGAAATGGAGAAGGATAGGAGGACATTATTGCGCTGGGAAGCTGAACAGGATACAAGAAACGTATCGAATACTGAGATCTTATATCCATGAGTGTATATCCTTCCTAAAATTAAACTTCCAACACCCTTTCCAAAGTTCTCGACAGAGGTTCACGTTTGATAAGACAATCATGCCGTTTCTCTCACGGGGCCCTGTACAACCCATGTTAGTACACATGAGCTCTCAATACACCCCATGAGATGTCGAATACAAAACTCGATCGATGCCACATAATGTAGCATTGCTATGGCAACGCTTTAGTGCCACATTTTTGTGTTGCAATGCTAGAGTACTGCACACTCAGTTTTGTTATGAGATGCTGTTTTACCTTCTTGAAAATTAGAAGAAGACTATGAAATGAGACGAACCACGGCCAAGGTTGGCTTTTGATGGTTTTGGAGCTTTTTCAAAACGTTTGTAGGTAAGCCTATTGTGCAGCTTCAAGATATGCCAAAAAACTCCTTGATTTCTCTAGGCTAAACATTCAAAAATTGTGTTCATTTTGAATGCCGTTAGGGGACAAACCTTTTATGTGTTTACAAGAAAGAGCAGGATCAGATTGCAAGTCATCATGCACTTGAAAAAGCTGATATAGGCAGAATACGCCATAAAACAAAAGCTAACATCAAATACAGAATAACCTACTATCCAGAAACAAAACTAATTCAAATACTCATGTATCCACGGGAGACAAAAAAGAATACAGCCACTTCTCCACATCAAATTCACACTTCCCTAACATCCGAAACCAGAAAACAGGTTTTAGCCCTATCTTCTGGCTAACGGTAATGAGATAGGCGGGGCAGGAAGCCAAGTGTACTGCAGGTTAAAGACCTTAAAAGCTGCACCTCAGTTTCCCAGCAAAGTAGGTGGCACATGAATTTATCCACATCAGGCCATTCTGTTAGTGTGATAATCTTAATGCCTAAATTGGGGGAAGAAAACTGTCACACCAGGCTCTACTATAAACCAAACTTTCAACGAATAAAACAGTCTAGGAAAAGAAATGAACAGTAACAACTTCAGCAATAAGTGAAGCATCAAATATATATAGTGTCCTATGCAGCTTCCAGAAAAACGCATATCAGAGGCTTCATGAAAAATGGCAAGCCTGATAACAGCAAGTTGCCTGCAACTCAAATCTCATAACAGCCAGCATGATATAGACACTTCAACCAAAATTGCAGAGGCATGACACATGTAAACTACGATTCATGCAGCCGTTGATTCATGGACGCACATGGGTTAATAGCATCTGAATCAGCCTTGAATACTGCACCACCATCTGCAACATCCTTCACCAGAGTGCACGAAAGGCTGGCATAAAGATCAACCACTTTACTGATGTTTGCGTTAAGCTCTTTTATCAATGGTACATTTCTAGTCAGACAGTCTGGAACTTTTGATGCATGATTTTGGTTAATCTCTTCAATAAGGACACGATTCTGATCAAGAATATCTTGTACCTTATTGAAATCTGTCTGAAATGTTTTCCAGATATCTTGTACCTTATTGGAAGCACCGATGGATGGTCCTGATAGCATGGTGTGAATGCTATATTCAAATGTGAGTCTGTCTTTCCGTGAAGTGCAACTGCCAATCCAGATGGACAGATCAGAGTCTCAAACAAAAACCTCTCTCTCTCTCTCTCTCTCTCTCTCTCTCTCTCTCTCTCTCCTGCATGTATAGATGCATACTCAGGCCAGGCGTATGACAAATGAGCTTAAATGCTTCAAGACACGTTACCATTCAAAATAGCTGACATGGAAGCTTACGTTGTGGGAGATGAAACTAACGCTAATACTGATGCCAAATTCTATAGAACAGAGATCTACTAGGCTGTAGACAACATTCTGGAAGAGAGGACGTAACTGATACACTAGCAGAGATGGAAGGGGTGCAAAGATCATGATTGTTACATCTTCGCAGCAGGGCCTTCGAGGTAAAGGATCTCAATATTCTTTCCAATCTACGAAACTCATGAGTGCACAAACATTGAAAGAGAAAAGATAGCAAAGTAGAACATCCAAAATACCATACTATAAAGCTCATGGGTGTGCAGGGTGCCCCATCCTCCTGCCTGCCTTGTGAAAGGGCTTCGGTGGGTAGTGGAAGAACGGGACATCTGACCGATCTTGCCTGCCCTCAGCTGACCTTTAGATGGTCTACTCCAGGCCCCCAGTCGGGTGGCCACTTCATGAGGGTGGAGTATGTTTTAGCTAATGACGCAAGGGTGGCCTTAGACTGATATTTTGCAGTGACACTTTGAAGACCCCCATGTCATTAACTACTCTCACAGCTCCTCTCATGACACTGATTCTCTCTCTGTATAGGCAGTTGTTAAACTTGGGAAGCCAGTTGATGAGTTGAGCAAACTCTAGGCTATCATAGAGTCAGCAAATTTTCCTTGAACATTGCTTGTACCAAGGATGCGTACAAATTCCCTTGTGGGAGCAAGGAGGAAGGAAAGACGTACAAACCGAATACTTACTGTGGGAAGGAAAAGGAATGGGAAAAGAGTGGGAAGCGTGTAAGCAGAGGAAAATGAGGAGAGAGCGAGAAAGAAGGGGGTAGGAGGAGGGGAAGGGAGCTTAAAGCAAGGAGGTGTAAAGGAGGGAGAGAGATGAAGCATAGACTGTGAGGTTGGGGATTGGGAAAGGATGTGGGTGGGTGGAGCGTGGGAGAAGCACGAAGACGGCGTGCACCATTTCAAAAATGGGTTCTTGTGTTTTTGCTCCTACACCATGCACATGTCCTCAAATTTTGACACCCTAACTACCACCTCCACCTCGCACCTTACAAGAGCCCATTTGATTTAAGAATTCTTTGTTTGACCACTTTGAGGATGAGGCGTGACATTCCAAAACTCTTAGAATTTGCTTTCCCCCCCCCCCCCCATTTTTTATCACTAGTTTCTCGTCACCTCCCATGTCATAGTTGACACACTAACTCCACCACCAACTTGCAAGTGCACAGCATTGGATTTCAGGTTTTGTTTAACAAGGTTGAGGATAACGATGAGGACATAAAATATATTTGAGAGCATTGGATTTCAGGTTCTTTTAACAAGGATGAGGATAAAAATGAGGACATACAATATACTTCAGGACAAAATTTCATATTTTTGGAGGTTTTCAAATTCGTTTGGGATTCTTGCATTCGATGATTGGATATATCATTCGATGGTTAGGTCATCTAAGCCATCTATAGAATTTCACACATTTGGAGGTTTTCAAACTCGTTTGAGATTGTCTAGAAGATGATTGGATATAGCATTCGATGGTTAGGCCATCTAAGCCTATAGCTTGACTTTACCTAAAGCATTCCTAAACTAGGTTTCTGTCACCTCCAAAAAAAATGTTATTCGAGTCAAAATCAATATTCTATTGAACCCAATTTTTTCATGAAGTCCACACCATTCAATGTTGCTTCCTCAACACACAGGTAGGGCAATTTTTCAAAAAGTTAATAGGCATACCTCACCTTTCAAAGCACTCCAATACACTTCAAACACTTCGAATGGTACTCTACGAAAAGGTGCACACACCGAAGCAACTCGGCATTCACGTTCTATGAAATCTTGTAAAGAAAGTGCAAAATAGTGGCCCTAGAGAAGGTCCAAACCTTGAGTTGAGGGTGTTATTAAGGTGTATGAAAGGCCAAAAAGCCTATGAGACTGCAACATCTGAAATTGTCATGGGGGAACTAGAGGTGTCTCACACCTCCAACAAAAACTACTAATTACAGTAGGAATTGCAAGAGAGAAATTCTGTGTAGTAGGAATTCTTGTCATCTCCCATCATGTGCCAAGCATGAGTAATCTGAGCTATGTATGGGCTTGACTAGGGTTCCTTTAAAGTCATGGTGTCCCTAGAACATGTGTGAGATCTGCTATTGATGTTCTCTACTCCTCCCTGGAGGATGTACTCATGGGCAGTGTGAGGTAGTTTGATGTTGGAATGTCACAATGATGGTACCATGGATGGGACTTTTGCTCATTGGATGGTAGTTTCTTTCCAACTATGCCTCCTTATACCTTGTCAAAAAGGACTAACATCTTCCTAACATCAGCATGAGCCTTCTTGTTGACTCAGACCACCTTGTTAGATAGGAGTAGCGCCTCACTCACTATCATCCACTCCTAGCCCTAACTAGTCAAATGCTATGGCATCAATGCAACCCCCCTACAAACCACAACCAACATGCCAATGTTCTCCTCCCTATTGCAACTACATACATCTCACTCCTAAACCTAGAGCGAGATCAATGCAATCCCTTCCAGCAACATGGCCAGCATGCACGACACAATACTCACACTTGACTCACACCGCTTCCAAATTCACACCGAGGGTGTAAACTTAGTCCTCCCATTAAACTTCCATTCTTCATAAACATCTCCCACATCCCCCATAATCATTCCCTTTATAGACATCGCCACACTCCTCAAACTACAAAGAACCAACCTCATGGAGGTTGACACATTTATATGAGATGGGGTCGGTAACAATAACAAGGGAGATCCATGGCAAAGACCTTTAGACATTAGCACTGCTTATCCCATCTCTGTGGATACATTGAAGCCCTTACATTGATGATGGATGATTTCTACTAGCCTAATATTGGATTGGAGCTTAGATGCCTAAACCTTAACAAGGGCTATCCACCTTATTGATCCAAATCTAACCTTTCAATAAAAGAAAGTACTAATTAAGCTTGGGAGATAACTTCATGTAACCTAACCCCTAGCAAGGCTTCACGGCCCCTAGGCCCCCATAACGCCTACCCTATGCATGGACACCAAATGTTGGCATGAGATGGGGTGGGTATAAAAGGATTGTCTTCTCCCTTTGTGAGAGACCAAGATAGTGGTCGTCTCATGCCCATATCATGAGAATATAACAAATTTGGAGTTTCCATGCAATGTTCTTACATCACAAGCACAAGCACATGCACAATTGGGATACCAATTCCCTATACAAGGTGATACTTACCTTATAACCA
Organism: Dipteris shenzhenensis; assembly: GCF_047967505.1. Lineage (NCBI taxonomy): Eukaryota > Viridiplantae > Streptophyta > Polypodiopsida > Gleicheniales > Dipteridaceae > Dipteris > Dipteris shenzhenensis. The sequence continues at coordinate 40,615,797 of NC_141605.1, read as the reverse complement.
TTACACAATGTCTAAAGCTAGTTAAGATGTTAATTTGTGTAACAAGGACAAGCGTCGATTGCTCACCTTGTAATTTTTTCCATACGACTAACCTTCCACCTTCAATGATTGAAAACACTTTGCAAAAACATTGTGATCCATTAGGTCAATTGTGTTTATGCTACCCACATGCTCATGCCAAGTTTAATTTGATAGACTATGGGCTATAAACAACATGACAAAGAAGGAAATGGTGGGGTGTTGTAGAAAATATGTCATCTTGATCCATTACTAAATTTGTGTTATTGTATCATCAAGTCCACTTTTTTTCACCCATGTTGAGAATGAGAAAGCACTCATGCGATTCCAACTCATCTTAGATTATCTCAAGATTCAAAAAGTACTCAAGTTTGAAGCTTAACTTATTACCATATGTGATGATGATAGTAAGCCTCCAATGTCCCTCATTTTCACATTATTCTTTGATCAACCATTGTTTTTAACAAGAACTTTATTTTTTTTTAAATAGCATTATGCCTTTATGGTGTAGGTTATGATCCCTTGGAAAGAGGAACCCTCCCTCCTCTCAAAATCCTTGATTGATGGAGTCAAAGTTTTTTTTTTTGGATAGAATCAAAGTTAAAGGTAATATTTTACCGATAATGGACACTTGGTGTAAGCAAAGAAGTGTCAATGCCTTAGTCCCTCTTCACATAAGACATATTATGGAAGCACTTGCTATGTGTATACATGTATCCCTAGTGGTGAGCCTATTTGTCAACACCCCTTGCAAATGAGTGGGATAGGTGACTGATGGTCACACCAGATTTTGATAGCATCTAGAGAACTTAGGGACTGTTGAGTAGCATAATTAGTTTAGACATATATTGAACGTTTATTGTTTTATGGATCCTGTAACAATCCCTATGCGATAAAATATATGTGACAGTCAAAATATACTTTGAAGCTACATAGCATTCTATAGAATAAATCCTCGTAATAATGAAATTAAGGTCTCACATTATCAACTCTATGGAGACACCATCTATGTCATTAGGCATGAGAATATGTGGGGATCTTTTCGAAACGAGTACTATGCAAAGTATTCATCCTCATGTATCCCACATCTTCCATAAATGAAAACTTTATGACAAGAATAGCCATGCTAGAATCATCAAAGAATACTAGTGCATTTTTAAATGAGATTTTTTGGTTGGCTATGAGAAATCTTTCATGAAACGAAGGACATACATTCCAATTTTTGGTCTGCAAGAATAACAAAATGGTAACATTGAGAATCCAATAATATCTCCCTCCTCTACTCTTCCCTTCTTCTCTCACTCTCCCTTCCTCTCTCCCTCTTCCTTCTACTCTCGCCCTTCCTGCCCCATCATGGTCCCCTCCCGTCCTCCCTCTCCCTCTTCCTCACGTTGCCCTCGACCCTCTCCCTCTCCCTCGCATTGTGCCCCATTCCCCCTCTCCTTTCTCCTCCCTTCTCTCCCTCTCTCTCCCCATTCTTCTCCCTTTTCTCCCTCTCTCTTCCCTTCTCCTCTCCTTCCTCCCTCTCTTGCCTAAGAGATCACGTTGCCACGGCAGCGCGATGGTGACAAAACATAAAAATAATAAGTTTTTTTTTTGTGCGCTACCACCACAGCGCGATCTCTTCCCCTCCTCCTCATCACCCACCTCTGCCCTCTTATCTAATTTCTCCCCTCCCTTTCCCTTTGCCTTTCTCCCCGCCCTTTCCCTCTCCCATCCCCCTTCCTCCTTTTTTGTGTTAAAATTATTGCTACCACGGCAGCGCAAGAGACCTCTCCTCCCTTCTCTTTCCCCTTTCCTCTACCATTTTCCCTTCCCTCTCCTCTATCTCCCTCCCTCCCCATGGCAATGCAAGGGACTGTGCCAAATTTTTTTATTTTTTTTGTTTGTGTGCTGCCACAACAGCGTGAGAGCTTCCCCCCCCCCCCCCCCTCTTCTCTCTCTCCCCCTATCCCTCTCTCCCTGTCTCCCTCCATTCTATCTCTCTCTCCCTTCCTCTTCCTTTTACTTCTTTCCCCCCCCCATCAAGATACGTCATTTGAAGGTGTTTGCTTAAAAAACCTTTGTAACTATTGCAAGGTGTTTATTCGCACCATTATAAAGTTCTTTGAGATTATACCAATTTTGCTTTTTGAAACTCTAAAAGGTGTTTATTGGCAGCATTATTAACTCTTGGAAATTTTAGAATTCTGAAACTCTAAAAGGTGTTTATTAATACCATTATTAAGTCTTGGAGACTTTAGAGGACTCTCATGGTAAATTAATCTCATGCATGTACATATGTACATACACACTATTATGGATAAAATTGTCCTTCCTCACTTTTAATTTTAAGGGAAGTGCTTCCACCTCTTCTACGCCTCCAATCTACTTCTGGTCGCAGTTTTTGCACATCTGCGCATCCTTGCTTTTGCGCCTCTAGTCTGCTTGCAGTTCCGATGCATATTTTGGTTGGTGAATCTTCTAGTCGTACTGGTCGCATCTGCAAAACTATAACATCTGCACTTTCTCTGGGGTCCTGTGCGCGCATTCGCACATCTCTTGGGTGCACCCGCACATCTCTTTATCATGACTAGTGCATTCGTGTGTGTCGCACATCTTCTGGCCATGGACAGATCGCGTCTTCTGGTCGCGATAGATTTTCTGAACTTCTGCAAAACTGTAATAGATCCTCACATCACGCCCCTCTCCTCTACTTTCTTCTCTTTCTCTTTCTCTTTTCTCCTCTCCTTTTATTAAGAAGTGGGACTTGAACCCAAGACCTCCCCATTCACAAAAGAAAGACTTATCAATGGGCCAGCAAATAGGAAGTGATGAAAATGTAATGATTTTGCTTATATATTGAAATCTCAGGAACTGTAACTCTCTAACTGTGGGGAGTTTCCTCTTGCTGTAAAAAGCAAAAGTATTTCATTTCATGTGCTCTATTCACATCTCCTACTAGATCGTCGATTCGGAACCTTTTCAAGTTTACTCCTTGGACGCACACCACACGAGGAGGGTGGATATTTATGTCACTTCTCGATGAGTTCAAGGATTTGGTGCTTGGTCCTCCGCTCATTACAACTACCAATTGGCGAGATCTCTTTCTTGATCTTCATGTCGACCTTCAACGGCTAATTGTCTAGTGCATTGTTCAAGGAGATGATGGGTGGAATGATACACCATGGTTGATTCAAGGTGAAGAACTGGTGATATACTAGGAGGAATTTGATTTCACTTCTACTCATTGTGAGGTGATTGAGCTACTTGCTGCATCAGAGGTAATTAAAAGGGTGACATTCTTCGAAGGGTGGGATGTTCCCCAAGCTTGGGGGGAGATTTGGTGCATCTACTTATTAATTCCAGTGGATAAGCTGGTCTTGAATGATTTCTTCTTGATCTCGTTGCAAAGGTTTCTAAGGCTTGGCTATGGTTGGTGGTAATGTTTCGACCAAGGAATCCCTTTGTACCTAATCAACCCTTTATGCCTCATTTTGAGCTTCAAGTTGTAATTCTTTTTAGTCTAAAGATAAACTATCAATAAAGGATTGCAATTTTATTTGGTGCTGAACGTCTTGCTCAAATGTTGAATTCTCCCCACCCTCTCCTTCTACCTATCTTGGATTACCAAGAAACTTGGGATGTTTGGATTTTGGTCTTGGTGTGATGACATCTTGGCTACTTCAATTTGACAGAGCATACAAATCTTCGACCAAGGCTGCTAGTGTGGGTGTGAAGCTCACTTCACCGGGGGGTGAGGTGTATTGTTATAGCAAGTCTGCACCTGCGAGTACTTGCAACCAAGTTGAGTACTCAGCACTCAGCACTCATTTTTGGGCTACAAATGGCACAAGAGCATCACATCAAGCAACTTGAGGTGCAAGGAGATTCTCAACTCGTGTGTGAACAAGTTAGTGGAAGGTGGAAGGTGCGGAGCAAAGGCTTAGTTCCATGACATCAACAAGCATTGGAACTGTGCAAACACTTTGAAGAGGTAAAAATTCAGCATATCCCTCGAGCTCAAAATTTAGTTGCTGATTTCTTAGCACGTGAAGCTTGGACTTCAATCACGCATGAAACGTGTGGAAGCACCGCCCCAACAAAGCTACAAGCATGAATGACCGTGATCATTTGTAAGGAATGCAAAGGTTGTGGTCATCATGAATCTAAGTGTTGGGCATATTTGATACGAGTTTACCGACTTTGGAAGATCATCAGAAAGGTCCTCAAGGACATTGCTCAAAAGAAGGATGCCAGATTGCATACCCCTTGAAGAAATAGCATGGCGATTACAAGAATTGGAAGAAGCTAAAGGTGATGTGCAAGCCCTCCAACAGTTGACATTTGTCATGGCATTCTTGTTTGCCTTGATGAACAACCTCATGCAGTGCCATGTCACTCTCGCTTGTAAAGATGGATGCAATATCATGAGGGTTGGGCCCTTTAAGATTGTCTACAAGCTATTCTATGTTGAAGATTCTTCCCGTATAGTATTTCACAATACACCAGTCACACCCTACCCTACCTATGTGTGCTTTGTGGATGTATCTTCACCTGATTTTCAGTTCAAGCTACCTCTTTCCATTGTTTGCCCATAGATAAGCCTCATTTCGTCTCTCTCTCTTTTCCATTTTCCAAGCATGGCTGACATTCCCGTGTTCTGTGGATGGGTTGAAGAAAATCCAAATGAGTATCTTGTGGCCTTCAAGTGCCGTTGTGTTTCTCTCAACTTTCTTACTGAAGATAGATGGTTGTTGGTTCTTCCCACATTTCTAGAGGGTTTGGCTCAAGTGTGGTATAAGAAGCAGGCCGACGACATTCACCAAAGCTGGCCAAGGTTAACAGCAACGATGATTGAGTATTTTGGCAAAGAAGAGGAGTCAGAGAATGTGTACCTACAGGTGGCAAACTTGAAGCAGTCAGAAGGTGAGACAGTGCATCGATATGTGGATCGAGCAGCCATGCTCCTGGACCCTTTAATTGCCATGTAGGAGGACAATTCCGGATTTTGAGCTGGAATGACTCAGCATGTGCTGGGCTACCTTGTAGCAGGAGCAAGTGACAAATTTCGCCTCAAGCTTAAATGGGAGAATCTAGAAACTATGGTGCTACCACATGAGATTGCTCAAAAGTTTGATAAAGTTCAATCTAACCCCACTTCAAAGAAGACAATTGTCCCTGCGCAACCCCCTCAATTCTTGCAACAACAACCTGGGGGGTCTAACTCAAGGGCATACCCCCACCCCTCATCAGGGATGTATCCACCACCTCCACCTCAAATGTATGGTCCTCCCTTATATGCTTGCCCTCAACAAGGAGTATATCCTCAACCTCCACCTGGAAGATTTCCCTAGCCTCGCCCACGAGCCCCCCTCCTTCCTACTCCCCCAGCCCCTCCTGCTAAAGAATCCAAAGTCAATGATCTAGATAAGGCCCTGAATGATCTTCGGCTTGAGATGGTGGGCATCAGAAATCAATCCAATCGCCCTCCAAGAGAACGTGCCAATGTTGTGTGCTACGAGTGCCACTAGAAGGCTCATTATCACACCGAATGTCCCAATATTCCAAGGGTGAATCTTCTAAGTGAATCAGGCACTGAGGATTCTGACATAGAGATCCTTGACCTCGGGAAAAGAAGTCATACCACCTCGGACCCCTCTCCAAACCGTGGACCGGGCCGCCCCAGGAAGAAGGTGTCCTTTTCAGAGCCGTCAGATGCTAAGATGGCAGACCCACCAACAGAGAAGACTAAAAGATCTCGCAGGAGTAAGTGGTTGCTCTCGAATTTTCCCATCGGCTCGAGACAATCGGCTCGGGGCAAGAGGACTATTCGGTCATTCAGGACCTTGCTCATCGGTCTTTGAGCATCACGCTCCCTCAACTAATAGCATTAAGCCCAAAGGTGAGACGTGAGCTACAGCAAGGGCTCTCAACAAGGAGCAAGAAAAAGGGAAAGGTACGAGAGGTCTCTTCTATCTTTGAAGAAATTGATCGGCACCCACATACAATAGATATCATAGATAATTACCGTGTCAAAAGTGTGTGTGTTGATGGGGGAGCTACATGTAATATCATGGTGCCCCGAATCATTAAGAAATTGAATTTGAAATGCACAAGGCATTCCTCCACTCGAATCAAGGTAGCAGATGGTCGATGACTCGCCACCCTGGGAGTCATTGAGGATTTGCCCATCACTATCAATGGGTTGACCACCACCGTCAATTTCTATCTAGTGGACATCAAAGATACAGGCAGGAGTTACCCAGCCATACTCAGGAGACCATGGTTGAGAAAGAGTGATGCAGTCAGCTATTGGAAGACATGACACATGTATTTTGGTGCTTCTAAGGAGAAGATCCTGGTGCAACTAGGTGCCACGAAACCAGAAGAAGAAGTGGAGCAAGACAGTGATACTCTCTCATCCTCGGTGTCTGAATCAATGGAAGGATTACAGGGGGAGGATAGGAGGAATTTTACATGATGGGGGTGTCTCTGACCCCGCCACTGCAGAAAAGGTAACAACTAGTCCTCAACAGCTTGAATCTATGCTTTCCCCAGACCTCACTCCAAGTGAGAAAGATGAGTTCCTAGAAATGTTCAAAGATTTCCCTGACCTCTTCGCAACTAGCTACCGCCACCTTCACCATGTGACTGTCATAGGGCACAAGATAGAGCTGAAGCCTGATGCGATGCTTGTGGCTCAGAAGTATCGAAGATTAGGGTCCCTAAGACCGATGCTTTGTGCTCAGAGTTGCAAAAACTTGTAAAAGCTGGGTTTATTGTTCCGGTTCACAATATTGAATGGGTTTCACCAGTGGTAGTCACTCCAAAGAAAAACAACAAGTGGCGAGTCTGCATCAACTATAAGAAACTCAATGCAACCACCAAGAGGGACCATCATCCTCTTCCCTTTTAAGACCTCATTCTTGAGAAGGTAAGTGGTCATGAGATGTATACTTTCTGTGATGGTTATTTCGGGTTTTATCAAATCAGAATTGCCGAAGAAGATGTGCTTAAAACCACATTTGCCACACCCTAGGGGACATTTGCATTCAAAGAAATGCCATTTGGCCTCACCAATGCTCCTGCTACCTTTAAAAGATTTATGCACATGGTGTTTTCTCCTTATTTGGGGGATTTCTTGGACGTGTTTTTAGATGATTTTTATATATTTTCATCATGTAAGGAGCATGTCATGAAGGTTAGGTTGGCCTTCCAAAGGGTCAATGATGTGAATGGCAGTCTCAACCCTGAGAAATGCACCATTGGAGCCACTCAAGGGAGGTTACTGGGACATATTGTCTCATCCGAGGGTGTCAAGCCTGACCGCGAGAAGGTAGAAGCTATCCTCAAGCTCTCCCCGCCAACAACCACGTCAGCTATGCTCATTTGTCAATCTAGCAAGATACTATCACCGCTTCATTGATCTTCAAAACCCATTCTATGCAATCCAGATTAGTCAAAGACTTTCTATATCAATCCTAGGTTTGGTGAGCACACTCTGGCAGGTATTCTTCTCCAGCAAGGGGAGGATCGGTTCATGTATCCCATTTGATTTGCTTCTCGACAATTGCTCGACACCGAATGATGCTACTCAGAGGCTGACAAGCATGCCTTGCCTTTGGTGTTCTGCATTGAGAAATTTAAGCATTATGTGGCTGGAGAGTCCATTATACTCACTAGCACTGGCCTTGCAAAGCAGGTTCTTCAATCACCAAATCCCATGAGCCGGTTGGCAGTTTTACAAGAATATGATTTTTCTTTCAAAATTGCAAAAGGGGGTTGTTGCAACCTAAAGAATGCTTTGAGTGATTTAGAGGAGTGCCTTGATGTAACCCTTGTAGCGGCCATAGAAGTTCGGGATCCATGGTATGGCAGTATCTACAGGTTTCTTACTGCTTTCTCCTTTCCTCCAGAAAGTCCTAGCTATGAGAGAAAGAAGATTCGTAGAGATAGTAGGCGCTACACCCTCTTTGATGGGGTGTTGTACCGTCAAGGCATGGATGGGGTACTAAGATGGGCAATTGATGCAGATGAAGTACCTAACGTATTGAAGCATTATCATGATGGATTTTGTGGAGGCCACTATGCCAATGACTATACAGCTAAGAAGATTTTACATGCTAGGTACTATTGGCCAACCTTGTTCAAGGATGTCACTATGCATTGCAAAACTTGTGAACCATGCCAATTCTTTGGTAGGAAGGATTTGCATCCTGGGCAACATCACCCAGTGATGTCCATCCATCCGTTTCAGAAGTGGGGAATAGATTTTGTTGGGCCCCTGCCCATGACTGCCTGCAAAAAGAAGTATCTTTTGGTAGCCACTCAGTATGTCACTAAGTGGGCTGAAGCTATCGCCCTCCCTGCAGCAAATGGTAAGGCAGTTTCAAATTTCATATTTGAACGTATCTGCACAAGGTTTGGGACACCCATGGAAGTAGTATCTGACAATGGGAGTCCATTCTTAAATGAAGCAGTGGAGTTACTCATGGATCGCATGGGTATTCATCATCGCAATTCTAGCATCTATTATCCAGCATCCATGGGTCAAATGGAGCAGACCAATGGCCTCCTTTGTAAAACCATGGGAAAAATGGCTACAGGGAACAGGAGCCAGTGGGATCAGAATTCTGGTCATAGAAGCCGTATGGGCTCACAACATCACTCATAAAACATCTACAAGTCACACTCCCCCTTTCCCCTTGTGCCATAGTCTCCCTCTTCATTCCCTCCCCTTCTAATCCCTTTTCCCCACCCATGATAACATTTCGCCCTCACGTTCTCCTTTCCTCTATGGCCCTTGAGCGTCGCCATGCTTAGTGTCTAGCCTCTTGTCCTGATTTCTTTTCTAGGTAACAACACACACACACACACATATAGTTTATCCATGGATTTAAATGATTTATATTTATTAAATTTATTAATAAGTTAGAAAAAAGTTAAACTTTTAACTGAGGATTCTTAAAAACAAAAAATTATACTAGGATTTCTACAATATACAGTAATGTAAGAATTACATTTCTTAGTTTTTGCATTATTAGTATAAAATGATAGTGTAAGTAAATAAACTCTTTATTTCAAAAGGGTAGTGTCATCTTTTTGTTTTGGAAGGATATTTTCATAAAGTACATTTTTTCAATAGAAATTTAAATACAAAAATGAATCGAGACTGTGCACCAATCTATGTAAAAAGTTACGTTAATTTTCATAACTTAGTTTTATTTGCTATTGTTTCTTATCTTTTGGTGTAGCTTATTTGTGTTACGTTTTTATAATATTGATTTTATTTCCTTTAAAACATTTTTAAAAATTGCTTCTTTTTTTGTTTTTATATGTGTTTTGAAGAGTGAGTTTTTCCTTAAATTTTATCCATAAACTAGTCCAAAAGTATCTATTAAAATGAACTTGTACATTGACAAGTCCAAAATTAATGAAATAAGTGTTCTAGTTTGAATGCCAGATTGCTAATCATTCAACATCTTCTTTTAGCGATAGCTAGTTATGTTTGGAAATTTTAGAAAAGCCACTCGGGTGAGGTGAAATAATTGTTACTGAAACTTTTGTGGATGGAGGGAGACCGTAGAAAGGTGCATTACATTCCATGTTAGGGTTTGGGCCTTCCTAACGTTGGAATTAGAAATGTTTCATTAATCACGGGATGGTGGCTCTTGAAACTTTTTGAGTGCCAGACACCTTGGGTTAAGATGACCAGATGGTTGATAGAGCAAGATAAAGGGAGTCAAGTGGGAATTTGGCAAGGCATCAACGATTGGTATGATAAGGTTTGTTCTTAGTTTCCTTTGGAGATCTCTAGGTTTGATTTGATTTTTGGAGTGGTGGTCGGGCTAGTGTTTTAGATGAAAAGGTTGAGAGAGGCTTTAAGGAAATGCTGGGCTATTGGAAATATTTGGAGTAGAGTAGTCGAGCAAGAGGGAAGCCATTAGCTTGCTTGATATCCCTTGAGCTCGAAGCTTGCAGAGAAAGGGTTTACAGACCTAGTAGCAACTGTGCAATGCAAGGACTGGATATTAGTCAATTTGTTAAGGCTATAGTTTTGGCTAAATGCAAAGGAGGTGGAGCTAATTATAGAGGTAAGGAGGTGCATTCCAAAGTCCTGGCCTACTAATTATGTGGTAAGACATAGCTGGAAAGAAAATCCATGGAAGATTGGTTGCAAATCTTTGAGAAAGGTGACAACTAAAGTGGTGTATCGATACTTTGTTGGCAACAAGTCTTTGATTGCTTTGTTGATTTCCAAGTGCAACCTTAAAAGGGGAAGTAGTTGGAGAAGTAGACTTGGAAATTGGATGGGGTAGGAAGGCCAAACTCATGCTCTAGAAGGTTATCTTTGAATTGGTTGTTGCTAGTGAGAGGTAGACAAGCTAAGTGGTTCAATGTTAACTCCTTGTGTCCACTTTGGAGAAGGGCATGGAAGGTGTATGGCATCTTTTTGACTACTGGAATGGTCTGGTAGAGCAGATTGGATATGGTTGCTATTTGGTTGTATGCAAGGCAGTGAGATTTCTAGTTGCAAAATTAGGAATAAACTAGTGTTCGAGAGTACTCCTCCTGCCATCCTAGTCTTGCTAATGGAATACTCGATGGACTTGAATATAGTAATGTTTCTTTTATGATGTTAAGTATAACTATATTCAAGGACTAGTTGCCTTTACGATGTTGGTCTACCTATCTTTTAGCTTCCCTTCTATTGCCTTGTGGCCTATGCACCCCACTTAGTTGGCTAGGTTTTGTATTGAGCTCTTGTCTTGTTGGGGTGTGATCACCCCTTAATAAAAGCTCCTTTTTGAAAAAGGAAAAGGCTTAAAATATAACTAATTGTCATTTTTAAAGCTAGCTTTATTTTATGATAATCTTGAAATGTTAGTTTTAATGTACTATAGGAATAGCAAGTAAGTGCCATTGTGCTTTTCTACTTGTAAAGCCTCTCATTCGTGACCTTTACCCATATGACCATCCTCCATTTCTCTTTGGTTTCATGAGTTCTTCTGAGTAGAAACACATATTTCTCATGCTATGTCAAGGGTCCATATATTCACTTGTGCTCTTCGGGAGCTATTTGTTGGTCAATAACCAACACCAATATATTACTCCATTTGAGATATTAGTGAGAAAATATCCATTTTGAAAGCTCGATGAAGAGAAGTAATATGAGTGGAGAAGCAATATGAGTATAGAAGATGTGCACAAACAGAAGGTGAGATCAAAGCAAGAAATTATAAGGACAAGGACATAGAGGAGAATGCTCTACCAACTAAAGAAGCACACAACTATAAGATCAGAGTAGCAACAACTACAAAGAGATGATATGCTTTGAAAAAGATGACTAGAAGTGCAGAAGAAGCACACACCAAAAGCAAGATCAAAGCAACAACAATTATAAAAAGAAGCCAACGCTTTAACAAAGATGGCAACAATTGTAAAGACAAGACAATGCTTTGACAAAGATGAATAGACTTTGAGGAGGGTACAAGAGTGCGAGGATGAAGCAAGATACACTAAGGAGGTAAAAGTATTTTTGGCAAATATAAGGAGAAGACAAAAGTGGTTTAGGCAACTTGAGTTTGTGAACGACCTTGAGTAAAGTGTTTTGAAAAGTGGTAAATATAACTTATTGTATTTTGAAGGATCATCGTCATCAACATGGAATATAAATGTGTTTTCAAAAATCGTGCATTAAATATAATTATAATCCTAGAAAACTAGAAAACTACATAGATAGGCTTGTATTTTCAATATACTAGTGCACCAAATGTAACTGTATTTAGATTAGACTTGTTATTTTTAAAAGTTTTTTTTGGCCGCTTTAGATTAAGGATTAAGGCCATGTACCTACTCAAGAAGGGTACATTCATCTATAGAAAATTCTCGATGTTGCTTTGGTTCTAGCACTTCTATGACCTGAATAAATAACAAGATTCATCTATTGGATTTCAATACCGCATGGAAAAATGACCCTTGCTCAACAAGGTACATATTCTATGGTTAATTTACCCCCATTTGAGACATCTATGGTATCCACAACTTTGATAAGCTACATGAACTTTTTTTTTTTTTTTTAAAGACCCAAGATTCCTTCTTTAATGAATATTTTTAGTTAATGGATCCAAAATTTTAAATAACAAGATAGAACAAATAAAACATGTAATAAATTTGTTGGCATGATTCAATTAGCATGATTTGAATCTTGAGTTTGGCACTATAGCTTCTCCATGGTAAGAGTATTGGCTCTCCTAACATAAGAACACTATCTTAATAAGTATCTATAACCATAACTTATTGTATTTTGAAGGATCATCGTCATCAACATGGAATATAAATGTGTTTTCAAAAATCGTGCATTAAATATAATTATAATCCTAGAAAACTAGAAAACTACATAGATAGGCTTGTATTTTCAATATACTAGTGCACCAAATGTAACTGTATTTAGATTAGACTTGTTATTTTTAAAAGTTTTTTTTGGCCGCTTTAGATTAAGGATTAAGGCCATGTACCTACTCAAGAAGGGTACATTCATCTATAGAAAATTCTCGATGTTGCTTTGGTTCTAGCACTTCTATGACCTGAATAAATAACAAGATTCATCTATTGCATTTCAATACCGCATGGAAAAATGACCCTTGCTCAATAAGGTACATATTCTATGGTTAATTTACCCCCATTTGAGACATCTATGGTATCCACAACTTTGATAAGCTACATGAACTTTTTTTTTTTTTTTTTAAAGACCCAAGATTCCTTCTTTAATGAATATTTTTAGTTAATGGATCCAAAATTTTAAATAACAAGATAGAACAAATAAAACATGTAATAAATTTGCTGGCATGATTCAATTAGCATGATTTGAATCTTGAGTTTGGCACTATAGCTTCTCCATGGTAAGAGTATTGGCTCTCCAAACATAAGAACACTATCTTAATAAGTATCTATAACCATAACTTACAATGGGAAATATTTCAATATGAAGGTAGGATAAACAAAACATGTAATATACTACCTCATGCAATCCCATGACCTGATCTAGACATAGAGATTGGGCTATATTTTTATATGCTCCAAATCCAGCCTAACCTAAGACAATAATATTAGATACTAAAGGATCATGACTAAACAATTCTTTCTTGTAATAAATGCATCTTGGTAAGACAAAATGATTCATTCAATATATTATAAAATCCTTTATCTACCCCATGAAATTGTAGAGCTCTTCTTAGATAAAATGATATTCTAATGCTAGTGTTTAGTCTCTTGGACACTTGGGATCTATAATGCTAGTGTTTAGTCTCTTGGACACTCATCATATTGACAAGATTGCAACAATGGCTAAGCTTAAGTAAGATAATATGTATGGTACTAAAGGAAAGAACTCAAAATTTCCTTTAAATATTGAGCTTTCCTACCGTGAATATAATCAGAGCGATCTTGCATCTTCATTTTCCCACATGAAGTGCCTTATGGCCCGAGTGGCACCTATAAGTGCTACGATTAAAGAGGAGGACAAAAATGTTATGCTTATCAAGGAAGTGGTCAAATCATAGTCTCACTATGTCACAACATAGAAAATGTAGCCAATCCTAAGGCTTAAGGGTGTTATCTCTTCTCTTCTCAATGAGGACAAGTGGGTTAAGTCCACTGGGGATTCTACATCAAGCACATCAATTGAGAATGAAGCATTATATTCCAAAACTAACACCTTCAAATGCCCTTATTGTAAAGAGAAAGTGAATAATAAAGTTCACTAGGGTTTCTACATCAAGCACTTCAATTGAGAATGAAGCATTATATTTCAAACTAACTCCTTCAAATGCTCTTATTGTAAAGAGAAAGGGAACAACAAAGATAAATACTTTAAGAAACATCCAATGCCTTAAAATGTGGGAAACGTGGCAACAAACAAGGAACTGTAGTAGAGAGTGCACCATTAGAAAGGAAGAAGGGAACTACACCTCTTCATATCTACAAGATGCACTTCTCTAGGATTTTGTATTTATTAGTACCATGTCCCTTAGTAATCCAAAAACTTTCTTACTAATCCAAAAACTTGTTAAGAAGCTTTGATTTATAAAGGCTTCTCCTATTTTTATGTCGCTCCTCATTGAGGGGTGTAGAAATTTTATCATCAAGGTGATGGAGGATTGTATCTTGGATAGGCTTGTCAGACTTGGTTGTCCATATTGTAGGTGGAACGTTGGTGTATTGTGTGGAGCACCTAGGAGCCTTGTACTTTGCAAGGTTGGTAGCTCGGTAAGATCAACTTCTAGCAAACTCAGTAGAATAATTCACCTTCTCTTCAGCTCTTCTCTTGTAGAATAATTGCATGTTTTACTAATTCAATGGCACAAATGGAGAAATGGCAATCCTTTCATACAGTATTATGTCTATCACTACCTTCAATGGAATGAATTGTGCACTGTAGATTAGGAGATGAAGCTCTCTCTCTCTCTCTCTCTCTCTCTCTCTCTATCCCCTTATTGTCAGCACTTCTCTTGTAGAATAATTGCATATTTTACTAATTCAATGGCACAAATGGAGCAATGGCACTCCTTTCATATAAAATTGTGTCTATCAATACCTTCAATGAAATAAATCGAGCAATGGAGATTAGGAGGTGAAGCTAGATGTCACATCCTTCATAATGACTTAAGCTCCAAAGTTGCATCTAGAGGAGGTAGAAGTTTCATACCACACTTCCTCATTCCAAAAGAGCTCCTCTAATACAATCATTATGTCATCAACAAAAGAGAAGGTAGGAGAAGTAAAAGGTAAAATTTCACGTGAAGAGTACCCAATGATATCAATGGTGCTCCAAGCCTATGCAAAGGTAGTACTTGATTGGTATGCCAGGGTGACCATTGTGCATTTATGTCACTGACTTGTTAGCTACAGATGCCGTTGGTACACCACCCATGAATAATAGCTAGATGACAACTATCTTTATGTACTCTAATTAGTGGCTCAGTTAGTATACCACCTTAGTTAGCTGAGTTTGGTTTGAGACCCACATATAGGGTTCACCTATTCTTTTATACTTAGAGTTCTTTTGGCTTTCACAACTAAGAAGAGGAAAACTATTTTTAGCCTCCATCTTTGTGTATATTTCCCCATTGTTATGTGAGAAAGCTGCAAGTGAGACTCCTTCCTTCTCTCCCACTCTCTTCACATGGTATCAGAGCTCGTGGTAAGAAGCTCAAGAAAGCAAACCAAGATCGCAATGTCCTAGTAAGAGGATCAGTGTTGCTTTCCTTTTTTTTCAAGTTTGGGAGCAAATCTCTGCGAGTAGCATAGCCAAAAAGTGCAAGAGTGCACGCAAATGCAAAATCATAACTTTTATCCTCAACAGCACGATGCCAAAAATGTAGTGGGTAGTTGAAGATATGCTGAGGGAGCCTCCACTCCTAGCTACTCCTTGTGGGAGCAATGCATAGCACAAGCCATCCACAGATGTCACTCAAGTGGCCTCTGGATTGTTGCAATGTGTCTCCATGCGAGAAAGGGGGAAGGGGAAGAGGGGAGAAGAGAGGGGAGAAGGGAGGGAGTATTGAGATATCAAGCTCCACTCGTGATATGCCAGGGTGATCGTTGTGCATTTATGTCATCGACTTATTAGCTGCAGATGCGGTTGGTACACCGCCCATGAATAATAGCTAGATGACAGCTATCTTTATGTACTCTAGTTAGTGGCTCAGTTAGTATGGCACCTTAGTTAGTTGAGTTTGGTTTGAGACCCACATATAGGATTCACCTATTCTTTTGTACTTAGAGTTCTTTTGGCTTTCACAATAAGAAGAGACATCAAAAAGTGTCAAAACCCTCTTGGGGATAATATAAAGGGTTCTTCGTGGAAGTATTCCTAAGCCAAGGAACTCCGAATAGTGGTCTGAGTTGCCAATGCGTGTCTCACCAGTCCCCTTGTTAATCACAAAACTGGGATAAGTAGTTGGACTCACTTGCATCCATCCACAAAGAAGTCAAGTTAGAACAAGTACTTTCTAGTCTGGGAGTGCAAGCTTTAGTGCCCAACCACAGTTGTTATCCTTGTCCATCCCATGGTTCCAATAATGTGATGAGGGAAGAACTAAAATGAGAGGTATCATTACATCCCAAACCAACAATTCCATCACAAATGTAGAAATCATAATTCTATTTGTATTGCTTAAGTGTAAAAAGATCAATACATCCACACACTACCCGTGTCTCACCAGTCCCCTTGTTAATCACAAAACTGGGATAAGTAGTTGGACTCACTTGCATCCATCCACAAAGAAGTCAAGTTAGAACAAGTACTTTCTAGTCTGGGAGTGCAAGCTTTAGTGCCCAACCACAGTTGTTATCCTTGTCCATCCCATGGTTCCAATAATGTGATGAGGGAAGAACTAAAATGAGAGGTATCATTACATCCCAAACCAACAATTCCATCACAAATGTAGAAATCATAATTCTATTTGTATTGCTTAAGTGTAAAAAGATCAATACATCCACACACTACCCTACAACACTCTGTAGAGAACTAGTGCATTACATTAAAGCCAAGACTTGATAATTCCTATATATGGAAACATAAATGAGAATTTTCGGCCATATATTTTATATCCCTCTCGTTAGGTATGGCATCAGGCCTACAAAAAGTGCAAATATTGCCTAGTATAAGTGATAAGGTTAGAATGCTTGAAAGGTATCCATTCCTAGACCATCAAACTCAATCTCACATAGTCAAAGCGGTCCTAGCTATGTATAGGAATTAAAGAGTTAGAAATCGAAACATTTGAAAAAAGCCTTCAAAGCAATTTAAGGCTTCCAAGGGAAACAGAACAGTGCCAAAAGCAAAATATCTCGTTCAACATTACCATCCACGTTTAGAAGTTTCTACTGTCAGTAGATTACATAAAAGGTCAAACCGAAGATTCCCCTTGGGGGCGCATCATAGGGTCTAAGTGAAGCTAGTCCCGACTCCCCTTTCCAGCATTCGGTGCTGACTAGTAGACAACCTCGTTGGTCATTACTAGGGTCCCGAGCAACATCGTGCACAAGTATTAAGGAGCCCCGAAACATAAAGATCAGATAAGTAGAAAGGTGCAAACCTTTACGGCAGGTCACAGGATTCAGGCATAGAAAGCGTCCTACGTTTCATCCTCAGGGCCGTATCCATCACTGAGCTCGTCACGGCTAGCAGGGGTTGAGCCCAGCTCGTCATAGATACCAAGGAGCACCCAACGAGCCTATCTCCGTATTTAAACAAGTCTTTTCATTTCTATATCGAACAGGTCTTACAGCTTCCTAGTGCTCGAGTGAACACTCAGCATCACTGTGATCCCATGTGGTTCAACCGAATCAAATAGGCGAGGGTCTGCTGCTCGGGCTCCCCTTGTGCTCAGCCCACTGTGGGCTTCCCAGCACAATCTTGTAGGTGTCCCTTGTCATAGTGACAATAATTAAATGAAGTCGAGGCACTCATTGGGTTCTCAACATCATCAGACGGCCTCAAAAAATACGTATCGTGAGCTAGCGTAGTGCCTCTGTTCATGCGGAAGGAGAGGGCAATTGTTTGGGCCATGCGGACCCTATCCCGTATCCGGGGTCATTGGATCTCCATGTACGAGCCCTTCCCTCCTCGAAACAACGTGAATCTATTAGCACAACCATCCTTGCAAGGTAGCGTCCCCCAAGCCCACAAAATGGCTTGGGTTCTCGATTATCTACGTAACAATGCATTACACGTAGGAGGCGGCAAGACCGCGGCGGGCGAGATGTCTAGTCTGAAGCATTAATCGTCATTTGAACTTCGTCTGCAGTGTTCTATCTTGGTACTCTTGGACATATTAGCCCATGCAAGGGATACGTGAGTACCCCGCTCTGGCTCTAGCAGGGCGTAAGCATATACATTCGTTTGCTATAGTCGACATGCAGAGATGAAGGGGACGCGGGAGGTCATGCTCTACTAAGCATTCGGCAAGTAAGGGCTAAGGCCTCGGTGGCTCTTCCTGAAAAAGAGCTCGCTCATCCATGCAAGATGAGCCTTCGTCTGCTAATGCTCGCTCATCCGGGCTAAGCCACCCGAGACGTCTCCATTTCGACTATGGAGTGAGGGGGGAGGAGGCTCCGTCGTGAGCTAGGGAACTCCCGTCCTGGCTCTTCGATGGGCAACTGAAGGAAGGGAGCATGGTGATATACCGGGTATCCGTCTTGTGGTAGTTTGCAGGGGGGTGGCGTTTACTCACCTGTATCGTCTCCATGGCAGCGCTATACGGCACTGTGTGTCTTGAAGTCCCCTCCGATAGGTTCGACGCTACACGCCTGGCGAAGATGCGCTTCAGCTCTTCCCTTTCATCTCGGGGGGAACGCCTCCCTTGCTTTCTCTTTGTGGCACTACGATCAAGGTACTCTTGCCTTCCTCTGCACATTTCCCTGAGCTGGACGAGACTGTTCCCCCGGCCCGGCAGCCGGTGAGGGGTTTTGGCTCGTTGTTGGGCTCGAGGTCCCTTGCCCTCGATACGCACGAAGGTACTCCCTGATTGCTTGTGGCGCGCGGTGTGGTACAGAGCTGGGGGAAAGTGCCCATTATGTGTCCCATTCAACGGTATAATTTGAAGGTCCCCCTTTTTTTTTAAATATAACATATATATAAAATACATCTGCTTCTAGTCTATATTATTCCTTATGACCGGTTAATGGGCTCCCTTAAATGTCAATTACCAATGAGGGGTCCTTGTGCCCTTCTAAGGTGTTTAATGTAAAATTTCCTTTTCCCTTTTTGTGCCCATCCAAGGGGGAAGGGGAAGGGGTCCCCCCCATATATAGTATGGGTCCATGTTGTCCATGTGGGTTGTCGACCTCTTCCTTTTTACTAGTCAAGTGTGTGTGTGTGTGTGTGTGTGTGTGTTTTGGAGGCATGGGGTGAGGGGGGTGCAGGGGGAGCTTGCACAAGTGTCATGGAAAAAAGAACCTTACCTAGTCATTCTTCTACTCCATAAATTGAAACGTGTTTTAAAAAAGGTGTAAATTATAGTGGGGAAAGAGTAAGTAAACAATATTTGAATTCAAACTCAATATAAAAGTTTAACTAGGGACATAAAATAGAAACAATAGGATGGGACTCTCTCAAAATAAATCAAGTTTGATAAAAATATATAGAGACAAAAACAATCTTTGGAGCATAGAGGACTTGGGTTGAATGGGTAGCAAGTCACATTTTTAGCTACAAAGATCACATCAAAGAAGCTTGTGTCCTCTAACCTCAAATAGGCTTCATATGGTAGAAGTGCAAAATTTTTAGAAGAAAGAATGTTGCAAATTTGAGAGGATATGGGACAAAGAGCTACCATGGATCATAGAAGGATTGAAGATCTTGATCAACTATTTTCAAACTTTAGCTCCTCTAAATTAGCATAGGACAACAACAAATAATTAATTGGCAACTCTGTTGGGACAAATTGATGTAATGGGATCATACCAAAGGTTACAAGGTCTATGCATGAGTGTGATCACATGAGTGAGTGTGTGAACATGTGTGTTTAGATTAAAAAGTCCCATCAATAATTGAGCCATACAATTAATTCCATCAATTGGATAAAAAGTTAAAAGAGGAAAACATTTAAGGAAAAAGTGTTTGAGACATCTAAGTTGAAAAATTCAACTAGAGTTTGCAAAAAATTTGATCAAATTAAGAATTTTTAATAATATTGAGTTTGACAAACATAATATTGAAAAAAGATGTTGAATCCTCAGGCAGTCCAGGTTCCAAGGTCGGGGTCCACTTACCTGCCACCATCCAAACAAACTAGGTGTTAGAACATCATAGTTACATTTAGGTAGACATGTAATGCCTATTTTCCCTGGTTTGTTATCGCTTTACCTAGGAATATAGACAACCATATGGATTCTTAGATAATTAAAAAAAACAATTTAGCCACAAGTGAAGTTTAAGTCACAAGTGGAGTAAGGAGCGAATGAGTGCATGGGTTAAGAAGGGATTAGAGGAGGTATGGGAGGATTAGTGGGCTTCGTAAGAAAGTGTAAAGGGAAATTTTCATGGAGGTACATAAAAGAATTATTCATAGTTAGGAAAGTATACATGTGTGTGTGTGTGTGTGTGTGTGTGTGTATTCATGTGTAAAGAATAAGTGTCTGTGTGTGTGAGATACATTTACTTATCTAATTTACTTTGTGTGTGTGTTAGTGTGTGTGTGTGAGTTAGGTGTGACTGATGATGTGTCAGTTTAGTAGGTGTGATTGAGTGAATCCAAATCTGTGGTGTGTGCTTGAGAGATTCATGGAGAAATTTATGAATCTAGATGCTCTCTTGAGCTCATAGGTACATTGTATCTCTTGCCTATATATTGGCCATCTCTCTCATGAATGAATAAGGTTCTTCCATCTTCTCATGTCTCCATCATGTTTCCATTGCTTCTCCAACATTTGGTATCAGAGCCACCATGCCCTCCTTGAGCCATTTCTAGCCACATCATCATCTTCTCCACCTTCTCCATCCTTCCTCCCATTTTGCCCTGATCTTGGAGCTTCAAAATTCTATGAATGTAGGAAACCATCCTCCCAGCCCTTTCAGCCATAGGATCCTCTTATATAGGCACACTTCCACTCCAAAGGGTTTTGGAAATTGTCCTTCCTCTACCTATGCCACCACGATTACTGACCAACAAACTTTCGATCAGCCCTCCTAGGTATAGTCGAGAAACCTAATGGGCTAGCTTCTATTCAAGTTTGAGCTCATTTGGACTAGTGGTTAAGGAGAAATCGATGAAAAACCAATCGGGATTGAAGCAGCTTGTACCAGCGACTCGGTGCAGCATTTCACCCATCCTTGGCTGAGGATACTCTCTAGTATATGTCGTTCATTTATGCATAAAAATCCCTTTCAATAGATCTTCCAACTGTGCAAATTCAGCCCTCCAAGTTGCTGTTGTTTCACCAAGATATTTTTTACCAAATCTTGTTGAAAGGTCATTGCACTGACTTTGACCAAGTGTTGAAAGTTTATGGCTTTTGTAAATGTAATAGTATTTCACTTATTTGGGTTGATGGTTGATGGGGAAATGCCCCTTCACTCTTGATCTTGCATCAATCTCTTGTTGCATCTAAGAGAAGAAATCACTTTGAGAGATTTTATGCTTCATGTACTTGTGATTTGAGTGCATCATTTTTTTAAATCTCAGCCTTGTAAGAGAGCAGACACTACCCAAATCAAGGGTAAGATCCTCTCATCTATCATCATGGGTACTCAAGCCAAAAGTAATATGGACACTAGAAGGATGAAAAATGCTCTATCAAAGCACAATGAAAAGCTTTGCAATGCCAAGATGAAGGATAAACCACATATGATTCATGAGCCTCTCCAAAGCATTAGCATTTGGACATCAACTTGGACTCTTTCATCTACATCAACATGGTGGTCAAGAATGTGCACCCTATTGAATATATCCTTATACATTTGTGAACTAGACACAATGATAGCATGGAAACGACATTTGTGACACAATGATAGCATGGAACCTACATTTGTGACACAATGATAGCATAGAAACAACGCTGACAAAGCATTGCTATCAAGGGGGGAATCTTCCCGACATATAAAAAAGATGTCTCAAGCAACCAGAAGGAAGAAGGAAAACGAGATCCAAGGTAGTACAAGAACACATACAACAGCCAACAAGATCAAGAAAAGAAGAGGTAGAACCAGCAATACTACAAGTTGCTTAGAGTATCAAAATCTACTTTGATGTCAATTACACTAATTTATTGGCTTCAAGTTAAGATGCACTCATATATTCCCTATTAGGTTGTTTGGGCAGCTTGGTTAGCATGCTAAAAGTGTGCATCTCCTAGACACAGCTATGTTTACTTTCCTAATAGGCTTCTTGAGCTTGTACAAACCATTAAGATGAGTCTTACATCATGGCACATGTATTGAGGAAACTAGAGCTAGTGAGATTGTAGGTTGTGATTAGCTTCGGTTAGCTTAGGGTACACTTTTATTACCAAGATGACAAAGTCCAAAATGTTGGACAAATTGATGTAATGGGGTGTACCAAGGGGTACAAGGTTTGTGTGAGTTTTTGTGTCACCACATGGTGGTTACTGTGACCAGGTTAGGTTCTATTAGGTGTGATTTAGAGATTTATGGGCTTGATTGAGAGATCAGTGGAGTAATTTGTGGATCTGGAGGTGCTCTCCCTTGGGCACATGCATTGGGCACATGCTCTCCCCTGGGCACATGCATTGTATCAGTTTCCCTTATAAGGGCTCTCCTACTCATGAATAAACACTACTTTTCACTTCATTGTTGATTCACTCCATGCTTCCCTTGATGTTCCATCATGTGGTATCAGAGCCACTTCACCCTCCTTGAGCCTTATTTTCAGCTCATTTTCAGTGCCATGTCATCATCTTCTTCCCAAAATGAAGGATTTCTTCCCTCTCTTCCCACGTTATTTCCTTAGGCTTGTTATCTTGAGCCATTTTCCATGCCCTCTAAGCCCAAGCACCCTCATGATGGGGCAAAGCTCTGGCTAGGAGGAATTGACAAATGCTCGCTTCATCTCCCCGTGCCGACACAATACTCAATCCGTGCCATTTTGCCAAATGTGACTAGCTGGAGACAAATTCTTTAATTTCTCTCAAGAAAGTTTGGGCAACACCAAGAGATATCTACAGTTCAAATCTGAACATAAATGCTCCAATATTTGAGGTGCAATGGAGGAAAAACCAATCGAGAAAGGTGTGACTCTCTCAGATGACCTGACATGAAATGGCGCAATTCCTCTTTGGTGGAAGTTCTCTCGTACTAGAGCTTTATTTTTGTTGCAAAATCCCTCTGTGTGGGTGAATTTCATACTCCACTAGCCTATTTTTGGATTCAAATATTGGAGTCTTATAGTTTTGAAGGTTGACCAAGTCAACTAAAATTTGGGGCTTCTCATTTTGACTAAAAGGTCTCTTAGTGTTGATAGTGCTTGAGTACTAGAATTCAGTTATTGCACTTGTGGGAGTCTCATTCATCTACAAATACTACTTTGTGTATTTAGAAACTTTCCTTCTTGTTGTGGTTCTAGCAATACTCCATGTGTTAGGAAGATAAAGAAGAAGAGAGCTCCAAAATACACCAATAGGAAGGTCACTAGGCTTCAAGACAAAACATTCATTCCCTCCACAACAAAGGACTAGTGGGCCGCATTGGTGGTCTCATGCCTAGGAGGAACCACTATGCATTATTGGATGTAGGGAGCGTTGCATTAGAGGGTGATCACATACAAGATGTTGCCATGTACGGGGTGTCTTTCTTATCTAGCTAAGTTCTCCTGACACTTCCCAAGCCGTGGTGGACTAGAGTACCATTTTGCTACCCACAATCTATTTTTCCCCATTCCTTGGTACCACAAGTTCATAGTTGATGACATGGATACAATGCATCTCATGCCGCACTCCTCGGTGACGCGTCGCTTCCCAAGGTTGCAAAGGAGTATCGGCCTACCCTTCCCTCCATCAAAGGTTGTTTCGAAAGAATGCCACTGACTATAGCAATAGCAGATGATTCCTCAACTAACGATGATAGTGGGTCTCTCTACCAGAGAAGACCTTCCTCGAGACACTTGACAACTGAGAGTTTCAACAAAGGTTGAGGTTTCTTGCCTCCCAGGTCAATTCCTTTGCTGCAGACAACTAGGCCATCCCTCAACCCCGCCACCATGGTCAACAGCAAGAGCTCAACACTTGTATAGATAGAATTGGAGTCATGCCCCTTGGATGGAGCCCTCCGAGGAGGTTTGGACTAGGGTGAAAAGGAAGAAGCCTGGCAAGAGGGCCATGAAGAACTACAAGAGACCAACCTGATAGTAGGCAATGGTAGGGTAGGTTGTAGTTTCCCCCTCTCAAGGGAAGCAGGCAATCTAAGGAGTCCCCCCACGTTCTTGTAGCATGAGAGGCAATTTGGGCACATATCCTAATAGTCGTATCCCCAAGTATGAGTAGGCGGTTGGAGGCGCCTTTCACTGAGGAGGAGCTTTTGAAGGCCCTCAAGGTCTCCCTCTATAGAAAAATTAACCTCCTTTCGGTGCTTCTGGGAGTTTATTCACTTCCCCCCCCCTTTGGTTGGCTTTTCTGAAGATTTTTTATTTTGCCTCTCTACCATAGTCCTTGAGTCAAGGGTGCATTTGTTTGATAATGAAAGGAAGGGGGAGGGGGGGGACAAGTTTGAGCAGAGATAGATGACTCTATTGGACACTGCATACAAGATCTTAGCCAAGGTCTTGACCTTGCACGGTTGTGGCCCCACCTCGCTGATAATCCACAGCAGGATTTGTTCAAGATGCTTGGATAACATCCTCACTTTCTATAAGTATGTGGATTGGGCCCGACCTATTGCGATCCTTGTTTTGGATTTTGAGAAGGATTATGATAAGGTGGAGTGGTCCAGAGGATAATTTTTTCAAACGAGTGGATTCAACTGGTCTCGGCCATGTATGCAGTGGATTTGCAACGAAATGCTCATCCATAGTCATGCGGGGGAGGCTTTTGCTCTCTTTTTCTCAGTACAACAGGGTTGCTTCCTCGCTCATAGATCTCTCTCTATTTGCAGAAGACGCTTTAGGCTATTTTTGCATTCAGAAGCAACATGCCTCATAGGACTATAGCTCCCCATTCACCAGAAGGAATTACTTCACTCAAAGTTTGCAAATGGGGCTCTCTTTGTGGAATGCATGGCAGAGAGCCTAGATGACACAACCATGAACACTCCTTGGTATCCGTACCTACACACAAGCACAAATAATTGATTATAGAACCACAAAGAGAGGCGCAAGTAGGCTCACCACCCAACCATGATGCTCACGGGTCCAGGACCCATAGAATTCGAGCATACCCCCTCCCCTCCTGAAGCCACAAACTGGGCTACTAGCACGAACATCTACATGCAACCAGTCCACAACCATGCTACCATCCCATACCAAGAGGTGCCCATAGGGCCTTAGTGTTGTGCTAAGAATTTGGGCTACGCTAGAAAGCAAGTGCACATCCACAACACAATCCAAGATTCAGACCAACAAGCAAGAGCTAGACCTACTCTCACTTGCATGAATGGAAATTGAACCCCTAGACTCCTTATATAGGCTAGACCCCAATGCCGCTAAAAATATCAAGAACCCTAACTCATCCATTGCCCTTGCAACCCAACCTGAGAATCGCTTGCCTAGCCCCTAGCCTCTCTAGGCTATCATAGCTAGTCCTGTGTGCCTAAGCATACATTAAATACGATCCATGCACATCTCCCCTTCCTCTAAGAACTCACTCCTGAGTTCATAAGAAAGTCTGAAAACTCTCTCTAGGTTAGTCAATGTCTCCCATGTAGAGTCCTCCTTGACATGATCCTTCCATTTAATCTTATATTCTGTGATCATCCTATTTCTAACTTGACGTTCACAAAATCCAAGAATACTTTTTGGTTCATGCAAGTACAAAGGTCAAATCTTTAGCCTCTATAAGTAGTTAAGGAGTAACTACCTGATCCTCACAGCACCTAGAACTTCCTTCAGCTAACATGAAATATTGGATGAATTCTTACATTGGGAGGCAATACCAGTTCATATGCAAATGAATGGACCACAATATGCTTGGATTCCTTGGGAATACACAAGTATACCATCGTTTCAATAGAGAACTCTCTAGGCAAACGATGTCTATTAGCTTAAAATACATCCCTATCTTGGACACTTCTAATAAACTCCTTGGTAAACTGCAACATCTCTTGCATGTCTTCTTGATTCCCTTGAATCCGACCATTATTGGAGAGTTAGGTTCAAACCGGTACATAAGCATAAAAGGACTCATACCAATACTTGAATGTTTTGCACTGTTGTAGGCAAATTCAACCATTGGTAAGTATTCTTCCCATGAAGACTGCCTCTTGGAAATATATGCCCAAAGCATATCCTCGACTAGTTGGTTCACAACTTTTATCTGGTCGTCAGACTTGGCATGTTCAGAGGAACTGAAACTAAGAATAGTATCCAATTTGTTAAAGAAAAGTGTCAAGAATTCACTCAAACTTAGAATGCCTATCACTGACTATGTCAACCGGCAACCCATATAGATGAAACAATTGATCAATGAACTCTTAATCCAACATTGTAATGATGGATCTAAGTAGGTAGAAATCTAGCCATCTTTGTCAATCGGTCCACCATTATCCATATGGAATCATGACCCTTGTGCGTTTGTGGCAATCTCGTGATAAAATCCATGAAAATACTTTTCCATTTATTACCAGGGATTTCCAACAGCTATAATAACGCTGCACTTCTGCCTTGGTCACTTGACAAGTACGGCAACCTACTACACATTCCTGAACAAATTCTCTGATCTTAGGCCAATAAAAAGTATGTTTCACACAACAGAGATAGTCTTGTGTACTCCAGGATTCCCCACTAGGTGCATCATCACCCTCCCAATGAATCCTAGAACAAAGATCAAACACATCTGGTACACAAATTTTATCATTTCGGAATAGCAAGCATTCCAAATCATCCACTGACCTCCCCTCACCTCTTGGTCAATCATCGAGCGGAATTGAGTATCATTGATCTTTTTACTCTCAAACACTACCGATCATCCCTCTTGGAATAAAACTATCCTAATGGCATAATCACTCAAATCAACCTTTAACACAAGGCCGGGTAGGATCGGACAATGCTAAAATAGGCGTGCTCTTGATACAAATTTTCAATTGTTCAAATCTTCGTTCCAAGTAATAGGTTGAGTGGATCGATGGCCACCACGATGGTCAAGGGGGCCGTGATTTTGGAATAATCACTAACTGATTTTCTCAAAAAGATAGTAAAGAGCGGAGTTGTTTCACTACCTGAGCTATGGGACAAGTCAAAACCTTTTGAATGCGATCTTCATCAATGCTAACACCTTCACGAGAAATCTAGTGTGTCCTATGTTTCATAAAGAAATCAAATTTATTAAGATTAGCATACATATTATTCTGTCTTAATAAAATTAAGACGATCCTGAGATGACCAATATCATTCTCTAAGGTATTGCTATAAACTAAGATACATCTAAGAACACAACAACAAACTTGCCTAAGTACAATCCAAACAAGTCATGCATCATCTGTTGGAAGGTTGCGGGAACATTGGTCAAGCAAAAAGGTAATGCAAGGAACTCATAATTACCATACCTAGTCCAAAAGGCTATCCTTTCAATATGTTTCACACAAATACAAATCTGGTGGTCGCCAGTACCTAAGTCAATCTTAGTGAAATACTTCGCTCCATCCAATCTGTCAATTAAGTCATCAACATGAGGGAGAGGATACTTATTCTTAACCGTGACATTATTCAATCCTTATAATCCACACACATTCTCTAGGAACCATCCTTCTTTTTCCTCAGAAGAACGGGAGCACCCCAGAGTGATTTGCTCATATATATACCAACCTCAAATATTCTTGAAGTTGCTGAGCTAACTCATGCTCCTCTAGCTGACTCATCCTATAAGGTGGTATACCTATAGGCTGAGAACCCATGACTAAATCTATGAGATGATCCACTGCCCATTCGAGAGGTAACCCTTCTATCCGTTGCTCAGGAAATACATTATTAAAATCATTGTACAACATCTTTAATTCAATATTCAGCACACTAAAATTGTTGATATCAAACACAGATACAATAAATGAAGAAAATGGAATCAAAACACATTGAAACATATCATAAGAAGTTGAATGAGGGCGTGTGAGGACATTAACAAAAATACTTGTCAAAGTAGTATGAGCAGCTAACTTTGACTTTGCAAGTGGTCTTGATTTGAGCTTTGGTCGTGATCCTTGTGAGGTTTTTGGTTTCTTTGTGCAATTGGCCAGAGTGTGCCCA
Source organism: Dipteris shenzhenensis (assembly GCF_047967505.1). Lineage (NCBI taxonomy): Eukaryota > Viridiplantae > Streptophyta > Polypodiopsida > Gleicheniales > Dipteridaceae > Dipteris > Dipteris shenzhenensis. The sequence continues at coordinate 40,587,889 of NC_141605.1, read as the reverse complement.
CGCTCCTCACAAATAAAACAATGCCCCTCCTTTTGAAGCTGAAGCGATCAAAGGAAGCACTCCTTGATGCCCTTCGTCAGTTTCTATTTCTTCTGAGAAGGAACATCTGAAGATTTCACTTTTCCCATGCTACAAGTTGAATTACAAAACTTTCTCTTCTTCTTTCCCACGGTCTCGAGTGTAGTTAACTTCTTGATTAAGGCCATGGTATCATCATACATATGCGCAAAGTGAGTGGCCTCCTTCAAGGTGGAGCTTTTATTATTCTTGACGTACAACCTATAGGAATTGGGTAAGCCAGCTACAAAGAAATCCAAGATCCATCTTTGTAGCATAGGTCTGTAGGTCCTAGAATTTTTCGTAGATAGGCTTCGAAAGTAAAGTTTTACTTGGTCATATCTAGACCATTGAACGTGGTCACGATATCATCATTTTTTACAAACTTAGTTCTACAAGCTTCTTCAAACTCTGCCCAAGTGGATGGCTAAGGCCTCAATTGCTTCCACCAAAGAAGAGCCTTTCTGGACAGGTATCCAACTACTAACTGGATTCGCTTGTGTAGAGGGTAGGGGTGAAAGTTGAACTAGACTTGCCATTTGTGAAGCCAAGTATCCACACTTGCAATCCTTCTATTTGCCTGAAAAATGAGCTCAGGTTATGTTTGGTCCTAGAACAGAAGCCATCGCATCCATGTGAGTCAAAGTCTGAAGTTGAGTCTACATGGCTATGATGTGTGGAACAACTACTCATAATTCAAGTTCAGGAGCTCAAATTTTTCATCCAATTCTATTAGAAATTGGTTGAAAGCCTCCTTGGTAATGAGATCTTCACTGATCTTCATAGAGATCATAGTTTTTCACATTAACATCCCGTTCAGATATCGGGGAAGGCTAGTTGGAATTGACAATATGTTGATCCGCCTTACAGAGATTATCTGCATCAGCCATAGGAAAACACAATGAGATGAATACCCAAACAAAATAGGAGGTTGTAAACTGCAAGACCTATCAAAGATTGCGATTGGAGAGGGAAGGAACTCGTGCACAAACTGTTCGTGAGCTGATGGAGCAGGCCGACTAATCGAGCAAGGAGGCGGCGGCTCAAACAACTAGGGAGCTCTGGTCGAATCACTGGGAGTAGAGATGAGATGCAATCAGTTGATTCAAAAGCCGATCTAATAAAACCAGTACCTAGCAGTTATCCAAGTAGCCGAACAGTTGAGAGAGGGAGAGGATGGCGATAAAGGAGTATTGGAGTGGCAGGAGATAGGGAGGGTGAGAAGAGCAGCAAGGCACAAGTTTTGAGCCAAAATCTCATGTTGGCCCTATAAACAAGGCGCTCTTCAGTTCAAGGCATACCATCATGGATTTACTAGTGCCAAGAGGGTCGAATCTTCATGGATGCTTGCCTTGGGGGTTACTTGGACAAAAAAGCAACGTTGCTTTACATCATCTCTTCTCAGTCTGACAAAGATCTCCCCATCTCTCAGGGTAGGCGCCTACATGCTAGCGCACGTCTAGGCTTTCCAAACCAAAATCTCCACCCTAGCCTCTTCTCTCAACCAAATCGCATCTCTAACCCTAAATTTATCTTCCAAACACTCGCTGAAATCGCATGCCAAACTTCCCTCAAGCTCGCCCCTTCCTCTCCAACGAGACTAACTAATCACCTTTTCCAACAGGCGCCAATCCTGAAATTGAGCCAGAATATATGTTCCCACACACGGATATCACTCCATCCCTACCTAACTGACAAACTTTAGCAATTCCTAACCAAAAGCAATGCAAAAACGAAATTTGAACACACCTAGAAGATCCAAGCAAAATTCCTATCACCTACAGCAAATTTGCCCTCTAGGAGTAGGCTCTGATATCAACTGACATGACTACGATCACTTTTGGGTATCCGGACCTACACACAAGCACAAACAATCAATCATAGAACCACAAAGAGAGGCGCAGGCATGCTCATCACCCCAACCATGATGCTCACAAGTCCAGGACCCGTTTTTTCCAAGCATCCCCCTCGAAGCCACAGGCAAGGCTACTGGCACAAACATTGAACGTCTACATCCAACCAGTCCACAACCATCCTGGCGTGGTATACCCATAGAAGGCACCCATGGGGCCTTAGGACTCCGCTGGGAATACGGGCCACACTAGAAAGCAGGTGCGCATCCGCAACATAGAGACCAGCAAGGAAGAGCCAGACCTACTTTGACCCGCACGAATGAAAACTGAACCCTTGGACTCCTTATATAACAGTGTCGCTAAAAATAGCAAGAGCACTAACTCGTCCATTGCCCTTGAAACCCAACCTAGGATCCCACTGAAGTTGTCAGCCAATGCGTGCCATGTACAAGAAGAAGGGCATCTCCTCCACCATGTTCGAGTGCCCAACCCGTAAGGGCTAAAACCACTCACCTGGATCCACTGGGCCTTTTATAGCCAAAGGCGCCAATGCGTCCCCTCCTACCCAGTCAAGAGTGGAACTAGGTCAATGGTCGTTGTTCTTACCCAATACCTGGATCCTCTGCCACTCAAGTGAGTTTAGTGCCTCATCAACTCTAGGGTCCCTTACAATTTTGAGCTGAAGAAGGCCTTTAGGCCTCACTCTGCATAGTCAGCATCAATAGGAGCCGAGGGATTGCTACAAAAATTGAATCCTGAGGCCACCCTGGTCTTAGAAAATAGACCGTACCATAGAGGGAGGTTCGAGAGACTGTGCCCCCCCCCTCCGCCCCCCCCTCCCTCCACTGATCCCTAACAATGACTCTGGGATTTTAGTGTTGATCTCTGTGCCATCTGGATGCTTCCTGCCCTCAGATGAAAGAGTGTCCAACCTCGTGCCTCTGATTTCGTGGGAAGGTGGCTTCAAGTCCTAAAAAAACTGGCTGAGCTACGATCCCACTGAGCCCATCTGATGTGCATCCTTTTCCCTAGCATGTGTCCTTCCTAGTCCTGAACATCCAGATGCCATATGAGTGGTTGCAGCTTGAACTCCTCCCGACACCTCAGGATGCTTGAATGAGTCAACGTTGCCAAATCTTGTGAAGGCTCCTCATCTGAGGGGAGCCCTTCCTTGTGAGGCCTCTGAAAGAATCCACTTGTGGGATTATTGTCCCTAACCTCCTGTACAGAGTGTGTTTTTGAGGAGCCCTCGTCGAAGCAAGATCTTCCAAAGCTCGGAGCCTGGGGTGAGGTTGTGTACCACAAGCTTGCCTAGCGGGGATTGGCTCTGCATCTACCTAGGATTGCCTGCCTAGCCCCTAGCCTTCCCATGCTATCAAAGCTAGTCCTGTGTGCCTAAGCACACGTCAGATACGATCCATGCAGATGACACTAGAGGAGGTATAGAGAGCTCTAGAGACATACTGTTTGGCCGCGGGGGGAAAAATCAACTAGACCAAATCAGTCCACTTCATCATAGCCATTGAGTTAAGGAGATCTTGGATTGGGGGTTGCACTTGGCTTTCGATGGATTTTGTGGTGGAAAATAGTGAGATATTAGGTGGGCATCAATATTTCAACAGAGCAACACATTTCCCTGACATTGGAGGTGCAAGCTTTGTACTAGATCTAGTCAAACTCTCTTAGTAGGTAGGGCCTTAGTGGCCAACCACGTCCTGGTAGCTACAACTTTGTATATATCCTCTTGTTGGTGCTTTCATAAAGGTTGTATAGGTCATCTTAGGTGCCTAGTGTGCAACTTCTTGTGGGCGCAGGTTCTTGTGGGCGAGTTTAGATGGTACAAGGAACACTAGAGCCAAGGTTTACTTAGCAGCAAATGGTGATCCTGTTGCAGCTATCGAGAGGACTTGGCATCATTGAGTGCATTGAATGGTAGATGCATGGGTCATAGGCTAAGGGTACGTGTCAACAAGAAGTTGGGAACTAGAGTGATCTCAAGGGACATGAATGAAAGGGTGTCACCCTTCATTGTGAATCTCACGTAGCATTCTCTCTATTCACATTGCATTCATTTGCCATGCCTCTCACACCTTGCATGTACATCAAAAAGAGAAACAAGTACTCTCAGGAGGGCACGCTTCCCCCATTGGAGGGCCGATTGGTGTTCAAATTTTGCATGCATTGCACACATTTGCATTCTCGAGAAGTTTGGTTCTTCACAACAATCCGAAGGGCACCCATCCAAATACTTTGTACTATTGCAAAACCCTATAGATAATGCGGGGTCGTCTCCAAAACTTTGTTTTGCAACTGTGATACCTTCCATCTACCCGCATGTATTCCAGCTAGGGGCTAATGGGCCACCATGTAGAAGAAATACTAGATCTTCCATGGCCTACGATTGGCCCAAACACATGACCAAAAATGGAAGGCAACCTATTGCTTCCCTTCCTACCCCTAAGACCTAGACACATGTGTGCACATCTTTATTGATAAAATAAGTGTCACATGTCCAAATTTGATGCCATCTGAAGCAATGGCTCCAATTCGACTAGTTCTTTCTATTGAGATGATCCATCACCATAACAAATCATTTGGTGTCTATCATAAATACAAATACATGTTACACCATTGGCGTATAATATATAATAATGTTCTAATGTCTACTAATCATGAATTAGTGATTTCTCTTGTCATGACACTCCCTCCTACTTGAATGGGCAGAAGTCCTCTTCTGGATCCTCTCTTGTCACTTTCTCTTGCTTAACCTTTTCTCTTTTACTTCCGCATTTGCCTTTCCTCTTCATAATTTGCAAATAGTCCTCTCTTGGTAGTACACGATCTCCTTTAAATCAGAGCTTAAATCTCATCCTCAAGTTTTGGTTCCTCCTATCCAAAATGCAAAAGTACCACTACAGTGCCTCCTTGATATCTCTTCATGCTCAAAATCCTCTTCTAAATATGCTCAAAATCCTCTTCTAAATACCAAGCGGCTCAAATCTCTTCATAATAACCTACTCAATAAGCTTAAACATATTCCAAACAAACTGGTCAGTATTAAAAAGAGGTTCTCAATGTGTTATTGAACTAGGTAGACCCTGGCCATAGTTGATTTTGTGATGGAGAACTACTTAATCTATAGAAACTGACCTTCAATCTCTCTTTTTTTTCAGCTCTTCTATTTCAACCCTATTCATCCTATAAGACGCTCTACATGGAGGAGAAAATTCTTTATTCTCTGTCCATACTCTACATTGAATATGCCTACTCGCTATTCAATTGACACTTCCATACACCACTATTGGCTAAATGGAAAGCATTTACTCTTGGTTGTACTTGGGATGAGGAGGTAGAAACCTCGCCCTCTTGCTTGGATGCTTTGCCTTTTCCTTTTACAGATTGGTTTTGGCAATTTTAGCTACTAGAGTAGGACGTTTATGCTATGGATGCCATGGCTTATGTTTCTTACATCCGAAACATTTACCCGCCTTAATTTGCTTTTTCTTCTCATCATCAATCATGGAAGGAAACAGTATCCATCCAGGACATGATTGGCTCTATTAACATTTTGTACAATAGCTTTCTATTTTCCTTTGTTGAAAGGTTTACGAGGATTCAATTTCCTCTCAGCAATCTAAGTCAATTTAGTGAGGTCTCTAAGGGTGGTTGGGTTGAACATTTCAACCTCATACCTCACTTTCGGGGTTAGGGTTGCTAGAGTAGGACGTTTATGCTATGGATGCCATGGCTTATGTTTCTTACATCTGAACATTTACCCTCTTTAATTAGCTTTTTCTTCTCATCGTCAATCATGGAAGGAAATGGTATCCGTCAATCATGGAAGGAAATGGTATCCATCCAAGACATGATTGGCTCTATTAACATTTTGTACAATAGTTTTCTCTTTTCCTTTGTTGAAAGGTTTACGAGGATTCAATTTCCTCTCAACAATCTCAACCAATTTAGTGAGGTCTCTAAGGGTGGTTGGGTTGAACATTTCAACCTCATACCTCACTTTCGGGGTTGGGGTTGCTAAATACTTCTTCCTTTTATTATCCTCACTCTTCTCAAGTAACTCTAAAGAGAGTTTCCTGAACCTGGCTGTAAAGTCGGCATTACTCTCGTTATCGAATTGCCCGAACCTTTCCTAACGGAAGGTCAATTAAGGTCAATTCTTCTTCATGCCTGGGAGGCATGAAAGTGGCCTTTAGCTGCTCTACAAACTTGGACCATTGAAGAATAGGCTCTTTTCCCGTTTGTAATAAGGACCACCACATCAAAGCATCCTTTTGAAGATGCAGTGTGGCAAGAGCAAGTTTCTCGTGATCGGTCTTATCTTGATGGGAAACATATAGCTCAAAATGGCAAATCCAATTGGGGATTTTATCCACCTCTCTTGCTCCATCATATTTTGGGAATTCTATTCTCTCTCGGGATTGGAATTTGCCTCTCTTTGAGGGAGTACCTAAATCTTCATTCCCAAAATTCAGCACTCACTTACTACCAAATTTTGTCACATAATGGATTGTTCAATCATGTGGCTAAGCTAAGAAACGAGCTTATCAACGAGAGACTCCTCTCTCTTGCACTTGGATTAGAATCCATGTGTATGAGATTTTGAGTTAAAGGCTTAAAGTCAGCGCCTTGCTCTTGGATGAACTCTTTTCTCTCTTCATTTCTAAAGGAAAACTCCCTATCAAGAGATTCTTGAAGGAGAGATGAAGGTAATTCATACGTGGGTTATCATACTCAATATGTGTGTAACTTTCATCTAAATTATCCTCTTCGAGAGAGAAGGTAATGGTGTTCTCTCCCTATCTCCTTCTGGTAGTGGAGGAAAATAGAAAAGTTCATTATTAAGTATCCCTTCCCCTTCCATTCTTTTCTTTTAGTAATACAAGAGAGAAAATGACTTGCTATAATTTCATAAAAGGGATTTATTTTACAACAAAAGTCAAGTGTTATAGAGTTGGTGGTACTTATCCGACTCCCACTTTGCTTGTGTCGAAAAGCACTTAAAATTACCTCTTCATGGGCTCTTCTTCTTGTATTTCTTCTGTAAACTGGTGCACTCCGTTTGGGCTACTTGTTTTGAGTGGATTGGAGCTCTAGATACCGTTTATGCAAAGTACTTGACGGGTTGATCACCTTCCTCGTGGCTTAAGGATTTTAAGGGTCTATTTGCACCGGGGGGAGTCACCTCGTTAGGACACCCCGTTCCCCGTCCAAAGACCAAAAATTTTAGAGAAAACCCTTACAAATCCCAGATTTTCGAGCCATGACAAGCCTCAAATACTTTCGGATTTGCAGTTCCGTTGATCAAAAAACCGAACTAGGACTCAAAAATCAACACTTTCATTTCCAAATGATAGTTCACTCATGAGTTTCTGTCGCTCGGGCCTGTTGCCTCGCCATGCGTGGTTGCACGGTCTTCAACATGTTCAATTTCCTTCTGCCAATGCAACTCCGCACACACTATCTACAGGCCTCCTTCGCATGTACCATCTCACGTGCGTTGTCTACCTGCGCTCTTCTTCCCCGCTACGTTGCCTATTGCTCCTTCGTCCCGAATGCTTCCACACTCTCATTCTCTTCCTGTCCCACTGGTGGATTATTGCTGCTCTAATACCAAATGTGAAGAACCAAACTTCTCGAGAATGCGAATGTGTGCAATGCATGCAGAATTTGAATGCCAATTGGCCCTCCAATGGGGGGAAGAGTGCCCTCGTGAGAGTACTTGTTTCTCTTTTCAACCTACATGCAACATGTGTGAGAGATGGCAGATGAAAGCAATGTGAGTAGAGAGAATGCTACGTGAGATTCACAATCAAGGGTGATACCCTTTCATTCATGTCCCTTGAGATCACTCAAGTTCCATCTTTCCATTTACACCTATCCTTAGCCTATGACCCATGCATCTACCATTAAATGCACCTTTCCCTTCCTGCCCCTAGGACCTAGACACGTGTGTGCACCTCTTTATTAATAAAATAAGTGTCACATGTCCAAATTTGATGTCGTTTGAAGCAATGGCTCCAACTTGACTAGTTCTATCTACTAAGATGATCCGCCGCCATAACAAATTGGTAGATGTCCATCATAAATACGAATACATGATACACCATTAGTGTATAATATATAATAATGTTCTAATGTATACTAATCACGGATTAGTGATTTCTCTTGTCATGACAATCGTTACCAACACGCAAAGGATGTAGTGTGACTTCACTTTGGGGAAGGAAAAGACTGCATGGCTGACAGAGGCAAGTCATGCCTTCTCCATTGATCCAACCTCTCCAATCTACAAGATTCAAGGCCAACAACTCCTCAAGATAGAGAGACAAGATGAGGCACCTCCTTCCCGCCTACACCCTTTGCCTCGCCAGAGGATAGTACAGTGTCTAGCATCACTACCTATACATTTTAGGACATTTGGTTGCCCACTAAGTGATGGAAAGCCATCAGGTCCCCGCGGTAGCCACCCTCGTCACCATCTGGCACGATATCACCTACACCGCGTGTGCCATCTAGGCGTGCAAGACTTCAAGATCTGAAGCAACTATCGAAAGGTGAGAGCATTTCTACAAGGCTAGGCCTACAGGTATCTTTTATGTCTTTACTGAGAGGTGTGTTCGCTAGATATATAGACTTCAACCAAATTTGTTAGCCCTATTCTAGAGATCCCCTAGGCAGTGAGCTAGGTTCTCTGGAAATAGGTTGGTTTTTCTAACAGCCAGCTGTTATCTTTTCCCCACAATCAATGCCTTTCAGATTGCTAATTCATATGGTTGGTTTTTCAAGGATTAATAGAGAGTTCTTTTCTTTGGAAACAAAAAAACCAAGCGTCATAGATCATTTCAACACATTCAACATCTAGCAAAATCCGCAACATTGATTCTCAGAGCCTATATTGTGACATCCTTGTGGCACATGGACTTTCAAAAACTGACTTCTTCCTAGAGACCCTAGAACATCTCCCAGTTGTCTCAGAACCAAGCTCATACTAAGCTCCCCACAAGACTAACTCCTAAATCCACCAAGGTCACCTGTAATCCATCCTGTTCTTTCCGTCTCCCGACTCTTACAATAAGTAGTCAGCTAGGTCTACGACATACCTGTCCAGCATCATGCTCATGATCCATCTAGGAGAATCCTCCATGTCAGCTGCTTTTGTTAGCATCATCATCTCCATAAAGTCCGTGACACATGAGAATGCCCCTCTATTTGTCGAAAAGGATTTCACCCTCCACCTGAACAAACATTACCACCTAAGCATCTAGCTGACATCAATATTAATGTACGAAGAGAGAGCATACCTTGGTTCTCCATCTTTATGTTGCCTACTATTGCCAAGTACCTCACAAAAGCACCCACTACATCAGCATCTTCACAAATTTGAGATCACATACCAATCAGTGCTACCAGCTGCCACACACTCTGCCTCATAGTGGCCTTCCACATCCTCATCCTTCCTCGTGGAGACAGCCTCATTGTCACAACTATCTGAGCAACCTTCACTATTCTTCACTTTCACAAAGGGATCTACTTCTTCTAACATGAGCTACTAGGTGTAACCAACAAGAACAACTTTCTTTCCCTATGGTGGCTCTCTATGCTTCTGACTCTTCCTTATTCAACGACGACGACTCTTCTCTCAAGCCACTCCTCTCCATAGATTCTGAACAATTTATAACACAATTATACAGCCAAACAATCTTAGTATTTATAAACTAACACCCTACAAGATATTCCTGGTGAAGGGAGCCAAAGCAAGAACTATTGTAAAGGTACAGACCCTTCAAGTGACAAACCTGTGTGCTTAAGTCTGTACTGGAAGGAGTGATGTTATGGGATGTGGATTGCATCAGTGAGGAGAGATTTGGCATCTATGTCTCATTGCACATCTATGTGCTCTGGGAAAGTGGAGACGTGTACGGAGCATGGGCAGGTAACTCTAGGGCCAGAAGGAGGCTGAACAGAGGCGGAACCAAAAGAGGACCATTGCAGGTCGGGATATAGGGCTGCATTGCCTGGGCCAATGGCTGAAAGCCACGTGGCTAGGCGGGGTCCACAAGGGCCCTAAAAGGGGCTGCCTACAGCATGTATTCCTACAGACCAGGGTCGGCCCAAACAGACCCTGAAGTCGGCCAGTTTGGGTCAGCTATTTTGAGTAGGGCTTTGCCCTATAAAAGGGGGCCCTAGGGGCCTCCATAATTATTCCTTGGAGCAGCCCTCAGGACAGCAGACAGGAGCAGCAAAGGGGGAGCCTTAGGCCTACATTCAGGAGGACAAGGTGACCCAGGAGAAGCTGCAGACTGAGCTAGAGTGGCAGCCCAACTAGGCTGGCTTCCAGACAGCAAGGTGAAACGGATCTAGACAGAGAGTCTACATGTGTTCGAGGTGGAGCACGCGGGCTCAGAGATCTAGAAGTGTCAGGCTTGTAGTAGAAGAACCTTTTGGTTTTATATCCTGTCCTAGTTTCTGGACGGACAGAAATATAGAGTGTTTCTTCTATATTTGTCTCTGAGCATTGATCTATGCACGTAAGTTAAGAAGTTTGTGATTCCACACCCCACACGCACACTGTGTGAGCTCCTGGGCATTACTATCAGTCTTCCGCTGTGCGTACCCTCTGTTGGGTCATTTCTAACATAACTATGATATGTGCCTGAAGGTGGGATCGGAAGAGAACTGCCACGCCTCCTAATTCTCGCACGCCATTTGTGTAGGTCTCTCAATGTCTGGACTTGCCACATATACCCAAGTACTATGGGTAATCTTCTCTTGGGATTCTGGTGTGTCGCTAACCTTTCTGATACTCAAGGAACATAACTATGATATGTGCCTGAAGGTGGGATCGGAAGAGAACTGCCACACCTCCTAATGCTCGCACTCCATTTGTGTAGGTCTCTCAATGTCTGTGGACTTGCAACATATACCCAAGTACTATGCGTAATCTGCTCTTGGGATTCTGGTGTCTCGCTACCTTTCTGATACTCTCCTTGAGATCTATTTGCATATGTGCAAAGTCTCATTAATGAAGACTGGAGTACCGTGCTCTCTTTGCCAAGATTTGTTGCCTCACCGATGCATCCTTGCCCTTGACAATCAAAGGCCTCTCCCTTTTTTCATCCTTCCCCACCCTCTGTGTTCCCAGTCCAATTTTTATCTGCCCCAATAGTATGCATGAATTCCCTTGCTGTTTCCAATGGTCTGATTGCATCATCTCCCTTCCTGACGATCGTAAGCTGCAAAGCCTAGTGTTTCCTCCTAGTATCCTCCTGAAGTGTGTCCTGGATGACTGTCATGGTTGTCTTCCGCTTACCACCTTGTGACCAAGATTGAGTCACCTTGGATTGTTCTTGCTCCTTTATCTTGGCTGTTATTTTTGCCTCCATCTTCTTGGATTCCTCCAAGACTTGCCCGTGCTTGGTTCTAAGCTCCTCCAAGGTGCAGTCTCATCTTTTACTATTTGCAGTATCTTGGCATTCAATGCTATTGTGTTGCCTTCCTTTATCCCTGTTGAAGGGAGGGCTTTGACGGTTGCGGCTTGGTCCTCTGCTGTCTTTTTCAGGCCCTCATTCTCCTTTTTTAAGGCATCCAGTTCTTGGCCAATCTTTGACTGCATATGGCCAAGCATTCCTATAGGCACCCTAAGACATATCATCATATCACGCACAATCATACAATTTCAGCTTCAAACTTTACAAAATTCAAAAATCAATCTAGAATCATATTTAAACATTGAAAAACATAAATTTAAATCTGTGAATACTGCATTCCAATCCCAGGTTCCTCAGCATTCTGGCACGATGTGGCATCACAGCCATTCCAAAGCATTCCAGTTTAGGGAAATACTTGGAACGTCATTACCCATTCCGAGAAGAGTCCCTGGTAATCTTCTTGGAAAACAAATCGACATACATAAGAGATTCATAAATACATCCAATTGTAACTTCAAAATATAATAGAGAATGCTTACACGCTCTTTGGTGAACCTAATGCTCACAACACAATTACATTTCATGCACCATCTCCTAGGAAAATCAAGGACGAGTTTGGCATGAAAGGTAATTGTTCTCTTGATAAAGTTTTTAGTATATTGCAACACTAATACTACCTTTCAAAAAGATTGGACAAGCACCAGATCTGCAACCTGCTTGAATGAATTTCACTTCAAGCATATTCCAAATAACAGAGAGATAGATCTATGACAATGACATTCTGTGGAACAAACAAGGGCAAGTTAAGAAAACTGACGTCACAGACTACCAGGATGTACAAGAGAGATCATTGCTTTCTAAACTCATAACCAAATCCATACTTGAGATTTTCCCTTTTGAGGAATCATCATATTGAAGCAATCCGTCTGCGAACAGTCTAGCTACTTACAATTAAGATCAAATTACAAACAAAAATGTCTATAGCCTCTAGTCACACTCCCAACTTCCAAGTGCCAAAAAGATTATGCTGACTGAATCATCGATTCACCAACTATAATTTCACTAACGAATAGAAACACAATTTCTGGAAGCACTGAGTATTTAAGGAGTGTAAAATATGCACACAAACCATGGGCTAATAGGAACCCCAACATGGCAAAGCGTACATATTTTACATTACAGATGCATGTTAGATCTTTGAAGGGCATCAAAAATCAGAAATTGTGCCGTAAAATACTGAGCCTGCAGTCCAAAGCTTTGTATACCTTGCAAAGTGTACACAGCAAAAAAATCACCATGCTATTCCAAGCTTGTGAAACGTAATCTCATCTGTGCGTTGATTTTCTCCTGCCAAAACACAGCAACAATTAGCTAACAAAAACGTTGGCTAAAGAGTCCCCAAAACACTACCAATACAAAAAAAAATTCAAGCAGACTCGACATTTTCAACAGAGCATCAAAAGTTAAACCTAATCTCACATCATATGCATGCACGCCTGCATTCATGCATAGCTATGTAAAGAAAGGTATGAGCCGTGGTGCAATATGGCCATAGCCAGTATCCCTTGTGGACTGCTTTGCCCTGATCAGAGGATGTAATTTAATCCCTGGCCACAAGGCTGGTCACAGCCAAGAAAGCGGCTGGAGGGATGAGGGGGGGTTTATAGAACCCCAAACCCTGGCAGGTCAGCCAACAGCAAGACTAATTGGCCAGGCTTTGAAGGGGGGAAAGGTTGCTGCTGTAACTGTTGTAGACATCTCCAAGATCACTGCGTATCCCCAATTGACTTCAATAGCTGCTCTAGAGTATCCCCCTCACCCTTCTTTGCACCGATTGTATGAACCTCTTCTGCTGCATCAGCCACTCCTCTGCTTCCAGTCTGCAACCTCATGTGGACTGATCTGCCCAGAGACAAACACAAGAATGCTCCTCCAAGGGGCCCCTTTTATAGGCTTTGCAGCCCCCAGACCTGTTACAGACTGTTACAGACAGGATGACCAGTCTGTCAGCCTGCAGCAACCCTACTCTGCCGACCTGTCTGCAGACTTCAGTCTGCTGCTGTGCTACTGCAGTAGGTTCTACAGTCAGCCGTACTGCTGCAGTACAATCTGTACCTGCTCATGCTGCTGCTGTACCACTTGCAGTCCCATTTCTGCCTGCAGTACCAGCTGCTGTATCAGCCCAGGTACCTTCACGAGCTTGGTTACACACAAGGTCTACGTGCTCTACCCATGTATCTGCTGCCCACATGGCATCCCTCATCTGAACCTCTCTGTCCCATCTAGCCCCATGTCCTCATATCGGCGCTCACAAGTGGGGACGTGAACCTAATATTCCAACACACAGCCGGCTCTGCACGTGGTGGTGATTGTAAGGTCACTTTTCTACTCAGTTTTGGGTTCTATTCTGGACTGTATCTCGAAATGCCTTGTTAGCGTATCTGACTGTCTACATCTTCAGATCTATGCTTAATTTGATTCATGTCCAGTAAGGGTTATAGGGTATTTTAACTTTGAGTCACGGAACGTACTAACACCTATAGATCTAGACAACAAGATGGAAGAATCGGAGGACGAGACTCCAAGGTGTTTTTGATGATCATCGGGATGACATCAAATGCAATGGTCTCGCACATGACTTGGCAGATATGCTATCAGAAGCGTGACAAATCTTAAAAGACTAATATGAGACAAACAACATAGCCACAATTCTTTTGCTTCAGATAGGTTGTATACAATGAAGATGAAGGAGATCTTGTAAGTGATCATCTAGTAAAGGTAAATGTAATAAAGGATCAGCTGGTGGCTGTTGGCCGTCACAAATTACCTTGCCTTGATACCTCCCAACAGCTTCAGAGGTGTTGCTTCCATGACTACAGCAGAGCGATCTAAACCACTCAATGGAGAAGTTGGGCCGATGCTACTGCAAAAAAAGAGAAGGAGAAGATGTACGACGACAATAGTAAAGATAAAGCCTTTATTGGCCAGCGGACTGAGTAAGCCCAGACAGTAAACACAAGAAAGATTCTTCAGACAACGGAAATTATTCTGATGGTGAAAACAAGAGAGTCTGGAGATGCATTATGGGCAGGCGGATTGTTCAGACACTGAAGCTGAGGACATAGTTGTCAACAAAGACAACAAGAAGGCTGCTTGCTCAAAAGGGAGATATCAAGAGCGTTCGGACAGTGACTGTGGCAATTTCATAGGGAACAACGGTGATGAAGGTATTCCAAATGAGTGTCTAGCTTGCTAGAATGCAGTAAATTTCCCAAAGTTTGTATTCTCATTACGCATTCATGGTTTCAAAAGACTCATAAGTTCTAACCCATCTCCATGTTGCAGAATGGTAGCCCAAGAGCAAACAAGAGTACGATATTGCAGACTTGGCGGCCACTGACAGTAGAAAGTGGTTGAGCAGATGGGGGGCCGAAGACCGATGTTCCAAGTTTTCAAAAAATGTAAGTCAGAGCAATCTACTTCCACACAATATTTTTGCAATATTTCGCGACAGAAACTGGAGAACACAAACTGAAATCTGAAAATCAGAATTGCAGCACTTACCTCAAAGATTCTTCACGATAGAACAGAGGGAGAGAAGAAGAAGATGCAGCACGCACAACACTAGGGCCCAGAAATAAGGGCTGGACCCCCCCCGAGATCTTTATTGCAATAGAATAATACTTTGTACACCTGGCTCATGAAAGAGCATAAGTTTGAGTACAATCTTGAATGAATCTGGGAAGCCAAGAGCCTTTCTTTTATAGACTAGGCCTAGCAAAAAGCTAGGGCCTGCTTTCTAAAAGCTACTTTAACAAAAAGCCAAGCTTTTAGTCCTTTTCCTTCTAAATCTGGTGTTCTGGAGCTTTTAGGCACCTTTTAATCTTATGGGCCCTCCTTTTAATGAGGCGCCCCCTTGTCTTTACTTTTTGAGCCTTGTAGGACCTGCTTTTTAGGATTTTCTCCCAACTCTTGGGTCCTTGCACTTTCTTAGGTCCTACACATGGCACAAACAAATTCCAACACTTTAACCCATTAAAGGCTAGCAAAATGCATGCATTCCTAGTTCTTGGACTAATCCTAGTCCCTAGTGGACGTCCCCACAATTCTCTTTTACTAATGCAAAGAAAAAGTAAAACAAAGCTTATTCTAGTTAACCAAAGTCAACTTTCTGGACCATCGTCAATGCAATAAAGACTCTTCTTTATTTCTTGGGAGAAATACCAATTGATGACATCCCCTCGGCTTCTGATCAGTTGTCCTCAACTGAAAAACTTCTTCATACAGCTGTAAACTTGGAGATACCTCCTCTCTTGGCATCAATTGCCTAATAGTTATGGTACTTGGCAAGATACCCGCAGATAAACTTGCCTCTAAGTGCTTTTCTTCTTTGTGTGGTACACAGTCTGTTCTTGTGGGAGGGTCTTCTCCATCTCTTCCACTAAAGTGAATCTTGGAATCTGGTAACTTCCGATAATTGTCTTGTGGCATTCTTTGCTCCTTTTGGCCATCTGGCCTTAGGGGGCACTAGGCAGCCGCACGCCTCTCTTTCTGCAACTAAAACACTTGCTCTCCGCATGGAGATTCTTGCTTTTCTTTGGCATTTCCAGCTCTTTAAGAGCATTGGGCAGCCATAGGCCCTTCTTTTTATTGGAGTAACCTGCTCTTTAAGAGCACTGGGCAGCCATAGGCCCTTCTTTTCTTGGTGTTTCTTGCTCTTTAAGAGCACTGGGCAGCCATAGGCCCTTCTTTTTATTGCAGTAACCTGCTCTTTAAGAGCACTGGGCAGCCATAGGCCCTTCTTTTTATTGGAGTACCTTGCTCTTTAAGAGCACTGGGCAGCCATAGGCCCTTCTTTTGTTGGCATTTCTTGCTCACTAAGAGCACTGGGCAGCCATAGGCCCTTCTTTCTGATTCTGGATTGATTATTCCATCCAAGCATTTTCCATGCCACTGCTATGCAATAATCCTCTTGCTATGATCAATCCACCTGAGTCCTTTCAATTTGGTGCCATTCTCGATCATATCAATATTCTTGGTCCTAATTCCTTGGAATGACAAAGCTCTTGACAACTCTGTTTCTAAGAAGCAACATAATGTCTGTAGATACACTCAGAGAAGTTTCCCATCCAGTACTCATAATGTCCTTTATCCTTGGCAAATCCATGCCCCTTTCACTTGGAGTTGACCACTTCTTCTTTGACTTTCACAAGTCGGACTAGAGATAGTTCTAAAATGATTGCTTCTTCTAAGGGCTCTGTATTCCCCTTGGCTCTTTGGCTGCAACTCTAGCTTTAAATCCAAATAAAAAGGAAGCAATAAATCACATGGCCAATATTTCGGCATATCACACTCATTGACTTTTCATTCATGAGAGGTGTCTTCCTGACACAAATTCAAGAAAACTGTCCACTTTTCTCCTACAAGGGTTAGATCTTCATAAGGCGAACTTTATAACATAAAAGAGATACTTAGCCTTAATAAAATTGTTTCTTGGAATCTTTCCATATCCTCTTTCTTTAAGAATCCACCCAAATCTTTTCTAATGAAGTCATAAACTCCATACCGATACTCTTTCAAGTATTGTAAAGCTCAACTTGGAAGTTAAGAACTGTACATTGGAGAATATTTACAATTCTGTTCACTGACCTGGTGCTTCCTTATACATATACCTAGATGAATCCAAGAAGATTCCCAAACTCATCCTCTAAAAACACAACATAGTACTTCCTTATACATGAAATATCTTCCCACCAAACACTTACCGTGTTGGTCAGATAAACTTGAAAGGTTCTTAAACTTTCCAAAAGGATATATAACTGACAGATGAACTATAAAATTGTGTCACTTTGGCCATAATAATCCATGAGAAACCAAGTTCTTGTATAAAACAAATCCCAATGGAAACTATTGAATGATAGAATCTTAAAGAAAATAATGGGCTAATAGTGACCAAATAGAATCTTCTCACACAAAAAAAAGGGTTCTTGAATATATCATGCGCCCTCGTATGAACTTATGTTTATTCAATACAAAATTCCCAATAAGGAGATGGTGGAATGATAATAGTCTTGACTTGGTCATTGATGACCATGTTCAATACTGCTATAGAGAGATGGTACTTGTGCATGTCATGCTCCACAACAACAAAACTGAATTTCATATATCTAGATGAAATCCTATGGAATGAAATGGCTGAAAACATATAGCTGTGTCATAATGGAATAAAATCATTTGCATGACTTCAACTGGGATACGTAGAACATACTACCCACAAGTGGTCTTGTCCTCAAATCTCCAACGTACTTATTCTTTCTTGTATGAGAACTCATCAAGATATGCTTGAATCATATTAACTGGGAGCTTTGAAGCTGATTGAGAAACTAGTTTTTGCACTTGATAAAACCATGGATCATATAAGGCCCAACTGTGTATTTCTCAATATCCATAAAGGATATCCATACTGTGAGTCCATTGTCTGGACCAAATAAAAGAAACTGGTTCCTTAATATGCTTGGAATAGTATAATCCAGAACTGAGGTAATATAACTTAAAACTGAAATATTTGTTCAATAATGACCACATGGAATTCTGCCACAAAGGATCTGATACTTGATCTTCTCACCCTCCATAAGAACATTACTTCAAATAGGATCTGATCTTGAATCTATCATGGATCTAACTCTTGACAATTCTCCTCTTTGGCATAGGCTGCTCAAACCCATAAACTGATCACTGAATACAATAACTTTGAAATTCTTTTGTCTTGGAACTGTGTATACTACAAAAGTTTGCTTTGACCAAACAAGTTATCCATCTGATTGGGTCTGCTCAATTCCCCTACCAGTCAGCTGGATTGGAGGGTGCTTTGGAGCCCTATATAAAGAGGCCAAAGGGGTCTCACTTGGCATCATCTGGAGCAGCCAACCACCAGCAGATTGAAGCAGCTCCAATCTAGGAGGTGAAGAGGGACAGAGGAGCTCTTTGTCTGCAGCTCCTCTAGGAGGTGAAGGCGGGACAGAGGAGCTGCAGACAAAGAGCTTGGAAGGGCTGCTCACCTCGGCTGACTACCCTGGGCAGTAAGGTGGAGAGATCTGTCACCAATTGGTATTTCTCTGAAGAAATAAAGAAGTCTTTATTGCATTGATGATAGTGAAGAAAGCTGACTTTGGTTAACTAGAATAAGCTTTGTTTTACTTTTGCTTTGCATTAGTAAAAGAGAACTGTAAGGACGCCCACAAGGGACTAGGATTAGTCCGAGAACTAGGAATGCATGCATTTCGCTAGCCTTTAATGGGTTAAACTGTTGGAATTTGTTTGTGCCATGTGTAGGACCTAAGAAAGTGCAAGAAGGACCCAAGAGTCGGGAAAAAAGAATAAAAAGCAGGTCCCACAAGGCTCAAAAAGTAAAGACAAGGGGGTGTCATTAAAAGGAGGGCCCACAAGATTAAAAGGCGCTTAAAAGCTCCAGAGCACCAAATTTAGAAGGAAAGAGACTAAAAGCTTGGCTTTTTGTAAAAGTAGCTTTTAGAAAGCAGGCCCTAGCTTTTTGCTAGGCCTAGTCTATAAATGAAAGTCCCCTGGCCTCCCAGATTCATTCAAGATTGTACTCAGACTTATGCAGCCAGGTGTGCAAAGTATTATTCTATTGCAATAAAGACCTCCGGGGGGTCCAGCTCTTACTTTTTGGCCCTAGTGTTGCGTGTGCTGCATCTCCTTCTTCTCTCCCTTTGTTCTATTGCGAAGAATATTTGAGATAAGTGCTGCAACTCTGATTTTCGGATTTCAGCTTGAGTTCTCCAGTTTCTATCGCGAAGTTCTTGTGAAATATTGCAAAAATATTGCGTGGAAGTAGCAATCTATGTTCTCTTTCCCTCTCTCAGTTCGTTTTGATTCCTAGAAGAAATCTGCGGCTGCTCCTCGCCAGATGAAGATATTAGATGCTATTTTTCCTTGTTTTCTGTGAAATTCAAAATCTATCTTGGTGATTATCTGCTGCGAATCGAAGCTCTAGGCTGCGTTTCTACCAGCAGTGATTCGTTTTTAGGGTTTCTGGTCCGGTTTCAGAGCATAGGATTTCCACTTTCCTTGGTAGAAACGGTCCAAGGCTAGCATGCAGCTGTGAATCAAGGTGGGGCACTCCTGTTTGTGAACTAATACACATCCAGGAAGGTGGGGCACTGCTGTTTGGAGGCTACAAATTCGTATTGGTCAGACGTCTCTTCTCTCTCTATCGCGGTGTCTCTTGGGCTATTTTCTTCTCTTCTCTGTGATTATCAAGTGGGAAAGACATTCATCCTGCCGTCATCCTTGGTGATGTGCTTCCAATCTCTTGCTTAAAATTCTCACAGTAAAAAGCACTTGCTTTTCACGAAAAGCACCTGCTTCTCTTAGAAAAAGCACCTTCTTTTCACAAATAGCAATTGCTTTTTGTGCACGCGCGGGCTTCTTTTCTTCAATGCGGCGTTTAAAAAAAAATAGTAAAAGCAACAAAAAGCAGCAATTGCTATTTTGTTTTTCTCATCATGGATGGGGCCACTCAGCCCTCACAAGTACAAGCACCTAAGCAAGATTGCGAGATGAAGGGGAGAAGGTCCCAGGATGAGGAATCCTATATAGAGAACTATTGGCTGAATGGGCAAAAGCAAGAGATAACCACTTCTTAATTGAAGCTTGTCCTTGGACAAAGCGGCTTCAAAATGTTAAGGGACATCTAAAGATAAGTATTTCTTTCATGTTTATTAAGCTTGCCTTATTCTGATTTAAAGATCTAACCCTTGTATCTTATTTTATGGGAAAAGAAGTGTGTTGTTTCCTTGATTGTTTCAGGGATCAAAAGTCAAGGACACAAGATTTCTTATACATCTATAAATGTTTCCAAAGTATTCCTTGATAAACAAGTCATTTATCTCGAGTTATATTATTTCAGTCTTGGAGGATTCCAAGTTATGACATATGGGTTATGCAGTCTCTATTATGGAACCAGTTTTTTGCGACCTATGTGGTCAAGGTTCCTCCTCCACCCAACTTTGTCTGATCTGTAAAACACCCTGGTGGGGGCACATATCTAGAGAGTTGGCTGGCCCTGCCTTGCCATGTGGCAGGCAGCCATTGCACCTAGGCGGGCCTAAGAGGATCTGTAGTCGCTCTACTCAAGCCCACTCTATGCCTGAGAGATCCGGCCCCCAGGCTGCCGTACATGCTTGCTGGTTGAACCAAGGAGTCAAAGAGAAGAGCCTTGGTCCGAGGGTCCTGAAAGTGTGAGTGGAAGCACTGTCTCTTCAGGCGAGCAAGTGAGGCATACCCCCTGCTCAAACGGGCTTGCATCGCTGATCTCATCGTGAAAATCGGGCCAGAGAAGATGACACCCAGGTAGGTATATGAGGAGACAATCTCGTCTGGTGATCTATCGAATGTGAACTGCTCTTAATGCATGACTGCTCGAAATGCATTGAAGATCATAACCTTGGTCTTGCCAAGGTTGACCTTCAAATCATGTGACTCACCAAAAACCTGTAGTGCATCCACATGTCGCTGGAGGCCCTCAGCAGAGGAGGACATTAGAACCACGTCATCTGCGTATAAGAGAATCTGAATCTGAGACCGTGAACAACCAGCCCCCCCTAGTGATCCCATGAAGGTCTCGAGCTCGTCTATGTAGAGGCCAAACAAGGTTGGTGATAGTGGGCAACCTTGTTTGACCCCAATGGTGCTCATAATATCCTCTGTCCATCCGGCACCTGTCTGAACTCGGGCAGACCTGCGCAGGGTTTCCAACAAGAAAAAGGGTGACACCAGCAGTGATGATGTCAGCAAGGGTATGGACAAGTACATCGGACTGTACAGAAGATTTTGCTGCAGGTTTGGAGCCACGAAGAGGCTTGGAACAGGGCAGAATAGCAAGGCTGTGTCTGTGCACTGTTTGGAGGCTGATTTGGGGGCCAAATAGGCCTAGAACGGATGATCCGAGGCAAGCCATCAGTGCCACATCATATCATTCAGGGTGAGTTCGGCGTAGGACACCCTTGTTTGACCCCAATAGTGCTCATGATCTCGTCTGTCCACCCAGAACCTACCCGGACTCTGCCCTCGTAAAGTGCCACGACAGCACAAATGATCTCCTGGTCATAACCCAAATCCTGTAGGCGCTGGAGGAGGCGGGCTCTTGGAACCGTATGAAATGCTTTGCGGAAATCCATAAAGCAAGAGTAAACCCTTTGCTTCCGTGCCCTCGCCTCCCCGATGATAACACTGAGTGTGAGAATGTGATCCATAGTTCCATGATCACGTCGGAATCCAGCCTGTCTTGTTGCTCTAAGTTCTCGACACTCTGCAAATCGACAGACCTCAAAATCAAGCACTGATGCATAAATCTTGGACATGACATTTCCAATCATAATGGTTCTGTAATTCTCCGGGCTCATGGGATCCCCTGCCTTGTGGATGGGTGAAATAGTGTTCATGGTCTAGGTGCGTGGAAACCTCAAACAAACAGCTTCATTAGAAAGCTTTGCTAAGATCGGGGCTAGGAGGTTAATCCCATATGCAATGAACGTGTCTCCACTGTAGCTAGATGCGGCATTCCAGACCATTACTTATCTACACACGCTCTTTCCTTTCCCTCTTCTTCCTCTTCTCGCCCACTTCCTCTTTTCCCTCTTCTTCCTCTTCTTTCCCTCTAGCGACGCAGGTTGCCATGGCTGGCTTTGTCTTCAAGCATTAATAGAAGGCCCTTTTTCTTGCTGGAAACCCTGTGCAGGTCTGCCTTCTCCAATCGTGGACATTCTCTGGATATGGCTCTGCCAGATCTGTCCTACATGGTGGCTCCCCACTGCCAGGTATTCCCTCTTTTGTTTTGCCCACATAGCAGCCTGTTTGCTGTCCCTGTGGCAGCCCCAAATCTATTTCTTTTTTCCTATGGTTCAAACCCCCCCCGCCGATGCACTCCTCATGTGGGAGCTCATGGGAAGGCCACCCAGGGTCTGGTCGGCTGTACCAGTTGGATATTTCAGAGGGCCCTTGGGGCCTATAAAAGGAAGCTCTTCAGGGCGCATTATTAATTGAGCAGCTTTTGGGACCACCCCAGCCCGCTTCAAGGTGTCATCCAGTAGGACTTGGTGCAGCAAGAGAAGAGGCTGAGTGTAGCATACAAAGAGCTCAAGGGTTGGCTGCCCTCACAAGCAGCAAGGAAGACAGGATCAAGGGAGGAACTTGTGGATGCAATGATGTTCATATTGAGTAGATTCATTGATGATGTCCCCCCTGTGAATCGAGGTGGCATGTTGATTGCTTTTGAATGGTGATGAGTTGCAACTAAGGTAGCGCATTACATAAGAAAAGAGGCTGCTTTTTACTTAGCGATTTGGCTGAATATACAGGGTTTGGAGCATACTTACATAATTCAACTGTTTAGCACCCATTCCAGCACAAAAGAGTTCATACATCTGTGTACTACAAGAGATGGAATACGTTGATTGTCAAGAATAAGTATCCCCTTCCACAAATAGACAATGCCATGCATCCACCCCAATATGCTTTACAAGTTTTTTAATTCTTGAACTCTATTCCACATTGCAAAGCAGTGTCTTGACTTTTTGCCATTGATACTGCAGCAGTAATCGAATTTGCCAAAGAATCAATTGTTGCTATGGCATGCACAAGCAGAGGTACCAGAACCAATTGCAACGGACCTACATCTTTTTGTCAAAAAGTCTTTTACATTACAAGAACTCCAACAATCCCAATAATGTAGAAAAGTAATTGTTATAAGTTTCCTTCAACTCAATAATCTATCTCATCACCCTCAAGCTGACTGGTCACAAGCAGTTCCAAGCTACTTCTAGACCCATGCATCCTGTTTACTTCTTCCCTGAGAGTCTGTTAAGTCCAAGTACAACTGCGAAGTAGAACTCAAAAAACATACTCCTTCGACGGTTGAATATATGTCATCTACAGAGCTACAAATCAAAGGGAGAGGTTTTGCTCTTATTCAATCCACTTAAGTCATGTATAGTGTTGCAAATAGGCCTCTATGCTGTATTTTTGGGCCGATAGAAGTTTATATTCCCTTTAACGTATACAAAGTTTCATCCACCATGCTCGTGGCTCTTGCTCATGGCTCTTCTCTTGCTAGCGTTGGCAATCCCGACAGTTTCATTTCCATTATTACTCTAAATAAAATCCAGTGACGTGTCTCTTCAAGGACAAAACCTCTTGGATCAAGCTTGCTGCTGGCACATCACCCTGCTTTGCAAATTTTCCTTCCATATTCAGGCTTGGAGATCAAAATAACTTAATGGCCTTGATCAATGCAAAGTGATTATGACTAAAACAATAGCCCGTTTCATTAGGAACTACAAATTAGCTCAGCCATACTACACAGTGACTTATATACGGAGCGCACCATTGAAACTTGCACCACATGCTTTGCCTTAGTACAAGCTACACAAAGTGCTTTGCCATGCCTCTGGAGAAGCTTTACCCTTACACTAAAAGGGCTGAAAGTTGTTTTTTCTGAGTGCTGAGTGGTTTACTTTTATGGTCGTAGAACCTCACAGCAGCTGTCGCATACGTTGGTAGTAGCTATTTGTTAGTGCAAAGCCACTACAAGCAAGCTCCAAATAAATCTATTTGGACAGGAGATGTGAGTCAGATTAGTGTGCCATGTTTAGGTGAATTGAGAGGAGAGGCAACGACATCCTATCCATTGTAAGGGAGAAGAGGACAAATTGACCGACTGACTATGAGGGGGGGGAGCAATTAGGGATCCCGAACATTCCAAAACATTGCACCTATGAAAAAGTAGGAGGTTCATGTCTACAAGTGGCACTAGGACCCAGATCTAGCAGAGTATATATATGACCCAAACCTTAGAATCTCACATGCGTACATGGTACCAAACTTTTTCGCAACACCTTTTAAAAACATAAGATGTTGCTGTTTTAGCAGTTTGTCTCTGCAGTCCATGGCACCCACATAAATGTGGGTTGATAATAAGTATATGACACATATATTGCCAGCAGTGATTTCAAATTTCAACAAAAAGGACACATTAAAATGATGCTACAAGAGATACAGCACACATCTGATGCTTTGAACAAAGTGGCTTGTGATTATTGCTCGCCCCTTCAAAAGATCTTTTGATAAGCAAAAAAGATTGCATTTAAAGGACTCTGAGCAGAAAAGTTTACGTTTTTCAATTCTAGGGAATGTAACAGATTCTTTATTGAGCCTTTCTAAAAGATTTCAATATCGGAAGTACAGCAAAAGAGGGAACTAAAGAGTAATGACAATCACAGTTCATTAGTCCCCAAAGTATATTGTGTCCCTTAGACTTGTCCTTCTAGCAAGACAGGCCTCTTCAGAAAAAAACACAAGTACTTGCATGAGATATCAACGGGAGAAAGTTGCAACAGTATTGCTATTAGTGAAAGGCTATACAGAGCAAATGCCTCACGTCACAAACAATTCAATAAGAAGAATTCCTTGACCACATGCAACAGCACTGATCTCACAGCTTGGAGGCCAATCATTGGAAAGAACTGCAGAGTACAAGAAGATAACCTGCTCAACAAGTGCAGAAGAAGATTCACACACTTGCTTTGCTAGTGTCTCAAGCTTTGACAACATTTTTCCATAAAGGTCTTCCAGTTCAGGCCCCTGTCGCATTCCATCCGGCCCAACAAAATTTGCTAATCTTTCCACATTATAACCTTCTGAGTAGATGTCCAAAAGGGCTTGCTCCTTCAGCATTGCACCACGTGCCTTTCTGCTACCTTCATGCAATTCCCTCCATTTCGTTCTCGATCCTACTGAGCTGCTCCAGCTTTGAGCATCTTCTTCTCCATCTGTGGCGCTTGAAAGCAAAGGAAAGGGCACTATTGGAGAAAAAGAATCATATTGAACGCGAAATGCAGGCCCAATATTGACAATGCTTACTGTCCTCGGTTCGAATGTCCAGGAATTGAGATGGTATTGATATGCCCGGTAGTCATGGGTATGAACTGCCTGTTGAGTGCCAGATTCTGTAAATAGCAGAAAAAGACAAGGAGAAGATGGGGGAAGCGAAATAGATTTTGATAAAGCGCCTGACGAAGAAGGTGCACATATAACAGCCTGACTACCTTTGGTAGCCTGGGACATTGAAAGATTATCTACATTGTCGGTGTCCACCTCCACTGGAGAAGACACACCACCTGGCCTGACAACGGTATTTGATAAGCTGCTATGCAAGCCATCTCGAAAAACCTTTGGTTTTGATTTAATGCCTACATCAAGGACAGGAGCGTCTAGTTCAATTGGGGAAGAAGCGCCACCTGATGCAGCAACTATCTTGGACGGGCTGCTGCGTAATTCATCCCTCAAAACACCACTCGACTGAGATGATGTTCTGCTGCTAGCTTTAGGGCTGCCATCCGTGAGATGTGTAGCTTCGGCCCCGTCTGTTTTCAAAATTTTGTGGTTTTCCCTTATATTCCGTGAGCCTCCAGGACTTGCAGGAGATTTGGAAAGCCCTGCGCCATCCTGATTGTGGGCTGTAGCAGAGAGTCTCAAATATCGTGTAACTGCAGTTTCTCTCATAGATGGCCGCATTGGGCTGTCTCGCCTCCCTACAAACCAGCCAATCAAAGGATCCCCGCCTCGACTTTCTCTATCTCCTATCAGCTTTGCTAGTTTTGCCAAATTTAAGAGCCCAGTTGCGTCGTAGAAGCTGAAAAGTGCACCGCTGCAGTAAAATCCGGTGATGATAGCAGTCAGCTGTTCCCGGAATCCAGGCTGTTCATCATCATCCTGGAGGTTCGGGGAGATTGTTTTTTCTAGACGACCAAACAGAACCCCATCACAGTCTCCAGAACAGGTCCCCAAATCTTGCAAAATGTGCGCAAGAATGGGACCTGAAACGGCGACTTTCTGCACTGCCAGGTCCATGTAAGACTCTGAGTCTAGTGAAGCCATTGCCTAAAATTCTCAGCTAGTTTCGTAGCCGGCAGCGCTTGCCCCAAACGCTGCCCCCTGCATCGCGATTGCTTCTGCGACCGACTGTCGGATTCGGCTATGCTGCGCGATAAAATACCGTGCTTATAGACAATCTCCCCTTTCAAAACAGCTGCGCGATGCAATACAGTGCTGCTTCCAGAACAAGCCCGATCAGTTATGAAACCAGATCCCAGCAAGAGCGAAAACCTCCAACGTTCCAGAAACACTTTCCCTGTCTACGATATTCCCAAACGGAACCAACCAAGGGCAGCAAGCGCAAATCGACAGATCTCACAGCTAAAATATCCTCTGCTGTGGGAGAAACCTATTCCCGCAATCCAGACTTTGCCAAACATGATGCAGTAGTGCCACAGGAGCACAGGATTCCAGAGCAACGTCCCTGCAGCAAAAGCAACCTCAAAGGCATGCAGACGAGCAGAGGATCTCTTGCGGCAATCCCAAGCAATTCTTGTTACATCGCAGGCCACAGGCAGAAACGAAAAACAAATCGACGAACGTCGAAAACAGAAGTGATTTTCTTCCGGGAATCCAAAACAACTTCGAGAAGAGGCAATCGACAGGACGAAAATCAAATCAACCAACCTGAAAAGGAGTCCAATTTGGAGCTCGACTGGACAGACCTCAAAAAGCAGAGGATTCCGTCCAATCTCAGCAACATTTGAGAAGAGAAATGAGGAGCTCCTGAGCTTTTATAGCTCGCATGCCCCATTTACACTCATACTTTCAAAATGACACATCATGACGCTTTTGCAGCTATGTTGTTTGTGCTCTCACATCTTCCATCATCTCTCACACCAATGCATGCCATATTATCGGAGTTTGCACACCCGGCTCCGCACTGGTGCCAATAGGATTTGCCCCACCAGCACCCGGCATTCACGGGCGACGGCTCAGTATGGTTCCCACGAATGTTTCCTAGGGAGGGGAAGGGGGAAGGGAGGGAGCGTAGAGAGCCCCACTCCCCTCCCACCACCCCCTTTCACCCCCCGGCACACAGGCTGGTTGAGCAACCCTCATCCGTCGACACTCGACGATGGACTGCTATGGAATGAGAGAGGGGCACAGTTTGCAGGCTTCCAAAACTCCTCGCATGGTGTCCAACAAGTTCAAGCTACTGCATGCATGAGTGAGTCCACCGTTTGTCAAAAATGTTGGTCGACCATGAGAAGCCCGCACTCCCAAGCCATCCCATACAACAAATGCATGGGTAAATTCATGCAGGGGCGCATCGCGCACACACGTGCGATGGTTTTGCATGATTCTTGTCACCTCGCCCTCAAACTAGCCTTACATACAACAAGCAGTCTCATAGAAAGGACAGGTGGACAAGGGCATGACTACTATCCTTGGCATTCAAGAGGCCACACGGGCTAGTTGAGAAATGGCGCACCCTTGATTTGACACTCGACAATGGATTGCTGTGGAATGAGAGGGGCAAGCAGAAAGACAAAACCGAGAAACAAGGTTTGCAAACTTCCAAAACTTCCGGCATGCGTCAAACGAGTTCAAGCTACTGGGTGTGCGAAAACGTTGCCCTCCCTTCACTATTACTACCATGGGTTTAAAGTTAGGTTAGCTTGTTCAAAGGGACTATCCCCTTGCTTTTTTTGTACCCATTCTCACATCCTAGGTGCATACTAGTCCTAACAATAGGAGGTGTTATCCTTCAATCGCAAGAGCATGCATAGGCTATTGCCATAACTACTATGGGACTAGTAGAAAATGGGCATTGCGTGGCACAACCCATACCACAAGGTTGCAGGCACTAATTCGTGAGATCCATACCACAAGGTTGAACTCTCACAGGCATTAAGCTTGAGATCCAACCTCCTTACCAATAGCACAATAACTCAAGCAGAGCTCCTCCCACCAATGAGGTCCTCGTTTCCATGTCTATGCAACCAAGTTATCCATGAGGATAGTACCCTTCATGACAGTAATGCTTTAGTCTCACACATCCTATTTTATTGTAAGCCAAAAATTGAGCTCTCTCACAATGAATGCTTGTAAGCCATAACACCAACTATATTGACATAAAAGACATTGTAAAATATGCGAGGTTTTTGCTACTTCATAACGAAAGGCATCGGATGATGTGCACCCTTATGCATTGTTTCATGACCCCACCAACACACCGACATTTGTTTAAATTACAATTGGCATTCACAGATAGCTTTCAAATGCCTATGACAAGCTCAAGAGTGTGAACCACTCAAGCTATAAGGGCATTCATGTGGCTCTATTATACACTTTTCCATGAATCATGCGACCTATGAACCTGTAAACATCCCCATATCTCCTCTATAGACTTTTCCTTCAAGTAGGTTCAATTTTTCCTTTAAAATAAGGACTAGATGTGTGTAATAAAATGAATCAAAGTCCTTTGTTAATGCACATACCAATAGGAGCACAAAGAGTGCACAAGGAGAAACATCATAATGGAATGAAGCCCACACTCTTTATGGCTCAGTGTTCAGTTTAGCTTTTGTGTTCATGTGCATTTTCTCCTTATGTCCATGCTCCCTTGCAT
Source organism: Dipteris shenzhenensis (assembly GCF_047967505.1). Taxonomy (NCBI): domain Eukaryota; kingdom Viridiplantae; phylum Streptophyta; class Polypodiopsida; order Gleicheniales; family Dipteridaceae; genus Dipteris; species Dipteris shenzhenensis. The sequence goes on along the minus strand of NC_141605.1, from coordinate 40,559,006 downwards.
TATCAACATATGTACTAGCATGTCTCTACATGACAACCCACAACCCTTGCAATCCCTCTTACCCTTGTACCATCGCTCCTTCTCCTCTTCTAGACCCTTCCCACCTCTCACCACTCTTTTACTCACTGATTCATGCTTTCCTTATCCTTTGTTTCTCAAATTAATATTCCCACCCACTCCTTGACCCATTCTTCCTTTACAATCCGTCTCTGCAACTCCTAATGCACCTTTGCAACCCTTGAACTCCTAGCATAGGCTTCGCAAGCCTCACACCTCATAATCCATGAAAGAGACTAGCTCTCCTCTTTCTTAACTTTACAATCCTAATTGAACCATATAACTCTTTCTAAACCCTCAAACTCATAACATAGATTTCTCAACCCTTCCCCCTTAATTCATGAAGGAGACTAGTTGTCTCATTTCTCAACCTTATAACCCTTTCTAGACCCTTCAACCCTCATTGAACCTTACATGAATTTAGACTCCTAACTTAGGTTTCTCAACCTACCCTTATTCTAAACCTTACAAGCTCTTTCTAGACCCCATGGAGGTTAGAATCCCCATCCATCCCATTTAGCCTCTTCTTCTTAACTTAATCTCATTCAAGGATCATTTTTTGTGCTTTAAGCCCACATCTCTAATTGGAACACAACCTAATACCCTATTCTACACTTGTGAGACTTATGCTACACCGAGAAATCAAACATAACTATATGTGACTAAAACCTCAAAACAAATGAGAAATGGCATATATATTTCCGAGGTGATTATCGCCTTAAGTGAAAATAGGTCATGTGTAAGCATGCACATGGAAGAAAGGATATGCAATAGGATGAACAACTCAAACTTTTGAGCATTTTCATTTTCATTACATGACATTTTGATGCATCCATAAGTGGTCAAAACTTGTGTTAGAAGCGTTTAAAAGCTACCTTAAACTCACCAAAAATTCCTTGACCACTACCCTACAAAGTTTTGCCATCCTCCTTATAATTCCTTAACACCTCCTTGCAATTTCGCCATCCTACAAAATAGTTCCTTAACAACTCCCTTGCAATTCCTCATCACCCCTCTTACAACTCCCAGCTCTAGAAAACCTTCTCCCCTTCATTTTGGCATATCGTTAGAACTTGGGTTAGAAACATTTAAAACATGCCTTAAACTTATCCCAAGTCCTTGACATGTACCCTACCCTCCACCTCCTTCTCCTTCTCTCTTTTTCCCTCTTTCCTCCCCCTCCTTCATGTTCCTTTCCATTCATCTCAATCATTCCCCCCCCTCACTTTCACTTCCCCTCCATTGTGGTGTTCTCATCGCCCCTAGCCCTTTACATTTGCTCCTATCCCCCCATCTTTGCCATTGATGTCATTGGATTGAAACCAACCCCTCTCCCCTTTTCTTCTCCTCCTGCTATAGCCCATCCCATCTCACATTCGCTCCTCTCCCCCTCTACTGCACCATTGACATCACTGCAAATGAAATCATCTCCCCTCCAATTCAATTCTCCTCCCCTACCCTTCACGTTCACTCCTTTTCCCCCCTCATATTCGCTCCTTCCCCCCCTCACATTCGCTCCTCTCCCTCTCCTACACCACCATTGCTACCACTGGTTGAAACTAGCCCCCTCACATTCACTCCTCTCCATCCCTTCCCCTTCCCCTCCTTCACATTCCTTTCTCCCCCCTTTCACATTCACTCCCACATTCAATCCTTTCCCCCCTCACATTTGCTTCCTCTCCCCTCAACTTCCCTACCACCATCCTGGGTGGCCAAAAGCAATTCCCTTCCCTCATAATATCCTCCCCCTCCCTACATTTCCCTAGTCCTTCCACTCCCCCTCACATTTGCTTCTTATCCTTCACATTCTCCCTCCTTCCACTCCCTCATTCGTGGTAGCATGGTGGCCAAACCCATCCCCTCTCACATTTGCTCCCCCCCCCCCTCCATTCACATTCACTCCTCCCCTCCCCTTCACACATGCTTCTTTCACCCCCTCAGATTCACTTCTCTCCCCTCCTGATGTGCCATTTATTAATTAAATTGAAAATCATTACTAAAGAAAGCACCCACATTGCTTAAATTACACAAAAGTTGAGTCATCTTACAAATCGTATTGGTTAACACCAATAGGAAGAAAATCAAACCAACAAAACTAACAAGAAGTCAAAATTCCTTGTCAAGTCATGCATGATAGATCTCAAAAGTAGAGAATCCCATTAAATCTCAGTAACTTGAGAGGAAAATGAAGAACTCCTGAGCTTTTATAGCTCAAAGTCCACATTTACATACTTTCAAAATGACAAAATGATACTTTCACAACTATGGTGTTTTGGAACCTCTTTCCATATCTTATTATTCTTCACAATGCATGTCATATGAGTTGGCCTAACCAACGTGCTTCTGCATGGGCCTTGTTGCATTGCCCTCAAATGAGCCTTGAACATAGCAAGTGTTTAGTAGAGAGGCTGCTATGTTCATTTGAGGTGGTCAAGGGCAGATCTACTATCCTTGACTCCATGGAGTGTGGAGGATGACAACTCTACCATCGTGACACACCTTGAGTGAACACAACTAGGTTGCCCTCCCTTGACTTTCACTACTAAAGGTTTTAGGCTCCTATCCACAAGGCCCAATATGGATTGTCCACTTGGTTTTTGGGTATACCCACCCTTACATCCTAGGTGTTTATTGCTCCTAATAACACGAGGGTGTCATCTGGTAGCCATCCTTTCTCCAAGGTTATCGATAGGCTCTTGCAATAACTACTATGGGACCCATGAATGGGCATTGTATATCTAAATCCATACAAGGTTGAATACTTACAAGCACTTAGCCTTGAGATCAAACATCCTTTCCCAATAGCACAATTGCTCAAGTGGAGCTCCAAAGTGTTCCTCCCAATAATGTCCTTTGTTGCCATGTCTATGCAACTAAGTTGACCATCCTTTATGAGGATAGTACCCTCGATGAGGGTGATGTATTCATCCCAACCATGATATTTGATTCTAAACATATAATTGAACTTTGTTACAATGAATGCACGTAAGCCATAACACCTACTACATTAACAATATAAGTCATTGTAAAATATGCGAGGGTTTTTGTTATTTCATAATAAAATAATTGGAAGGAATCAAATCATGTGCACCTTTATGCACTTTTCAATGAGATTTGTAAGTTGCAATTCAAGCTTGCTTTAGAGAAAATAGAAAGATAGATTTTGAATGCCTATGACAAGCTCAAGAGTGTGAACCACTCGAGCTATAAGGACATGTTGAGAGTTCACGCTCAACATCATGTGATCATGTGTGCATAGCACCATCACGTGATCATATGTGCATAGCACTAACCTTATAGAGTGCTATAGAGGAAAGGGTTAGATCCCCTAACCCTATAGAGTGCTATAAAGGAAAGGGTTAGATCCCCTAACCCTAACCCTAACCCTAAATGGGTTTGTATATATCCTATTTTTTCAACTAAATCTAGTGTATACTTAGTCATTTGTGGTGTGCTCTCTAGCTGTGCCCTCTCTCCTCATCTCCACTCTTCTCCTCTCCCCTCTTCATATTTTGTTAGGATATTCATGTGGCTTTATTATATACCCTTCCATGAATTATGCACCTTATAGACTTAAATGCATGTCCATATCACCTCAATACTTTTAAATGTAAATACTTCAAGTAGGTGTAATATTTCCTTTAAAATGAGGACTAGATAGGTGCAATATAACAAATCAAGTCTTTTTTTCAATGCATATACCACTAGAAGCACAAAGAGTGCACACAACCAAACAAAATAGTTCAATCTTATGGCATAGTGTAACATTTCCCTGCCCATTTGTTTCTTTGTGATACGCCAAGCACCAATTCTTCTATGAGATATGTAGCTTTTAGAAATCTCAACCAAGTCATTCCATGGATTATCATAGGAAAATTTAATTGTTCTTACTCTTATATGCTTTGCCTTCTCGTGATGTTTTAGACTCTTTGTTAACTCACTGCGGTATCGCGTGAGGTAAAGTTCTTGAACTAGATTCTTCAAATATGACAATCAATGGTGCATTGTACCTTTGAGATAACCCAAGATCCTTTTTACGAATTTCCAATAAGATATAGGAATTAAAGATTATGTTTAAATATAGCATGATGAAATGAATCACATACTCATTGGGACTCATTTTCATCAATTCACCTTTTTTGTTCATGTGCATTCTCTCCTTGTGTCCATGCTTCCTTGCACTATCAGCATATCTCTACCCTTACTATAACCCACAATGCTTACAATCCCTATTACGGTTTTACCCTCCATATCTTCTCCATTCCTCCTTCTCCCCTTCCATGCCCTCTCCCATCCCCTCACCCGCTCCTTAATCACTCTTTCTTCCTTTCTTCACCCTCTCTTTCTTAGATATATTCTTCATAGCCCCTCCTAGCCCCACTTTTCCTTCATAATTCTTCTCTCCACTCCTCATCTACCCATGAAATCCTTAAACTCCTAGCATATACTTCTCAACCTAGTCCATGAAGGAGACTAGCTCTAACCTTCCTCAACCTTACAAACCATTCTTCATCCTCACTAGGTCCTCTCATTGAACCCATAGAATAGATAGATGTAGCTGCAGCTCATGAAAGGTATAGTTTTCTTGACATATTCAGTGGCTATAAACATATTTTGATGACTCTAGAAGATAGAAATAAGACAACTTTAATCATTGATGAATGGGGAGTATTTAGTAGTAATATGATGACTTTTGGTCTTAAAAATGCTCCACCTACTTCCCAAAAATGGATTCAACAAATTTTTGCTCCTTGTCTTACTAATTTTATGAGGGCATCCCATGTTTCAATGATTTTAGTGTGCTTGGAAAAAAGGTAGATCATATTCAACATTCAAAGATACACTTCAAGAAATCCACAAATGGCTAGATTGAGTTTAAATCCTAAATAAATTTGCTCTTAGAGTCAAAAGAGGTGACTTACTAGGGCATATTATTTTAGAAGAAGGTATGATTGTAGATCCTTAGAAAGTTGATGCAATTCAAACAACATCTACACCCAAAGATCTACAGCCTTCGAAGATTTATTTGGCATAACAAATTTCTAAAGCCTTTAGAAGATTTATATGGCGTAACAAATTTCTCAGATATCTGACTCATTTATATTAGCCATTGATCTTGTAGAATACTTAAGATATTTGAAGAACTCCCCCCCTTTCCCCCCCTCCTCCCCTCTGCTCTCTCTCTTTCTCTCTCTCTCTCTTTCTCTCTCTCTCTCTCTCTCTCTCTCTCTCTCTCTCTTTCTCTCTCAATTAAAGCATTCCAATAGAGTATGCAACTTGAAATGAAGCTTCTTTGCATGTCACAGGAATATAGAAGAAAACCATGCAGAGGAGATGCAAGAAGAACCAAAATTTTTTCTATATTATATTAGACTAAAGGACAAATACTCATGATAGAATATGGGATATAGCTCACCTCTATAATGGATGTTTTGTACTTACAATGATAGAAGATAGACGTTAGCTAAGGAAAAGGATCATAGACACTGTTGCATATCACTAGCCAACAGAGGAGGCTTGGTGACTAAAACAAGAGACTATGAAGCTCACACTCCACTCTCATTAGATACTTGAAGGAGATGCTCCACATAGAGACGACCTATAAAATAAGTCTCCCGCTACTACATCATCTCCTTGAAAAACAAAACCACCCAAACTAATTGGCTAATTAGAGTGGCAGCATGCACCAGATGATTACAACAAACCATGCACACCAGCCACATCTTAAAGGTGCATTCCACCTCCAAAGGCCACTTTAGTCACATGAAATGCCACATAAAATGTTGAAGTAAAAGTCACCTCCAAGGATCACATCCCTAAAAAACCCCCCTTGATCAGGGGAGGGGACCAAATAAATTGCACTAATTGAAAATGGAGTCATCACTAGCAATGTGGATTGGGGCTACCTCAAAAACATAAAGACAACCAAAAGAAAATGACCACACCCACACATGGCATAAAAATTGTGAGCCACCAACAAAATGCAATCCACATGAAAAGAGTTATTTGAAGCTTATAGAATACCCAATCATCTTCCACACTAGATTCTCCTTCATCCAATGCCAAGTCTCTGGATCAGTGTAGATTCTTCCATTAAACAAGCTTTCCCTTGTTTTTTTCAGATTCAAAAGCCTTTTTTTGCACAATATTGGCACTTCAATAGCTCATTCCCTTTACCCTTTTCTTTGCTATGGGTTTTTTTTTGAAAGACTTGATAGCATAGGCACCTCTGATCTCGTCTTATCACTTAGAAGTATCAACACTATATCATGATGATTGAGATTGTCAAACCCAACACGAAGTATAGTGGAAATAAATATGGCTTTGGCATCTTTGTCACAATCAATACAAGCTCCCAATGCTGCACATAACTGCTTCATTATGGCCTATGTCTTATTCAAACATGTGCCCAAGCTATCCATCTTACCCAAGTGCTATCCAAAAAGCACTTGTTTGAGAAGAATTTTCTAGTTTTTCATCTTTTATCCGAATAGACCTTCCAACCATGTCCAATTTAATGCTAAACTTTTTGTCATGTTGATATGATGAAAGAAATCCATCCTAAATGCACAACCAAGAATACCCAAGCTTTATCATACTTGAGTTACCAAGATTGATATTTTAGAGCCTCAATTGTTTGGTAGTGTCTTTTGAGAGCCGCTAATAACTCCCTAGAGGCCCTTCTCCATAAAAAACAACCAACTGAGAAATGCCATGATGGAAAATTTTGACAATAAACTTAGAAAATGAAGACTTCAACGAGCACAAGCTCTCTTATTTGAACCAATTGTCTATGAATACAAGAAAATGAATCTCTCATCAAATTTTTCTCAAAGCCCTTACAAGCTATGACCACCCTCTTGACATTTCTCACAAGCCATTAGAGAAACTTGGCTCTAAACACCCAAAATATTTGAATCTCTCTCTCTCTCTCTCTCTCTCTCTCTCTCTCTCTCTCTCTCTCCCTCTTCCCTCTCTCTCTTAATTAAAGAATTCAGCTAGAGATTACACAGCTCAAAATGAAGCTTCTCTACATGTCACATGGTATTTAGAAAAAACCCAGAGATAGGTGTGCAATAACAATCTATATTATCTTACTGAAAGACAAAGATTTAAGATAGACTATTGACTTTAGCTCACCTCTATAGAGGATCTACTTACAATCAACAAAAGATAGACTTTAGCTGACAGGACAAGGACCATAGACAACACTATGTTTTTTTCTCTTCTTTGCTCCTCTACTTTGCTTCATAAAATCAACCTATGGGTGTGATGAGGTTCCTTGACATTGTTAATATGGCAATGAGGATGCTCTAATGACATAATCTATGCATCCAATTGTTGTCTTTCTCATGAAGAAGAAATTGTGGTCATTTTTGTGAGGGTCATTGTTGGGATATAAAACTCCATGACTAGGCATCTATCAAATGACATTAATATAAAGAGAATTAGTATGACATTAAAACTCATGATTAGGTATTTATCTAATGATATTTAATATAAAGAGAATTAGTATGACATTTTGTTTGGGTAGTCAATAATTCTAGTCATGTTTAGGAAATTCTCGTTCAATAAAATAGTGATATCGACCTCGGATCTCGTAGTATCGGGAGCTTCTTTAATAGCTGCTCCTTTGTCTCTATCTAATTTCTATCGTGTAGAGTGCATAGCCTCAAGTCTAGCATGTGGTTGTGATGGGGATGCCATTTATTCATGTTATAGATCACAATGAGAAGTTCAATCTCCTTAGGTCATGCTTAAGAAAGGGGCTTTAGGAGTATGGTGTGGGAGGGAGATGGTTAATAGACACTCTGTGATGATGAAACATCTTGTGGCCCATGTGTACTAGCACTTCTCATGCTTCACAATGATGGGTGGAGCCTATCAAGACATTCAAGGATTTTGCAAATTGCAAGCTACTTAATCCAATAAAAAATTGGTATATTTGGAAGTCTTGACAAATTGATGAAGTAAGGACAAGGCACTTTGACTTGCATGATTAAACTTAGAGAATTATTAAACTAAATTTTTGTTATTGATGGTAAATTTAAACTATTAATAGAGTATGTATACAAAGATTTAGGTTTTTGTTTGATGGGTAAGCCATTAATCAAGTGTAGCGTAGATTGTAGGCATTCAAATTCTAGGCATACTACATGTCTCACAGTTTCTACAAGTAGGACCATGGCTCTCAATGTTTCTGCATTCTATTAGGAAGCCAGTCAACAAGAGATCCAATTCGCTAACGACTACATCTTCCACATACATAGCCAGCTTTCTTTGAGCCACAAAATCTAGGAGAGTGCCATTAGCATGAGGCTATCACTCCAAGTCATTTGATGACCACTAGTAAACCTCCAAAATATAATCACCTCTATACATTTCAATGCAATAGCTATGCACATGCTCGTAAGTCCAATGCCACATTTATGTTCGTAAGTCACGCCTAAAGCACACAAAATGGACTACTTCATCATACCTAAGAGAATGGGTACTACATGTCCAAGGCTGACACTTCTCAAACAAACTCATCTATCCACGAGCTTGACAAAGCCACTTCTTGGTGGCATTCGCAAGTATCATGGTGAGAAAATGCCTAACTACCACTTTAATTTATCTGTTAACATGGCATGCAAGCTTCATTTCCCAACTGATCAAGAGTGCATGTTATTCAACAAAATGTCTAAGGAATATTCTCACCATATCATCCGCACCTGTACTACTAGATTGGAAACAGGAGAGCCCATAAATTCGCAAGTTATTCTATTAGGGACTCTTCAAAGAGAAGGCAGAGATATGGGCACCCATCAGAGCACATGCACTGTAGTGTATTTGGATAACCAAAAATAATTTTTAGTTTAACCAAATTGAGTTGCATGCTGATGTACAGGGCCAAAGGAAAATTGGCATGCAGATTGGGCAAGATTTGCAAAGGGTTTCTTCTGCTACAAGTGCAGGTGTTGATGTTGTTTTGTTTAGAGGGTTAGAGTTGTGTTAA